>NC_133147.1:38523493-39127207 GCF_048418815.1 Hemitrygon akajei | reverse complement strand
TACACCTCCTGTGGACTTGTGTCCAGTATGTGGCACACTTACATCTCCTGTGGACTTGTGTCCAGTATGTGGCACACTTACACCTCCTGTGGACTTGTGTCCTGTATGTGGCACACTTCCTGCTCCTGTGGACTTGTGTCCAGTATGTAGCACACTTCCATCTCCTGTGGACTTGTGTCCAGTATGTGGCACACTTACACCTCCTGTGGACTTGTGTCCAGTATGTTGCACACTTACACCTCCTGTGGACTTGTGTCCAGTATGTAGCACACTTACACCTCCTGTGGACTTGTGTCCAGTATGTGGCACACTTACACCTCCTGTGGACTTGTGTCCAGTATGTGGCACACTTACACCTCCTGTGGACTTGTGTCCAGTATGTAGCACACTTACACCTCCTGTGGACTTGTGTCCAGTATGTAGCACACTTACACCTCCTGTGGACTTGTGTCCAGTATGTAGCACACTTACACCTCCTGTGGACTTGTGTCCAGTATGTGGCACACTTACATCTCCTGTGGACATGTACCCAGTATGTGGCACACTTTCATCTCCTGTGGACTTGTGTCCAGTATGTGGCACACTTACACCTCCTGTGGACGTGTGTCCAGTATGTGTCACACTTACACCTCCTGTGGAAATGTGTCCAGTATGTGGCACACTTACACCTCCTGTGGACTTGTGTCCAGTATGTGGCACACTTACACCTCCTGTGGATTTGTGTCCAGTATGTGGCACACTTACACCTCCTGTGGAAATGTGTCCAGTATGTGGCACACTTACACCTCCTGTGGAAATGTGTCCAGTATGTGGCACACTTACACCTCCTGTGGATTTGTGTCCAGTATGTGGCACACTTACACCTCCTGTGGAAATGTGTCCAGTATGTGGCACACTTACACCTCCTGTGGATTTGTGTCCAGTATGTGGCACACTTACACCTCCTGTGGAAATGTGTCCAGTATGTGGCACACTTACACCTCCTGTGGAAATGTGTCCAGTATGTGGCACACTTACACCTCCTGTGGATTTGTGTCCAGTATGTGGCACACTTACACCTCCTGTGGAAATGTGTCCAGTATGTGGCACACTTACACCTCCTGTGGATGTGTCCAGTATGTCGCACACTTCCATCGCCTGTGGATTTGTGTCCAGTATGTCGCACACTTCCATCTCCTGTGGACTTGTGTCCAGCATGTAGCACACTTACACCTCCTGTGGACTTGTGTCCAGTATGTGGCACACTTACACCTCCTGTGGACTTGTGTCCAGTATGTGGCACACTTACACCACCTGTGGACTTGTGTCCAGTATGTAGCACACTTACATCTCCTGTGGATTTGTGTCCAGTATGTGGCACACTTACATCTCCTGTGGATTTGTGTCCAGTATGTGGCACACTTACACCTCCTGTTGACTTGTGTCTAGTATGTGGCACACTTACACCTCCTGTGGACTTGTGTTTAGTATGTGGCACACTTACACCTCCTGTGGACTTGTGTCCAGTATGTAGCACACTTACACCTCCTGTGGACTTGTGTCCAGTATGTAGCACACTTACATCTCCTGTGGACATGTACCCAGTATGTGGCACACTTACACCACCTGTGGACTTGTGTCCAGTATGTAGCACACTTACATCTCCTGTGGATTTGTGTCCAGTATGTGGCACACTTACACCTCCTGTGGACTTGTGTCCAGTATGTGGCACACTTACACCTCCTGTGGACTTGTGTTTAGTATGTGGCACACTTACACCTCCTGTGGATTTGTGTCCAGTATGTGGCACACTTACACCTCCTGTGGAAATGTGTCCAGTACGTGGCACACTTACACCTCCTGTGGACTTGTGTCCAGTATGTGGCACACTTACACCTCCTGTGGACTTGTGTCCAGTATGTAGCACACTTAAACCTCCTGTGGATGTGTCCAGTATGTCGCACACTTCCATCTCCTGTGGACTTGTGTCCAGTATGTAGCACACTTACACCTCCTGTGGACTTGTGTCCAGTATGTGTCACACTTACACCTCCTGTGGATTTGTGTCCAGTATGTGGCACACTTACAACTCCTTTGGATTTGTACCCAGTATGTGGCACACTTACACCTCCTGTGGACTTTTGTCCAGTATGTGGCACACTTACACCTCCTGTGGACGTGTCCAGTATGTGGCACACTTACACCTCCTGTGGACTTGTGTCCAGTATGTAGCACACTTACACCTCCTGTGGACTTCTGTCCAGTATGTAGCACACTTACATCTCCTGTGGACTTGTGTCCAGTATGTGGCACACTTACACCTCCTGTGGACTTGTGTCCAGTATGTGGCACACTTCCATCTCCTGTGGACTTGTGTCCAGTATGTAGAACACTTACACCTCCTGTGGATTTGTGTCCAGTATGTGGCACACTTACACCTCCTGTGGACTTGTGTCCAGTATGTAGCACACTTACACCTCCTGTGGATTTGTGTCCAGTATGTGGCACACTTACACCTCCTGTGGACTTGTGTCCAGTATGTGGCACACTTACACCTCCTGTGGACTTGTGTCCAGTAGGTGGCACACTTACATCTCCTGTGGACTTGTGTACAGTATGTGGCACACTTACACCTCCTGTGGACTTGTGTCCAGTATGTGGCACACTTCCATCTCCTGTGGACTTGTGTCCAGTATGTGGCACACTTACACCACCTGTGGACTTGTGTCCAGTATGTAGCACACTTACACCTCCTGTGGACTTGTGACCAGTATGTAGCACACTTACATCTCCTGTGGATTTGTGTCCAGTATGTGGCACACTTACACCTCCTGTGTACTTGTGTCCAGTATGTGGCACACTTACATCTCCTGTGGACTTGTGTCCTGTATGTGGCACACTTACACCTCCTGTGGATGTGTCCAGTATGTGGCACACTTACACCTCCTGTGGACTTGTGTCCAGTATGTGGCACACTTACACCTCCTGTGGACTTGTGTCCAGTATGTAGCACACTTACACCTCCTGTGGACTTGTGTCCAGTATGTAGCACACTTACACCTCCTGTGGACTTGTGTCCAGTATGTAGCACACTTACATCTCCTGTGGATTTGTGTCCAGTATGTGGCACACTTACACCTCCTGTGGAAATGTGTCCAGTATGTGGCACACTTACAACTCCTGTGGATTTGTGTCCAGTATGTGGCACACTTACACCTCCTGTGGAAATGTGTCCAGTATGTGGCACACTTACACCTCCTGTGGATGTGTCCAGTATGTCGCACACTTCCATCTCCTGTGGATTTGTGTCCAGTATGTAGCACACTTACACCTCCTGTGGACTTGTGTCCAGTATGTAGCACACTTACATCTCCTGTGGATTTGTGTCCAGTATGTGGCACACTTACACCTCCTGTGGATTTGTGTCCAGTATGTGCACACTTACACCTCCTGTGGAAATGTGTCCAGTATGTGGCACACTTACAACTCCTGTGGATTTGTGTCCAGTATGTGGCACACTTACACCTCCTGTGGAAATGTGTCCAGTATGTGGCACACTTACACCTCCTGTGGATGTGTCCAGTATGTCGCACACTTCCATCTCCTGTGGATTTGTGTCCAGTATGTCGCACACTTCCATCTCCTGTGGACTTGTGTCCAGTATGTAGCACACTTACACCTCCTGTGGTCTTGTGTCCAGTATGTGGCACACTTACACCTCCTGTGGACTTGTGTCCAGTATGTGGCACACTTACACCACCTGTGGACTTGTGTCCAGTATGTAGCACACTTACACCTCCTGTGGACTTGTGTCCAGTATGTAGCACACTTACATCTCCTGTGGATTTGTGTCCAGTATGTGGCACACTTACACCTCCTGTGGATTTGTGTCCAGTATGTGGCACACTTACACCTCCTGTGGAAATGTGTCCAGTATGTGGCACACTTACACTTCCTGTGGACTTGTGTCCAGTATGTGGCACACTTACACCTCCTGTGGACTTGTGTCCAGTATGTAGCACACTTCAACCTCCTGTGGATGTGTCCAGTATGTCGCACACTTCCATCTCCTGTGGACTTGTGTCCAGTATGTAGCACACTTACACCTCCTGTGGACTTGTGTCCAGTATGTGGAACACTTACACCTCCTGTGGACTTGTGTCCCGTATGTGGAACACTTACACCTCCTGTGGACGTGTGTCCAGTATGTGGCACACTTTCACCTCCTGTGGACTTGTGTCCAGTATGTGGCACACTTACACCTCCTGTGGATTTGTGTCCAGTATGTGGCACACTTACACCTCCTGTGGACTTGTGTCCAGTATGTAGCACACTTACACCTCCTGTGGAAATGTGTCCAGTATGTGGCACACTTATACCTCCTGTGGAAATGTGTCCAGTATGTGGCACACTTACACCTCCTGTGGAAATGTGTCCAGTATGTGGCACACTTACACCTCCTGTGGAAATGTGTCCAGTATGTGGCACACTTACACCTCCTGTGGATTTGTGTCCAGTATGTGGCACACTTACACCTCCTGTGGAAATGTGTCCAGTATGTGGCACACTTACACCTCCTGTGGATGTGTCCAGTATGTCGCACACTTCCATCTCCTGTGGACTTGTGTCCAGTATGTGGCACACTTACACCTCCTGTGGATTTGTGTCCAGTATGTGGAACACTTACACCTCCTGTGGACTTGTGTCCAGTATGTGGCACACTTACACCTGCTGTGGACGTGTCCAGTATGTAGCACACTTACACCTCCTGTGGACTTGTGTCCAGTATGTGGCACACTTACACCTCCTGTGGACTTGTGTCCAGTATGTAGCACACTTACACTTCCTGTGGACTTGTGTCCAGTATGTAGCACACTTACACCTCCTGTGGACTTGTGTCCAGTATGTGGCACACTTACACCTCCTGTGGACTTGTACCCAGTATGTGGCACACTTACATCTCCTGTGGACTTGTGTCCAGTATGTGGCACACTTACACCTCCTGTGGACGTGTGTCCAGTATGTGTCACACTTACACCTTCTGTGGAAATGTGTCCAGTATGTGGCACACTTACACCTCCTGTGGACTTGTGTCCAGTATGTGGCACACTTACACCTCCTGTGGATTTGTGTCCAGTATGTGGCACACTTACACCTCCTGTGGACTTGTGTCCAGTATGTAGCACACTTCCATCTCCTGTGGACTTGTGTCCAGTATGTGGCACACTTACACCTCCTGTGGACTTGTGTCCAGTATGTAGCACACTTACACCTCCTGTGGACTTGTGTCCAGTATGTAGCACACTTACACCTCCTGTGGACTTGTGTCCAGTATGTAGCACACTTCCATCTCCTGTGGACTTGTGTCCAGTATGTGGCACACTTACACCTCCTGTGGACTTGTGTCCAGTATGTAGCACACTTACACCTCCTGTGGACTTGTGTCCAGTATGTAGCACACTTACACCTCCTGTGGATTTGTGTCCAGTATGTGGCACACTTACATCTCCTGTGGACTTGTGTCCAGTATGTGGCACACTTACACCTCCTGTGGACGTGTGTCCAGTATGTGTCACACTTACACCTTCTGTGGAAATGTGTCCAATATGTGGCACACTTACACCTCCTGTGGACTTGTGTCCAGTATGTGGCACACTTACACCTCCTGTGGATTTGTGTCCAGTATGTGGCACACTTACACCTCCTGTGGAAATGTGTCCAGTATGTGGCACACTTACAACTCCTGTGGATTTGTGTCCAGTATGTGCCACACTTACACCTCCTGTGGAAATGTGTCCAGTATGTGGCACACTTACACCTCCTGTGGATGTGTCCAGTATGTCGCACACTTCCATCTCCTGTGGATTTGTGTCCAGTATGTCGCACACTTCCATCTCCTGTGGACTTGTGTCCAGTATGTGGCACACTTACACCTCCTGTGGACTTGTGTCCAGTAAGTGGCACACTTACACCTCCTGTGGACTTGTGTCCAGTATGTAGCACACTTACACCTCCTGTGGATTTGTGTCCAGTATGTAGCACACTTACACCTCCTGTGGATTTGAGTCCAGTATGTGGCACACTTACACCTCCTGTGGACTTGTGTCCAGTAAGTGGCACACTTACACCTCCTGTGGACTTGTGTCCAGTATGTGGCACACTTACACCACCTGTGGACTTGTGTCCAGTATGTAGCACACTTACACCTCCTGTGGATTTGTGTCCAGTATGTGGCACACTTACACCTCCGGTGGACTTGTGTCCAGTAAGTGGCACACTTACACCTCCTGTGGACTTGTGTCCAGTATGTGGCACACTTTCACCACCTGTGGACTTGTGTCCAGTATGTGGCACACTTACACCTCCTGTGGATTTGTGTCCAGTATGTGGCACACTTACACCTCCTGTGGATTTGTGTCCAGTATGTGGCACACTTACATCTCCTGTGGACTTGTGTCCAGTATGTGGCACACTTACACCTCCTGTGGACTTGTGTCCAGTATGTGGCACACTTACACCTCCTGTGGATTTGTGTCCAGTATGTGGCACACTTACACCTCCTGTGGAAATGTGTCCAGTATGTGGCACACTTACACCTCCTGTGGAAATGTGTCCAGTATGTGGCACACTTACACCTCCTGTGGACTTGTGTCCAGTATGTGGCACACTTACACCTCCTGTGGACTTGTGTCCAGTATGTAGCACACTTAAACCTCCTGTGGATGTGTCCAGTATGTCGCACACTTCCATCTCCTGTGGACTTGTGTCCAGTATGTAGCACACTTACACCTCCTGTGGACTTGTGTCCAGTATGTGGAACACTTAAACCTCCTGTGGACTTGTGTCCCGTATGTGGAACACTTACACCTCCTGTGGACTTGTGTCCAGTATGTAGCACACTTACATCTCCTGTGGACTTGTGTCCAGTATGTGGCACACTTACACCTCCTGTGGATTTGTGTCCAGTATGTGGAACACTTACACCTCCTGTGGAATTGTGTCCAGTATGTGGCACACTTACACCTCCTGTGGACGTGTCCAGTATGTGGCACACTTACACCTCCTGTGGACTTGTGTCCAGTATGTAGCACAGTTACACCTCCTGTGGACTTGTGTCCAGTATGTGGCACACTTACACCTCCTGTGGACTTGTCTCCAGTATGTGGCACACTTACATCTCCTGTGGACTTGTGTCCAGTATGTGGCACACTTACACCTCCTGTGGACTTGTGTCCAGTATGTAGCACACTTACACCTCCTGTGGATTTGTGTCCAGTATGTGGCACACTTACACCTCCTGTGGTCTTGTGTCCAGTATGTAGCACACATACTCCTCCTGTGGATTTGTGTCCAGTATGTGGCACACTTACACCTCCTGTGGACTTGTGTCCAGTATGTGGCACACTTACATCTCCTGTGCACTTGTGTCCAGTATGTGGCACACTTACACCTCCTGTGGATTTGTGTCCAGTATGTAGCACACTTCCATCTCCTGTGGACTTGTGTCCAGTATGTGGCACACTTACACCTCCTGTGGACTTGTGTCCAGTATGTAGCACACTTACACCTCCTGTGGACTTGTGTCCAGTATGTAGCACACTTACACCTCCTGTGGACTTGTGTCCAGTATGTGGCACACTTACACCTCCTGTGGACTTGTGTCCAGTATGTAGCACACTTACACCTCCTGTGGACTTGTGTCCAGTATGTAGCACACTTACACCTCCTGTGGACTTGTGTCCAGTATGTGGCACACTTACATCTCCTGTGGACTTGTACCCAGTATGTGGCACACTTACATCTCCTGTGGACTTGTGTCCAGTATGTGGCACACTTACACCTCCTGTGGACGTGTGTCCAGTATGTGTCACACTTACAGCTCCTGTGGAAATGTGTCCAGTATGTGGCACACTTACACCTCCTGTGGACTTGTGTCCAGTATGTGGCACACTTACACCTCCTGTGGATTTGTGTCCAGTATGTGGCACACTTACACCTCCTGTGGAAATGTGTCCAGTATGTGGCACACTTACACCTCCTGTGGAAATGTGTCCAGTATGTGGCAAACTTACACCTCCTGTGGATTTGTGTCCAGTATGTGGCACACTTACACCTCCTGTGGAAATGTGTCCAGTATGTGGCACACTTCCACCTCCTGTGGATGTGTCCAGTATGTCGCACACTTCCATCTCCTGTGGATTTGTGTCCAGTATGTCGCACACTTCCATCTCCTGTGGACTTGTGTCCAGTAGGTAGCACACTTACACCTCCTGTGGACTTGTGTCCAGTATGTGGCACACTTACACCTCCTTGTGGACTTGTGTCCAGTATGTGGCACACTTACACCACCTGTGGACTTGTGTCCAGTATGTAGCACACTTACACCTCCTGTGGACTTCTGTCCAGTATGTAGCACACTTACATCTCCTGTGGATTTGTTTCCAGTATGTGGCACACTTACACCTCCTGTGGACTTGTGTCCAATATGTGGCACACTTACACCTCCTATGGACTTGTGTCCAGTATGTGGCACACTTACACCTCCTGTGTACTTGTGTCCAGTATGTGGCACACTTACAGCTCCTGTGGATTTGTGTCCAGTATGTGGCATACTTACACCTCCTGTGGAAATATGTACTGTATGTGGCACACTTACACCTCCTGTGGACTTGTGTCCAGTATGTGGCACACTTACACCTCCTGTGGACTTGTGTCCAGTATGTAGCACACTTAAACCTCCTGTGGATGTTTCCAGTATGTCGCACACTTCCATCTCCTGTGGACTTGTGTCCAGTATGTGGCACACTTCCATCTCCTGTGGACCTGAGTCCAGTATGTAGCACACTTCCATCTCCTGTGGACTTGTGTCCAGTATGTGGCACACTTACACCTCCTGTGGACTTGTGTCCAGTATGTAGCACACTTACACCTCCTGTAGACTTGTGTCCAGTATGTAGCACACTTACACCTCCTGTGGACTTGTGTCCAGTATGTAGCACACTTACACCTCCTGTGGACTTGTGTCCAGTATGTAGCACACTTACACCTCCTGTGGACTTGTGTCCAGTATGTAGCACACTTACACCTCCTGTGGACTTGTGTCCAGTATGTGGCACACTTACATCTCCTGTGGATTTGTACCCAGTATGTGGCACACTTACATCTCCTGTGGACTTGTGTCCAGAATGTGGCACACTTACACCTCCTGTGGACGTGTGTCCAGTATGTGTCACACTTACACCTCCTGTGGACTTGTGTCCAGTATGTGTCACACTTACACCTCCTGTGGAATTGTGTCCAGTATGTGGCACACTTACACCTCCTGTGGACTTGTGTCCAGTATGTGGCACACTTACACCTCCTGTGGATTTGTGTCCAGTATGTGGCACACTTACACCTCCTGTGGAAATGTGTCCAGTATGTGGCACACTTACACCTCCTGTGGAAATGTGTCCAGTATGTGGCACTCTTACACCTCCTGTGGATTTGTGTCCAGTATGTGGCACACTTACACCTCCTGTGGAAATGTGTCCAGTATGTCGCACACTTACACCTCCTGTGGATGTGTCCAGTATGTCGCACACTTCCATCTCCTGTGGACTTGTGTCCAGTATGTAGCACACTTACAACTCCTGTGGACTTGTGTCCAGTATGTGGAACACTTACACCTCCTGTGGACTTGTGTCCAGTATGTGGAACACTTACACCTCCTGTGGACTTGTGTCCAGTATGTAGCACACTTACACCTCCTATGGACTTGTGTCCAGTATGTGGCACACTTACATCTCCTGTGGATTTGTACCCAGTATGTGGCACACTTACATCTCCTGTGGACTTGTGTCCAGAATGTGGCACACTTACACCTCCTGTGGACGTGTGTCCAGTATGTGTCACACTTACACCTCCTGTGGACTTGTGTCCAGTATGTGTCACACTTACACCTCCTGTGGAATTGTGTCCAGTATGTGGCACACTTACACCTCCTGTGGACTTGTGTCCAGTATGTGGCACACTTACACCTCCTGTGGATTTGTGTCCAGTATGTGGCACACTTACACCTCCTGTGGAAATGTGTCCAGTATGTGGCACACTTACACCTCCTGTGGAAATGTGTCCAGTATGTGGCACTCTTACACCTCCTGTGGATTTGTGTCCAGTATGTGGCACACTTACACCTCCTGTGGAAATGTGTCCAGTATGTCGCACACTTACACCTCCTGTGGATGTGTCCAGTATGTCGCACACTTCCATCTCCTGTGGACTTGTGTCCAGTATGTACCACACTTACAACTCCTGTGGACTTGTGTCCAGTATGTGGAACACTTACACCTCCTGTGGACTTGTGTCCAGTATGTGGAACACTTACACCTCCTGTGGACTTGTGTCCAGTATGTAGCACACTTACATCTCCTGTGGACTTGTGTCCAGTATGTGGCACACTTACACCTCCTGTGGATTTGTGTCCAGTATGTGGAACACTTACACCTCCTGTGGACTTGTGTCCAGTATGTGGCACACTTACACCTGCTGTGGACGTGTCCAGTATGTGGCACACTTACACCTCCTGTGGACTTGTATCCAGTATGTAGCACACTTACACCTCCTGTGGACTTGTGTCCAATATGTAGCACACTTACATCTCCTGTGGACTTGTGTCCAGTATGTGGCACACTTACACCTTCTGTGGACTTGTGTCCAGTATGTGGCACACTTCCATCTCCTGTGGACTTGTGTCCAGTATGTAGCACACTTACACCTCCTGTGGATTTGTGTCCAGTATGTGGCACACTTACACCTCCTGTGGACTTGTGTCCAGTATGTAGCACACTTCCATCTCCTGTGGACTTGTGTCCAGTATATAGCACACTTACACCTCCTGTGGATTTGTGTCCAGTATGTGGCACACTTACACCTCCTGTGGATTTGTGTCCAGTATGTGGCACACTTACACCTCCTGTGGACTTGTGTCCAGTATGTGGCACACTTACACCTGCTGTGGACTTGTGTCCAGTATGTGGCACACTTACACCTCCTGTGGATTTGTGTCCAGTATGTGGCACACTTACACCTCCTGTGGAAATGTGTCCAGTATGTGGCACACTTACACCTCCTGTGGAAATGTGTCCAGTATGTGGCACACTTACACCTCCTGTGGATTTGTGTCCAGTATGTGGCACACTTACACCTCCTGTGGAAATGTGTCCAGTATGTGGCACACTTACACCTCCTGTGGATGTGTCCAGTATGTCGCACACTTCCATCTCCTGTGGACTTGTGTCCAGTATGTAGCACACTTACAACTCCTGTGGACTTGTGTCCAGTATGTGGAACACTTACACCTCCTGTGGACTTGTGTCCAGTACGTGGAACACTTACACCTACTGTGGACTTGTGTCCAGTATGTGGCACACTTACACCTCCTGTGTTCTTGTGTCCAGTATGTGGCACACTTACACCTCCTGTGTTCTTGTGTCCAGTATGTGGAACACTTACATCTCCTGTGGACTTGTGTCCAGTATGTGGCACACTTACACCTCCTGTGGATTTGTGTCCAGTATGTGGAACACTTACACCTCCTGTGGACTTGTGTCCAGTATGTGGCACACTTACACCTGCTGTGGACGTGTCCAGTATGTGGCACACTTACACCTCCTGTGGACTTGTATCCAGTATGTAGCACACTTACACCTCCTGTGGACTTGTGTCCAGTATGTAGCACACTTACATCTCCTGTGGACTTGTGTCCAGTATGTGGCACACTTACACCTCCGGTGGACTTGTGTCCAGTATGTGGCACACTTCCATCTCCTGTGGACTTGTGTCCAGTATGTAGCACACTTACACCTCCTGTGGATTTGTGTCCAGTATGTGGCACACTTACACCTCCTGTGGACTTGTGTCCAGTATGTAGCACACTTCCATCTCCTGTGGACTTGTGTCCAGTATATAGCACACTTACACCTCCTGTGGATTTGTGTCCAGTATGTGGCACACTTACACCTCCTGTGGATTTGTGTCCAGTATGTGGCACACTTACACCTCCTGTGGAAATGTGTCCAGTATGTGGCACACTTACACCTCCTGTGGATGTGTCCAGTATGTCGCACACTTCCATCTCCTGTGGATTTGTGTCCAGTATGTAGCACACTTACACCTCCTGTGGACTTGTGTCCAGTATGTAGCACACTTACATCTCCTGTGGATTTGTGTCCAGTATGTGGCACACTTACACCTCCTGTGGATTTGTGTCCAGTATGTGCACTCTTACACCTCCTGTGGAAATGTGTCCAGTATGTGGCACACTTACAACTCCTGTGGATTTGTGTCCAGTATGTGGCACACTTACACCTCCTGTGGAAATGTGTCCAGTATGTGGCACACTTACACCTCCTGTGGATGTGTCCAGTATGTCGCACACTTCCATCTCCTGTGGATTTGTGTCCAGTATGTCGCACACTTCCATCTCCTGTGGACTTGTGTCCAGTATGTAGCACACTTACACCTCCTGTGGACTTGTGTCCAGTATGTGGCACACTTACACCTCCTGTGGACTTGTGTCCAGTATGTGGCACACTTACACCACCTGTGGACTTGTGTCCAGTATGTAGCACACTTACACCTCCTGTGGACTTGTGTCCAGTATGTAGCACACTTACATCTCCTGTGGATTTGTGTCCAGTATGTGGCACACTTACACCTCCTGTGGATTTGTGTCCAGTATGTGGCACACTTACACCTCCTGTGGAAATGTGTCCAGTATGTGGCACACTTACACTTCCTGTGGACTTGTGTCCAGTATGTGGCACACTTACACCTCCTGTGGACTTGTGTCCAGTATGTAGCACACTTCAACCTCCTGTGGATGTGTCCAGTATGTCGCACACTTCCATCTCCTGTGGACTTGTGTCCAGTATGTAGCACACTTACACCTCCTGTGGACTTGTGTCCAGTATGTGGAACACTTACACCTCCTGTGGACTTGTGTCCCGTATGTGGAACACTTACACCTCCTGTGGACGTGTGTCCAGTATGTGGCACACTTTCACCTCCTGTGGACTTGTGTCCAGTATGTGGCACACTTACACCTCCTGTGGATTTGTGTCCAGTATGTGGCACACTTACACCTCCTGTGGACTTGTGTCCAGTATGTAGCACACTTACACCTCCTGTGGAAATGTGTCCAGTATGTGGCACACTTATACCTCCTGTGGAAATGTGTCCAGTATGTGGCACACTTACACCTCCTGTGGAAATGTGTCCAGTATGTGGCACACTTACACCTCCTGTGGAAATGTGTCCAGTATGTGGCACACTTACACCTCCTGTGGATTTGTGTCCAGTATGTGGCACACTTACACCTCCTGTGGAAATGTGTCCAGTATGTGGCACACTTACAGCTCCTGTGGATGTGTCCAGTATGTCGCACACTTCCATCTCCTGTGGACTTTTGTCCAGTATGTGGCACACTTACACCTCCTGTGGATTTGTGTCCAGTATGTGGAACACTTACACCTCCTGTGGACTTGTGTCCAGTATGTGGCACACTTACACCTGCTGTGGACGTGTCCAGTATGTAGCACACTTACACCTCCTGTGGACTTGTGTCCAGTATGTGGCACACTTACACCTCCTGTGGACTTGTGTCCAGTATGTAGCACACTTACACTTCCTGTGGACTTGTGTCCAGTATGTAGCACACTTACACCTCCTGTGGACTTGTGTCCAGTATGTGGCACACTTACACCTCCTGTGGACTTGTACCCAGTATGTGGCACACTTACATCTCCTGTGGACTTGTGTCCAGTATGTGGCACACTTACACCTCCTGTGGACGTGTGTCCAGTATGTGTCACACTTACACCTTCTGTGGAAATGTGTCCAGTATGTGGCACACTTACACCTCCTGTGGACTTGTGTCCAGTATGTGGCACACTTACACCTCCTGTGGATTTGTGTCCAGTATGTGGCACACTTACACCTCCTGTGGATGTGTCCAGTATGTTGCACACTTCCATCTCCTGTGGATTTGTGTCCAGTATGTCGCACACTTCCATCTCCTGTGGACTTGTGTCCAGTATGTAGCACACTTACACCTCCTGTGGATTTGTGTCCAGTATGTGGCACACTTACACCTCCTGTGGACTTGTGTCCAGTATGTGGCACACTTACATCTCCTGTGGACTTGTGTCCAGTATGTGGCACACTTACACCTCCTGTGGACGTGTGTCCAGTATGTGTCACACTTACACCTTCTGTGGAAATGTGTCCAATATGTGGCACACTTACACCTCCTGTGGACTTGTGTCCAGTATGTGGCACACTTACACCTCCTGTGGATTTGTGTCCAGTATGTGGCACACTTACACCTCCTGTGGAAATGTGTCCAGTATGTGGCACACTTACAACTCCTGTGGATTTGTGTCCAGTATGTGGCACACTTACACCTCCTGTGGAAATGTGTCCAGTATGTGGCACACTTACACCTCCTGTGGATGTGTCCAGTATGTCGCACACTTCCATCTCCTGTGGATTTGTGTCCAGTATGTCGCACACTTCCATCTCCTGTGGACTTGTGTCCAGTATGTAGCACACTTACACCTCCTGTGGATTTGTGTCCAGTATGTGGCACACTTACACCTCCTGTGGACTTGTGTCCAGTAAGTGGCACACTTACACCTCCTGTGGACTTGTGTCCAGTATGTAGCACACTTACACCTCCTGTGGATTTGTGTCCAGTATGTAGCACACTTACACCTCCTGTGGATTTGAGTCCAGTATGTGGCACACTTACACCTCCTGTGGACTTGTGTCCAGTAAGTGGCACACTTACACCTCCTGTGGACTTGTGTCCAGTATGTGGCACACTTACACCACCTGTGGACTTGTGTCCAGTATGTAGCACACTTACACCTCCTGTGGATTTGTGTCCAGTATGTGGCACACTTACACCTCCTGTGGATTTGTGTCCAGTATGTGGCACACTTACACCTCCTGTGGACTTGTGTCCAGTAAGTGGCACACTTACACCTCCTGTGGACTTGTGTCCAGTATGTGGCACACTTACACCACCTGTGGACTTGTGTCCAGTATGTAGCACACTTACACCTCCTGTGGATTTGTGTCCAGTATGTGGCACACTTACACCTCCTGTGGATTTGTGTCCAGTATGTGGCACACTTACATCTCCTGTGGACTTGTGTCCAGTATGTGGCACACTTACACCTCCTGTGGACTTGTGTCCAGTATGTGGCACACTTACACCTCCTGTGGATTTGTGTCCAGTATGTGGCACACTTACACCTCCTGTGGAAATGTGTCCAGTATGTGGCACACTTACACCTCCTGTGGAAATGTGTCCAGTATGTGGCACACTTACACCTCCTGTGGACTTGTGTCCAGTATGTGGCACACTTACACCTCCTGTGGACTTGTGTCCAGTATGTAGCACACTTAAACCTCCTGTGGATGTGTCCAGTATGTCGCACACTTCCATCTCCTGTGGACTTGTGTCCAGTATGTAGCACACTTACACCTGTGGACTTGTGTCCAGTATGTGGAACACTTAAACCTCCTGTGGACTTGTGTCCCGTATGTGGAACACTTACACCTCCTGTGGACTTGTGTCCAGTATGTAGCACACTTACATCTCCTGTGGACTTGTGTCCAGTATGTGGCACACTTACACCTCCTGTGGATTTGTGTCCAGTATGTGGAACACTTACACCTCCTGTGGACTTGTGTCCAGTATGTGGCACACTTACACCTCCTGTGGACGTGTCCAGTATGTGGCACACTTACACCTCCTGTGGACTTGTGTCCAGTATGTAGCACAGTTACACCTCCTGTGGACTTGTGTCCAGTATGTGGCACACTTACACCTCCTGTGGACTTGTCTCCAGTATGTGGCACACTTACATCTCCTGTGGACTTGTGTCCAGTATGTGGCACACTTACACCTCCTGTGGACTTGTGTCCAGTATGTAGCACACTTACACCTCCTGTGGATTTGTGTCCAGTATGTGGCACACTTACACCTCCTGTGGACTTGTGTCCAGTATGTAGCACACATACTCCTCCTGTGGATTTGTGTCCAGTATGTGGCACACTTACACCTCCTGTGGACTTGTGTCCAGTATGTGGCACACTTACACCTCCTGTGGACTTGTGTCCAGTATGTGGCACACTTACATCTCCTGTGCACTTGTGTCCAGTAAGTGGCACACTTACACCTCCTGTGGATTTGTGTCCAGTATGTGGTACACTTCCATCTCCTGTGGACTTGTGTCCAGTAGGTAGCACACTTACACCTCCTGTGGATTTGTGTCCAGTATGTAGCACACTTCCATCTCCTGTGGACTTGTGTCCAGTATGTGGCACACTTACACCTCCTGTGGACTTGTGTCCAGTATGTAGCACACTTACACCTCCTGTGGACGTGTCCAGTATGTAGCACACTTACACCTCCTGTGGACTTGTGTCCAGTATGTGGCACACTTACACCTCCTGTGGACTTGTGTCCAGTATGTAGCACACTTACACCTCCTGTGGACTTGTGTCCAGTATGTAGCACACTTACACCTCCTGTGGACTTGTGTCCAGTATGTGGCACACTTACATCTCCTGTGGACTTGTACCCAGTATGTGGCACACTTACATCTCCTGTGGACTTGTGTCCAGTATGTGGCACACTTACACCTCCTGTGGACGTGTGTCCAGTATGTGTCACACTTACACCTCCTGTGGAAATGTGTCCAGTATGTGGCACACTTACACCTCCTGTGGACTTGTGTCCAGTATGTGGCACACTTACACCTCCTGTGGATTTGTGTCCAGTATGTGGCACACTTACACCTCCTGTGGAAATGTGTCCAGTATGTGGCACACTTACACCTCCTGTGGAAATGTGTCCAGTATGTGGCAAACTTACACCTCCTGTGGATTTGTGTCCAGTATGTGGCACACTTACACATCCTGTGGAAATGTGTCCAGTATGTGGCACACTTCCACCTCCTGTGGATGTGTCCAGTATGTCGCACACTTCCATCTCCTGTGGATTTGTGTCCAGTATGTCGCACACTTCCATCTCCTGTGGACTTGTGTCCAGTAGGTAGCACACTTACACCTCCTGTGGACTTGTGTCCAGTATGTGGCACACTTACACCTCCTTGTGGACTTGTGTCCAGTATGTGGCACACTTACACCACCTGTGGACTTGTGTCCAGTATGTAGCACACTTACACCTCCTGTGGACTTCTGTCCAGTATGTAGCACACTTACATCTCCTGTGGATTTGTTTCCAGTATGTGGCACACTTACACCTCCTGTGGACTTGTGTCCAATATGTGGCACACTTACACCTCCTATGGACTTGTGTCCAGTATGTGGCACACTTACACCTCCTGTGTACTTGTGTCCAGTATGTGGCGCACTTACAGCTCCTGTGGATTTGTGTCCAGTATGTGGCATACTTACACCTCCTGTGGAAATATGTACTGTATGTGGCACACTTACACCTCCTGTGGACTTGTGTCCAGTATGTGGCACACTTACACCTCCTGTGGACTTGTGTCCAGTATGTAGCACACTTAAACCTCCTGTGGATGTTTCCAGTATGTCGCACACTTCCATCTCCTGTGGACTTGTGTCCAGTATGTGGCACACTTCCATCTCCTGTGGACCTGAGTCCAGTATGTAGCACACTTCCATCTCCTGTGGACTTGTGTCCAGTATGTGGCACACTTACACCACCTGTGGACTTGTGTCCAGTATGTAGCACACTTACACCTCCTGTGGACTTGTGTCCAGTATGTAGCACACTTACATCTCCTGTGGATTTGTGTCCAGTATGTGGCACACTTACACCTCCTGTGGATTTGTGTCCAGTATGTGGCACACTTACACCTCCTGTGGAAATGTGTCCAGTATGTGGCACACTTACACTTCCTGTGGACTTGTGTCCAGTATGTGGCACACTTACACCTCCTGTGGACTTGTGTCCAGTATGTAGCACACTTCAACCTCCTGTGGATGTGTCCAGTATGTCGCACACTTCCATCTCCTGTGGACTTGTGTCCAGTATGTAGCACACTTACACCTCCTGTGGACTTGTGTCCAGTATGTGGAACACTTACACCTCCTGTGGACTTGTGTCCCGTATGTGGAACACTTACACCTCCTGTGGACGTGTGTCCAGTATGTGGCACACTTTCACCTCCTGTGGACTTGTGTCCAGTATGTGGCACACTTACACCTCCTGTGGATTTGTGTCCAGTATGTGGCACACTTACACCTCCTGTGGACTTGTGTCCAGTATGTAGCACACTTACACCTCCTGTGGAAATGTGTCCAGTATGTGGCACACTTATACCTCCTGTGGAAATGTGTCCAGTATGTGGCACACTTACACCTCCTGTGGAAATGTGTCCAGTATGTGGCACACTTACACCTCCTGTGGAAATGTGTCCAGTATGTGGCACACTTACACCTCCTGTGGATTTGTGTCCAGTATGTGGCACACTTACACCTCCTGTGGAAATGTGTCCAGTATGTGGCACACTTACACCTCCTGTGGATGTGTCCAGTATGTCGCACACTTCCATCTCCTGTGGACTTGTGTCCAGTATGTGGCACACTTACACCTCCTGTGGATTTGTGTCCAGTATGTGGAACACTTACACCTCCTGTGGACTTGTGTCCAGTATGTGGCACACTTACACCTGCTGTGGACGTGTCCAGTATGTAGCACACTTACACCTCCTGTGGACTTGTGTCCAGTATGTGGCACACTTACACCTCCTGTGGACTTGTGTCCAGTATGTAGCACACTTACACTTCCTGTGGACTTGTGTCCAGTATGTAGCACACTTACACCTCCTGTGGACTTGTGTCCAGTATGTGGCACACTTACACCTCCTGTGGACTTGTACCCAGTATGTGGCACACTTACATCTCCTGTGGACTTGTGTCCAGTATGTGGCACACTTACACCTCCTGTGGACGTGTGTCCAGTATGTGTCACACTTACACCTTCTGTGGAAATGTGTCCAGTATGTGGCACACTTACACCTCCTGTGGACTTGTGTCCAGTATGTGGCACACTTACACCTCCTGTGGATTTGTGTCCAGTATGTGGCACACTTACACCTCCTGTGGATGTGTCCAGTATGTCGCACACTTCCATCTCCTGTGGATTTGTGTCCAGTATGTCGCACACTTCCATCTCCTGTGGACTTGTGTCCAGTATGTAGCACACTTACACCTCCTGTGGATTTGTGTCCAGTATGTGGCACACTTACACCTCCTGTGGACTTGTGTCCAGTAAGTGGCACACTTACACCTCCTGTGGACTTGTGTCCAGTATGTGGCACACTTACATCTCCTGTGGACTTGTGTCCAGTATGTGGCACACTTACACCTCCTGTGGACGTGTGTCCAGTATGTGTCACACTTACACCTTCTGTGGAAATGTGTCCAATATGTGGCACACTTACACCTCCTGTGGACTTGTGTCCAGTATGTGGCACACTTACACCTCCTGTGGATTTGTGTCCAGTATGTGGCACACTTACACCTCCTGTGGAAATGTGTCCAGTATGTGGCACACTTACAACTCCTGTGGATTTGTGTCCAGTATGTGGCACACTTACACCTCCTGTGGAAATGTGTCCAGTATGTGGCACACTTACACCTCCTGTGGATGTGTCCAGTATGTCGCACACTTCCATCTCCTGTGGATTTGTGTCCAGTATGTCGCACACTTCCATCTCCTGTGGACTTGTGTCCAGTATGTAGCACACTTACACCTCCTGTGGATTTGTGTCCAGTATGTGGCACACTTACACCTCCTGTGGACTTGTGTCCAGTAAGTGGCACACTTACACCTCCTGTGGACTTGTGTCCAGTATGTAGCACACTTACACCTCCTGTGGATTTGTGTCCAGTATGTAGCACACTTACACCTCCTGTGGATTTGAGTCCAGTATGTGGCACACTTACACCTCCTGTGGACTTGTGTCCAGTAAGTGGCACACTTACACCTCCTGTGGACTTGTGTCCAGTATGTGGCACACTTACACCACCTGTGGACTTGTGTCCAGTATGTAGCACACTTACACCTCCTGTGGATTTGTGTCCAGTATGTGGCACACTTACACCTCCTGTGGATTTGTGTCCAGTATGTGGCACACTTACACCTCCTGTGGACTTGTGTCCAGTAAGTGGCACACTTACACCTCCTGTGGACTTGTGTCCAGTATGTGGCACACTTACACCACCTGTGGACTTGTGTCCAGTATGTAGCACACTTACACCTCCTGTGGATTTGTGTCCAGTATGTGGCACACTTACACCTCCTGTGGATTTGTGTCCAGTATGTGGCACACTTACATCTCCTGTGGACTTGTGTCCAGTATGTGGCACACTTACACCTCCTGTGGACTTGTGTCCAGTATGTGGCACACTTACACCTCCTGTGGATTTGTGTCCAGTATGTGGCACACTTACACCTCCTGTGGAAATGTGTCCAGTATGTGGCACACTTACACCTCCTGTGGAAATGTGTCCAGTATGTGGCACACTTACACCTCCTGTGGACTTGTGTCCAGTATGTGGCACACTTACACCTCCTGTGGACTTGTGTCCAGTATGTAGCACACTTAAACCTCCTGTGGATGTGTCCAGTATGTCGCACACTTCCATCTCCTGTGGACTTGTGTCCAGTATGTAGCACACTTACACCTGTGGACTTGTGTCCAGTATGTGGAACACTTAAACCTCCTGTGGACTTGTGTCCCGTATGTGGAACACTTACACCTCCTGTGGACTTGTGTCCAGTATGTAGCACACTTACATCTCCTGTGGACTTGTGTCCAGTATGTGGCACACTTACACCTCCTGTGGATTTGTGTCCAGTATGTGGAACACTTACACCTCCTGTGGACTTGTGTCCAGTATGTGGCACACTTACACCTCCTGTGGACGTGTCCAGTATGTGGCACACTTACACCTCCTGTGGACTTGTGTCCAGTATGTAGCACAGTTACACCTCCTGTGGACTTGTGTCCAGTATGTGGCACACTTACACCTCCTGTGGACTTGTCTCCAGTATGTGGCACACTTACATCTCCTGTGGACTTGTGTCCAGTATGTGGCACACTTACACCTCCTGTGGACTTGTGTCCAGTATGTAGCACACTTACACCTCCTGTGGATTTGTGTCCAGTATGTGGCACACTTACACCTCCTGTGGACTTGTGTCCAGTATGTAGCACACATACTCCTCCTGTGGATTTGTGTCCAGTATGTGGCACACTTACACCTCCTGTGGACTTGTGTCCAGTATGTGGCACACTTACACCTCCTGTGGACTTGTGTCCAGTATGTGGCACACTTACATCTCCTGTGCACTTGTGTCCAGTAAGTGGCACACTTACACCTCCTGTGGATTTGTGTCCAGTATGTGGTACACTTCCATCTCCTGTGGACTTGTGTCCAGTAGGTAGCACACTTACACCTCCTGTGGATTTGTGTCCAGTATGTAGCACACTTCCATCTCCTGTGGACTTGTGTCCAGTATGTGGCACACTTACACCTCCTGTGGACTTGTGTCCAGTATGTAGCACACTTACACCTCCTGTGGACTTGTGTCCAGTATGTAGCACACTTACACCTCCTGTGGACTTGTGTCCAGTATGTGGCACACTTACACCTCCTGTGGACTTGTGTCCAGTATGTAGCACACTTACACCTCCTGTGGACTTGTGTCCAGTATGTAGCACACTTACACCTCCTGTGGACTTGTGTCCAGTATGTGGCACACTTACATCTCCTGTGGACTTGTACCCAGTATGTGGCACACTTACATCTCCTGTGGACTTGTGTCCAGTATGTGGCACACTTACACCTCCTGTGGACGTGTGTCCAGTATGTGTCACACTTACACCTCCTGTGGAAATGTGTCCAGTATGTGGCACACTTACACCTCCTGTGGACTTGTGTCCAGTATGTGGCACACTTACACCTCCTGTGGATTTGTGTCCAGTATGTGGCACACTTACACCTCCTGTGGAAATGTGTCCAGTATGTGGCACACTTACACCTCCTGTGGAAATGTGTCCAGTATGTGGCAAACTTACACCTCCTGTGGATTTGTGTCCAGTATGTGGCACACTTACACATCCTGTGGAAATGTGTCCAGTATGTGGCACACTTCCACCTCCTGTGGATGTGTCCAGTATGTCGCACACTTCCATCTCCTGTGGATTTGTGTCCAGTATGTCGCACACTTCCATCTCCTGTGGACTTGTGTCCAGTAGGTAGCACACTTACACCTCCTGTGGACTTGTGTCCAGTATGTGGCACACTTACACCTCCTTGTGGACTTGTGTCCAGTATGTGGCACACTTACACCACCTGTGGACTTGTGTCCAGTATGTAGCACACTTACACCTCCT
Organism: Hemitrygon akajei; assembly: GCF_048418815.1. Taxonomy (NCBI): domain Eukaryota; kingdom Metazoa; phylum Chordata; class Chondrichthyes; order Myliobatiformes; family Dasyatidae; genus Hemitrygon; species Hemitrygon akajei. Next base: position 39,104,777 of record NC_133147.1, on the reverse strand, counting down.
GTGGACTTCTGTCCAGTATGTAGCACACTTACATCTCCTGTGGATTTGTTTCCAGTATGTGGCACACTTACACCTCCTGTGGACTTGTGTCCAATATGTGGCACACTTACACCTCCTATGGACTTGTGTCCAGTATGTGGCACACTTACACCTCCTGTGTACTTGTGTCCAGTATGTGGCGCACTTACAGCTCCTGTGGATTTGTGTCCAGTATGTGGCATACTTACACCTCCTGTGGAAATATGTACTGTATGTGGCACACTTACACCTCCTGTGGACTTGTGTCCAGTATGTGGCACACTTACACCTCCTGTGGACTTGTGTCCAGTATGTAGCACACTTAAACCTCCTGTGGATGTTTCCAGTATGTCGCACACTTCCATCTCCTGTGGACTTGTGTCCAGTATGTGGCACACTTCCATCTCCTGTGGACCTGAGTCCAGTATGTAGCACACTTCCATCTCCTGTGGACTTGTGTCCAGTATGTGGCACACTTACACCTCCTGTGGACTTGTGTCCAGTATGTAGCACACTTACACCTCCTGTAGACTCGTGTCCAGTATGTAGCACACTTACACCTCCTGTGGACTTGTGTCCAGTATGTAGCACACTTACACCTCCTGTGGACTTGTGTCCAGTATGTAGCACACTTACACCTCCTGTGGACTTGTGTCCAGTATGTAGCACACTTACACCTCCTGTGGACTTGTGTCCAGTATGTGGCACACTTACATCTCCTGTGGATTTCTACCCAGTATGTGGCACACTTACATCTCCTGTGGACTTGTGTCCAGAATGTGGCACACTTACACCTCCTGTGGACGTGTGTCCAGTATGTGTCACACTTACACCTCCTGTGGACTTGTGTCCAGTATGTGTCACACTTACACCTCCTGTGGAATTGTGTCCAGTATGTGGCACACTTACACCTCCTGTGGACTTGTGTCCAGTATGTGGCACACTTACACCTCCTGTGGATTTGTGTCCAGTATGTGGCACACTTACACCTCCTGTGGAAATGTGTCCAGTATGTGGCACACTTACACCTCCTGTGGAAATGTGTCCAGTATGTGGCACTCTTACACCTCCTGTGGATTTGTGTCCAGTATGTGGCACACTTACACCTCCTGTGGAAATGTGTCCAGTATGTCGCACACTTACACCTCCTGTGGATGTGTCCAGTATGTCGCACACTTCCATCTCCTGTGGACTTGTGTCCAGTATGTAGCACACTTACAACTCCTGTGGACTTGTGTCCAGTATGTGGAACACTTACACCTCCTGTGGACTTGTGTCCAGTATGTGGAACACTTACACCTCCTGCGGACTTGTGTCCAGTATGTAGCACACTTACATCTCCTGTGGACTTGTGTCCAGTATGTGGCACACTTACACCTCCTGTGGATTTGTGTCCAGTATGTGGAACACTTACACCTCCTGTGGACTTGTGTCCAGTATGTGGCACACTTACACCTGCTGTGGACGTGTCCAGTATGTGGCACACTTACACCTCCTGTGGACTTGTATCCAGTATGTAGCACACTTACACCTCCTGTGGACTTGTGTCCAATATGTAGCACACTTACATCTCCTGTGGACTTGTGTCCAGTATGTGGCACACTTACACCTCCTGTGGACTTGTGTCCAGTATGTGGCACACTTCCATCTCCTGTGGACTTGTGTCCAGTATGTAGCACACTTACACCTCCTGTGGATTTGTGTCCAGTATGTGGCACACTTACACCTCCTGTGGACTTGTGTCCAGTATGTAGCACACTTCCATCTCCTGTGGACTTGTGTCCAGTATATAGCACACTTACACCTCCTGTGGATTTGTGTCCAGTATGTGGCACACTTACACCTCCTGTGGATTTGTGTCCAGTATGTGGCACACTTACACCTCCTGTGGACTTGTGTCCAGTATGTGGCACACTTACACCTGCTGTGGACTTGTGTCCAGTATGTGGCACACTTACACCTCCTGTGGATTTGTGTCCAGTATGTGGCACACTTACACCTCCTGTGGAAATGTGTCCAGTATGTGGCACACTTACACCTCCTGTGGAAATGTGTCCAGTATGTGGCACACTTACACCTCCTGTGGATTTGTGTCCAGTATGTGGCACACTTACACCTCCTGTGGAAATGTGTCCAGTATGTGGCACACTTACACCTCCTGTGGATGTGTCCAGTATGTCGCACACTTCCATCTCCTGTGGACTTGTGTCCAGTATGTAGCACACTTACAACTCCTGTGGACTTGTGTCCAGTATGTGGAACACTTACACCTCCTGTGGACTTGTGTCCAGTACGTGGAACACTTACACCTACTGTGGACCTGTGTCCAGTATGTGGCACACTTACACCTCCTGTGTTCTTGTGTCCAGTATGTGGCACACTTACACCTCCTGTGTTCTTGTGTCCAGTATGTGGAACACTTACATCTCCTGTGGACTTGTGTCCAGTATGTGGCACACTTACACCTCCTGTGGATTTGTGTCCAGTATGTGGAACACTTACACCTCCTGTGGACTTGTGTCCAGTATGTGGCACACTTACACCTGCTGTGGACGTGTCCAGTATGTGGCACACTTACACCTCCTGTGGACTTGTATCCAGTATGTAGCACACTTACACCTCCTGTGGACTTGTTTCCAGTATGTAGCACACTTACATCTCCTGTGGACTTGTGTCCAGTATGTGGCACACTTACACCTCCGGTGGACTTGTGTCCAGTATGTGGCACACTTCCATCTCCTGTGGACTTGTGTCCAGTATGTAGCACACTTACACCTCCTGTGGATTTGTGTCCAGTATGTGGCACACTTACACCTCCTGTGGACTTGTGTCCAGTATGTAGCACACTTCCATCTCCTGTGGACTTGTGTCCAGTATATAGCACACTTACACCTCCTGTGGATTTGTGTCCAGTATGTGGCACACTTACACCTCCTGTGGATTTGTGTCCAGTATGTGGCACACTTACACCTCCTGTGGACTTGTGTCCAGTATGTGGCACACTTACACCTCCTGTGGACATGTGTCCAGTATGTGGCACACTTACATCTCCTGTGGACTTCTGTCCAGTATGTGGCACACTTACACCTCCTGTGGACTTGTGTCCTGTATGTGGCACACTTCCTGCTCCTGTGGACTTGTGTCCAGTATGTAGCACACTTCCATCTCCTGTGGACTTGTGTCCAGTATGTGGCACACTTACACCTCCTGTGGACTTGTGTCCAGTATGTTGCACACTTACACCTCCTGTGGACTTGTGTCCAGTATGTGGCACACTTACACCTCCTGTGGACTTGTGTCCAGTATGTGGCACACTTACACCTCCTGTGGACTTGTGTCCAGTATGTAGCACACTTACACCTCCTGTGGACTTGTGTCCAGTATGTAGCACACTTACACCTCCTGTGGACTTGTGTCCAGTATGTAGCACACTTACACCTCCTGTGGACTTGTGTCCAGTATGTGGCACACTTACATCTCCTGTGGACATGTACCCAGTATGTGGCACACTTTCATCTCCTGTGGACTTGTGTCCAGTATGTGGCACACTTACACCTCCTGTGGACGTGTGTCCAGTATGTGTCACACTTACACCTCCTGTGGAAATGTGTCCAGTATGTGGCACACTTACACCTCCTGTGGACTTGTGTCCAGTATGTGGCACACTTACACCTCCTGTGGATTTGTGTCCAGTATGTGGCACACTTACACCTCCTGTGGAAATGTGTCCAGTATGTGGCACACTTACACCTTCTGTGGAAATGTGTCCAGTATGTGGCACACTTACACCTGTGGATTTGTGTCCAGTATGTGGCACACTTACACCTCCTGTGGAAATGTGTCCAGTATGTGGCACACTTACACCTCCTGTGGATTTGTGTCCAGTATGTGGCACACTTACACCTCCTGTGGAAATGTGTCCAGTATGTGGCACACTTACACCTCCTGTGGAAATGTGTCCAGTATGTGGCACACTTACACCTCCTGTGGATGTGTCCAGTATGTCGCACACTTCCATCGCCTGTGGATTTGTGTCCAGTATGTCGCACACTTCCATCTCCTGTGGACTTGTGTCCAGCATGTAGCACACTTACACCTCCTGTGGACTTGTGTCCAGTATGTGGCACACTTACACCTCCTGTGGACTTGTGTCCAGTATGTGGCACACTTACACCACCTGTGGACTTGTGTCCAGTATGTAGCACACTTACATCTCCTGTGGATTTGTGTCCAGTATGTGGCACACTTACATCTCCTGTGGATTTGTGTCCAGTATGTGGCACACTTACACCTCCTGTGGACTTGTGTCTAGTATGTGGCACACTTACACCTCCTGTGGACTTGTGTTTAGTATGTGGCACACTTACACCTCCTGTGGACTTGTGTCCAGTATGTAGCACACTTACACCTCCTGTGGACTTGTGTCCAGTATGTAGCACACTTACATCTCCTGTGGACATGTACCCAGTATGTGGCACACTTACACCACCTGTGGACTTGTGTCCAGTATGTAGCACACTTACATCTCCTGTGGATTTGTGTCCAGTATGTGGCACACTTACACCTCCTGTGGACTTGTGTCCAGTATGTGGCACACTTACACCTCCTGTGGACTTGTGTTTAGTATGTGGCACACTTACACCTCCTGTGGACTTGTGTCCAGTATGTAGCACACTTACACCTCCTGTGGACTTGTGTCCAGTATGTGGCACACTTACATCTCCTGTGGACATGTACCCAGTATGTGGCACACTTACATCTCCTGTGGACTTGTGTCCAGTATGTGGCACACTTACACCTCCTGTGGATGTGTGTCCATTATGTGTCACACTTACACCTCCTGTGGAAATGTGTCCAGTATGTGGCACACTTACACCTCCTGTGGACTTGTGTCCAGTATGTGGCACACTTACACCTCCTGTGGATTTGTGTCCAGTATGTGGCACACTTACACCTCCTGTGGAAATGTGTCCAGTATGTGGCACACTTACACCTCCTGTGGATTTGTGTCCAGTATGTAGCACACTTACACCTCCTGTGGACTTGTGTCCAGTATGTGGCACACTTCCATCTCCTGTGGATTTGTGTCCAGTATGTGGCACACTTACACCTCCTGTAGACTTGTGTTCAGTACGTGGCACACTTACACCTCCTGTGGACTTGTGCCCAGTATGTAGCACACTTACACCTCCTGTGGACTTGTGTCCAGTATGTGGCACACTTACACCTCCTGTGGACGTGTCCAGTATGTGGCACACTTACACCTCCTGTGGACTTGTGTCCAGTATGTAGCACACTTACATCTCCTGTGGATTTGTGTCCAGTATGTGGCACACTTACACCTCCTGTGGACTTGTGTCCAGTATGTGGCACACTTACACCTCCTGTGGACTTGTGTCCAGTATGTGGCACACTTACACCTCCTGTGGATTTGTGTCCAGTATGTGGCACACTTACACCTCCGGTGGAAATATGTCCAGTATGTGGCACACTTACACCTCCTGTGGACTTGTGTCCAGTATGTAGCACACTTACATCTCCAGCGGATTTGTGTCCAGTATGTGGCACACTTACACCTCCTGTGGATTTGTGTCCAGTATGTGGAACACTTTCACCTCCTGTGGACTTGTGTCCCGTATGTAGCACACTTACACCTCCTGTGGACTTGTGTCCAGTATGTAGCACACTTACACCTCCTGTGGACTTGTGTCCAGTATGTAGCACACTTACACCTCCTGTGGACTTGTGTCCAGTATGTAGCACACTTACACCTCCTGTGGACTTGTGTCCAGTATGTAGCACACTTACACCTCCTGTGGACTTGTGTCCAGTATGTAGCACACTTACACCTCCTGTGGACTTGTGTCCTGTATGTGGCACACTTACATCTCCTGTGGACATGTACCCAGTATGTGGCACACTTACATCTCCTGTGGACTTGTGTCCAGTATGTGGCACACTTACACCTCCTGTGGACGTGTGTCCAGTTTGTGTCACACTTACACCTCCTGTGGACTTGTGTCCAGTATGTGGCACACTTACACCTCCTGTGGATTTGTGTCCAGTATGTGGCACACTTACACCTCCTGTGGAAATGTGTCCAGTATGAGGCACACTTACACCTCCTGTGGAAATGTGTCCAGTATGTGGCACACTTACACCTCCTGTGGATTTGTGACCAGTATGTGGCACACTTACACCTCCTGTGGAAATGTGTCCAGTATGTGGCACACTTACACCTCCTGTGGATGTGTCCAGTATGTCGCACACTTCCATCTCCTGTGGATTTGTGTCCAGTATGTCGCACACTTCCATCTCCTGTGGACTTGTGTCCAGTATGTAGCACACTTACACCTCCTGTGGACTTGTGTCCAGTATGTGGCACACTTACACCTCCTGTGGACTTGTGTCCAGTATGTGGCACACTTACACCACCTGTGGACTTGTGTCCAGTATGTAGCACACTTACACCTCCTGTGGACTTGTGTCCAGTATGTAGCACATTTACATCTCCTGTGGATTTGTGTCCAGTATGTGGCACACTTACACCTCCTGTGGACTTGTGTCCAGTATGTGGCACACTTACACCTCCTGTGGAATTGTGTCCAGTATGTGGCACACTTACACCTCCTGTGGATTTGTGTCCAGTATGTGGCACACTTACACCTCCTGTGGAAATGTGTCCAGTATGTGGCACACTTACACCTCCTGTGTACTTGTGTCCAGTATGTGGCACACTTACACCTCCTGTGGAAATATGTCCAGGATGTGGCACACTTACACCTCCTGTGGACTTGTGTCCAGTATGTGGCACACTTACACCTCTTGTGGACTTGTGTCCAGTATGTAGCACACTTACACCTCCTGTGGACTTGTGTCCAGTATGTAGCACACTTACTCCTCCTGTTGACTTGTGTCCAGTATGTAGCACACTTACACCTCCTGTGGACTTGTGTCCAGTATGTAGCACACTTACACCTCCTGTGGACTTGTGTCCAGTATGTGGCACACTTACACCTCCTGTGGACTTGTGTCCAGTATGTGGCACACTTACATCTCCTGTGGACTTGTACCCAGTATGTGGCACACTTACATCTCCTGTGGACTTGTGTCCAGTATGTGGCACACTTACACCTCCTGTGGACGTGTGTCCAGTATGTGTCACACTTACACCTCCTGTGAAAATGTGTCCAGTATGTGGCACACTTACACCTCCTGTGGACTTGTGTCCAGTATGTGGCACACTTACACCTCCTGTGGATTTGTGTCCAGTATGTGGCACACTTACACCTCCTGTGGAAATGTGTCCAGTGTGTGGCACACTTACACCTCCTGTGGAAATGTGTCCAGTATGTGGCACACTTACACCTCCTGTGGATTTGTGTCCAGTATGTGGCACACTTACACCTCCTGTGGAATTGTGTCCAGTATGTGGCACACTTACACCTCCTGTGGATGTGTCCAGTATGTCGCACACTTCCATCTCCTGTGGATTTGTGTCCAGTATGTCGCACACTTCCATCTCCTGTGGACTTGTGTCCAGTATGTAGCACACTTACACCTCCTGTGGACTTGTGTCCAGTATGTGGCACACTTACACCTCCTGTGGACTTGTGTCCAGTATGTGGCACACTTACACCAACTGTGGACTTGTGTCCAGTATGTAGCACACTTACACCTCCTGTGGACTTGTGTCCAGTATGTAACACACTTACATCTCCTGTGGATTTGTGTCCAGTATGTGGCACACTTACACCTCCTGTGGACTTGTGTCCAGTATGTGGCACACTTACACCTCCTGTGGACGTGTCCAGTATGTGGCACACTTACACCTCCTGTGGATTTGTGTCCAGTATGTGGCACACTTACACCTCCTGTGGAAATGTGTCCAGTATGTGGCACACTTACACCTCCTGTGTACTTGTGTCCAGTATGTGGCACACTTACACCTCCTGTGGATTTGTGTCCAGTATGTGGCACACTTACACCTCCTGTGGAAATATGTCCAGTATGTGGCACACTTACACCTCCTGTGGACTTGTGTCCAGTATGTGGCACACTTACACCTCCTGTGGATTTGTATCCAGTATGTGGTACACTTACACCTCCTGTGGAAATATGTCCAGTATGTGGCACACTTACACCTCCTGTGGACTTGTGTCCAGTATGTGGCACACTTACACCTCCTGTGGACTTGTGTCCAGTATGTAGCACACTTACATCTCCTGTGGATTTGTGTCCAGTATGTGGCACACTTAGACCTACTGTGGACTTGTGTCCAGTATGTAGCACACTTACACCTCCTGTGGACTTGTGTCCAGTATGTGGCACACTTACACCTCCTGTGTTCTTGTGTCCAGTATGTGGCACACTTACACCTCCTGTGTTCTTGTGTCCAGTATGTGGAACACTTACATCTCCTGTGGACTTGTGTCCAGTATGTGGCACACTTACACCTCCTGTGGATTTGTGTCCAGTATGTGGAACACTTACACCTCCTGTGGACTTGTGTCCAGTATGTGGCACACTTACACCTGCTGTGGACGTGTCCAGTATGTGGCACACTTACACCTCCTGTGGACTTGTATCCAGTATGTAGCACACTTACACCTCCTGTGGACTTGTGTCCAGTATGTAGCACACTTACATCTCCTGTGGACTTGTGTCCAGTATGTGGCACACTTACACCTCCGGTGGACTTGTGTCCAGTATGTGGCACACTTCCATCTCCTGTGGACTTGTGTCCAGTATGTAGCACACTTACACCTCCTGTGGATTTGTGTCCAGTATGTGGCACACTTACACCTCCTGTGGACTTGTGTCCAGTATGTAGCACACTTCCATCTCCTGTGGACTTGTGTCCAGTATATAGCACACTTACACCTCCTGTGGATTTGTGTCCAGTATGTGGCACACTTACACCTCCTGTGGATTTGTGTCCAGTATGTGGCACACTTACACCTCCTGTGGAGTTGTGTCCAGTATGTGGCACACTTACACCTCCTGTGGACTTGTGTCCAGTATGTGGCACACTTACATCTCCTGTGGACTTGTGTCCAGTATGTGGCACACTTACACCTCCTGTGGACTTGTGTCCTGTATGTGGCACACTTCCTGCTCCTGTGGACTTGTGTCCAGTATGTAGCACACTTCCATCTCCTGTGGACTTGTGTCCAGTATGTGGCACACTTACACCTCCTGTGGACTTGTGTCCAGTATGTTGCACACTTACACCTCCTGTGGACTTGTGTCCAGTATGTAGCACACTTACACCTCCTGTGGACTTGTGTCCAGTATGTGGCACACTTACACCTCCTGTGGACTTGTGTCCAGTATGTGGCACACTTACACCTCCTGTGGACTTGTGTCCAGTATGTAGCACACTTACACCTCCTGTGGACTTGTGTCCAGTATGTAGCACACTTACACCTCCTGTGGACTTGTGTCCAGTATGTAGCACACTTACACCTCCTGTGGACTTGTGTCCAGTATGTGGCACACTTACATCTCCTGTGGACATGTACCCAGTATGTGGCACACTTTCATCTCCTGTGGACTTGTGTCCAGTATGTGGCACACTTACACCTCCTGTGGACGTGTGTCCAGTATGTGTCACACTTACACCTCCTGTGGAAATGTGTCCAGTATGTGGCACACTTACACCTCCTGTGGACTTGTGTCCAGTATGTGGCACACTTACACCTCCTGTGGATTTGTGTCCAGTATGTGGCACACTTACACCTCCTGTGGAAATGTGTCCAGTATGTGGCACACTTACACCTCCTGTGGAAATGTGTCCAGTATGTGGCACACTTACACCTCCTGTGGATTTGTGTCCAGTATGTGGCACACTTACACCTCCTGTGGAAATGTGTCCAGTATGTGGCACACTTACACCTCCTGTGTACTTGTGTCCAGTATGTGGCACACTTACACCTCCTGTGGAAATATGTCCAGGATGTGGCACACTTACACCTCCTGTGGACTTGTGTCCAGTATGTGGCACACTTACACCTCTTGTGGACTTGTGTCCAGTATGTAGCACACTTACACCTCCTGTGGACTTGTGTCCAGTATGTAGCACACTTACTCCTCCTGTTGACTTGTGTCCAGTATGTAGCACACTTACACCTCCTGTGGACTTGTGTCCAGTATGTAGCACACTTACACCTCCTGTGGACTTGTGTCCAGTATGTGGCACACTTACACCTCCTGTGGACTTGTGTCCAGTATGTGGCACACTTACATCTCCTGTGGACTTGTACCCAGTATGTGGCACACTTACATCTCCTGTGGACTTGTGTCCAGTATGTGGCACACTTACACCTCCTGTGGACGTGTGTCCAGTATGTGTCACACTTACACCTCCTGTGAAAATGTGTCCAGTATGTGGCACACTTACACCTCCTGTGGACTTGTGTCCAGTATGTGGCACACTTACACCTCCTGTGGATTTGTGTCCAGTATGTGGCACACTTACACCTCCTGTGGAAATGTGTCCAGTGTGTGGCACACTTACACCTCCTGTGGAAATGTGTCCAGTATGTGGCACACTTACACCTCCTGTGGATTTGTGTCCAGTATGTGGCACACTTACACCTCCTGTGGAATTGTGTCCAGTATGTGGCACACTTACACCTCCTGTGGATGTGTCCAGTATGTCGCACACTTCCATCTCCTGTGGATTTGTGTCCAGTATGTCGCACACTTCCATCTCCTGTGGACTTGTGTCCAGTATGTAGCACACTTACACCTCCTGTGGACTTGTGTCCAGTATGTGGCACACTTACACCTCCTGTGGACTTGTGTCCAGTATGTGGCACACTTACACCAACTGTGGACTTGTGTCCAGTATGTAGCACACTTACACCTCCTGTGGACTTGTGTCCAGTATGTAACACACTTACATCTCCTGTGGATTTGTGTCCAGTATGTGGCACACTTACACCTCCTGTGGACTTGTGTCCAGTATGTGGCACACTTACACCTCCTGTGGACGTGTCCAGTATGTGGCACACTTACACCTCCTGTGGATTTGTGTCCAGTATGTGGCACACTTACACCTCCTGTGGAAATGTGTCCAGTATGTGGCACACTTACACCTCCTGTGTACTTGTGTCCAGTATGTGGCACACTTACACCTCCTGTGGATTTGTGTCCAGTATGTGGCACACTTACACCTCCTGTGGAAATATGTCCAGTATGTGGCACACTTACACCTCCTGTGGACTTGTGTCCAGTATGTGGCACACTTACACCTCCTGTGGATTTGTATCCAGTATGTGGTACACTTACACCTCCTGTGGAAATATGTCCAGTATGTGGCACACTTACACCTCCTGTGGACTTGTGTCCAGTATGTGGCACACTTACACCTCCTGTGGACTTGTGTCCAGTATGTAGCACACTTACATCTCCTGTGGATTTGTGTCCAGTATGTGGCACACTTAGACCTACTGTGGACTTGTGTCCAGTATGTAGCACACTTACACCTCCTGTGGACTTGTGTCCAGTATGTGGCACACTTACACCTCCTGTGTTCTTGTGTCCAGTATGTGGCACACTTACACCTCCTGTGTTCTTGTGTCCAGTATGTGGAACACTTACATCTCCTGTGGACTTGTGTCCAGTATGTGGCACACTTACACCTCCTGTGGATTTGTGTCCAGTATGTGGAACACTTACACCTCCTGTGGACTTGTGTCCAGTATGTGGCACACTTACACCTGCTGTGGACGTGTCCAGTATGTGGCACACTTACACCTCCTGTGGACTTGTATCCAGTATGTAGCACACTTACACCTCCTGTGGACTTGTGTCCAGTATGTAGCACACTTACATCTCCTGTGGACTTGTGTCCAGTATGTGGCACACTTACACCTCCGGTGGACTTGTGTCCAGTATGTGGCACACTTCCATCTCCTGTGGACTTGTGTCCAGTATGTAGCACACTTACACCTCCTGTGGATTTGTGTCCAGTATGTGGCACACTTACACCTCCTGTGGACTTGTGTCCAGTATGTAGCACACTTCCATCTCCTGTGGACTTGTGTCCAGTATATAGCACACTTACACCTCCTGTGGATTTGTGTCCAGTATGTGGCACACTTACACCTCCTGTGGATTTGTGTCCAGTATGTGGCACACTTACACCTCCTGTGGAGTTGTGTCCAGTATGTGGCACACTTACACCTCCTGTGGACTTGTGTCCAGTATGTGGCACACTTACATCTCCTGTGGACTTGTGTCCAGTATGTGGCACACTTACACCTCCTGTGGACTTGTGTCCTGTATGTGGCACACTTCCTGCTCCTGTGGACTTGTGTCCAGTATGTAGCACACTTCCATCTCCTGTGGACTTGTGTCCAGTATGTGGCACACTTACACCTCCTGTGGACTTGTGTCCAGTATGTTGCACACTTACACCTCCTGTGGACTTGTGTCCAGTATGTAGCACACTTACACCTCCTGTGGACTTGTGTCCAGTATGTGGCACACTTACACCTCCTGTGGACTTGTGTCCAGTATGTGGCACACTTACACCTCCTGTGGACTTGTGTCCAGTATGTAGCACACTTACACCTCCTGTGGACTTGTGTCCAGTATGTAGCACACTTACACCTCCTGTGGACTTGTGTCCAGTATGTAGCACACTTACACCTCCTGTGGACTTGTGTCCAGTATGTGGCACACTTACATCTCCTGTGGACATGTACCCAGTATGTGGCACACTTTCATCTCCTGTGGACTTGTGTCCAGTATGTGGCACACTTACACCTCCTGTGGACGTGTGTCCAGTATGTGTCACACTTACACCTCCTGTGGAAATGTGTCCAGTATGTGGCACACTTACACCTCCTGTGGACTTGTGTCCAGTATGTGGCACACTTACACCTCCTGTGGATTTGTGTCCAGTATGTGGCACACTTACACCTCCTGTGGAAATGTGTCCAGTATGTGGCACACTTACACCTCCTGTGGAAATGTGTCCAGTATGTGGCACACTTACACCTCCTGTGGATTTGTGTCCAGTATGTGGCACACTTACACCTCCTGTGGAAATGTGTCCAGTATGTGGCACACTTACACCTCCTGTGGATTTGTGTCCAGTATGTGGCACACTTACACCTCCTGTGGAAATGTGTCCAGTATGTGGCACACTTACACCTCCTGTGGAAATGTGTCCAGTATGTGGCACACTTACACCTCCTGTGGATTTGTGTCCAGTATGTGGCACACTTACACCTCCTGTGGAAATGTGTCCAGTATGTGGCACACTTACACCTCCTGTGGATGTGTCCAGTATGTCGCACACTTCCATCGCCTGTGGATTTGTGTCCAGTATGTCGCACACTTCCATCTCCTGTGGACTTGTGTCCAGCATGTAGCACACTTACACCTCCTGTGGACTTGTGTCCAGTATGTGGCACACTTACACCTCCTGTGGACTTGTGTCCAGTATGTGGCACACTTACACCACCTGTGGACTTGTGTCCAGTATGTAGCACACTTACATCTCCTGTGGATTTGTGTCCAGTATGTGGCACACTTACATCTCCTGTGGATTTGTGTCCAGTATGTGGCACACTTACACCTCCTGTTGACTTGTGTCTAGTATGTGGCACACTTACACCTCCTGTGGACTTGTGTTTAGTATGTGGCACACTTACACCTCCTGTGGACTTGTGTCCAGTATGTAGCACACTTACACCTCCTGTGGACTTGTGTCCAGTATGTAGCACACTTACATCTCCTGTGGACATGTACCCAGTATGTGGCACACTTACACCACCTGTGGACTTGTGTCCAGTATGTAGCACACTTACATCTCCTGTGGATTTGTGTCCAGTATGTGGCACACTTACACCTCCTGTGGACTTGTGTCCAGTATGTGGCACACTTACACCTCCTGTGGACTTGTGTTTAGTATGTGGCACACTTACACCTCCTGTGGATTTGTGTCCAGTATGTGGCACACTTACACCTCCTGTGGAAATGTGTCCAGTACGTGGCACACTTACACCTCCTGTGGACTTGTGTCCAGTATGTGGCACACTTACACCTCCTGTGGACTTGTGTCCAGTATGTAGCACACTTAAACCTCCTGTGGATGTGTCCAGTATGTCGCACACTTCCATCTCCTGTGGACTTGTGTCCAGTATGTAGCACACTTACACCTCCTGTGGACTTGTGTCCAGTATGTGTCACACTTACACCTCCTGTGGATTTGTGTCCAGTATGTGGCACACTTACAACTCCTTTGGATTTGTACCCAGTATGTGGCACACTTACACCTCCTGTGGACTTTTGTCCAGTATGTGGCACACTTACACCTCCTGTGGACGTGTCCAGTATGTGGCACACTTACACCTCCTGTGGACTTGTGTCCAGTATGTAGCACACTTACACCTCCTGTGGACTTCTGTCCAGTATGTAGCACACTTACATCTCCTGTGGACTTGTGTCCAGTATGTGGCACACTTACACCTCCTGTGGACTTGTGTCCAGTATGTGGCACACTTCCATCTCCTGTGGACTTGTGTCCAGTATGTAGAACACTTACACCTCCTGTGGATTTGTGTCCAGTATGTGGCACACTTACACCTCCTGTGGACTTGTGTCCAGTATGTAGCACACTTACACCTCCTGTGGATTTGTGTCCAGTATGTGGCACACTTACACCTCCTGTGGACTTGTGTCCAGTATGTGGCACACTTACACCTCCTGTGGACTTGTGTCCAGTAGGTGGCACACTTACATCTCCTGTGGACTTGTGTACAGTATGTGGCACACTTACACCTCCTGTGGACTTGTGTCCAGTATGTGGCACACTTCCATCTCCTGTGGGCTTGTGTCCAGTATGTGGCACACTTACACCACCTGTGGACTTGTGTCCAGTATGTAGCACACTTACACCTCCTGTGGACTTGTGACCAGTATGTAGCACACTTACATCTCCTGTGGATTTGTGTCCAGTATGTGGCACACTTACACCTCCTGTGTACTTGTGTCCAGTATGTGGCACACTTACATCTCCTGTGGACTTGTGTCCTGTATGTGGCACACTTACACCTCCTGTGGATGTGTCCAGTATGTGGCACACTTACACCTCCTGTGGACTTGTGTCCAGTATGTGGCACACTTACACCTCCTGTGGACTTGTGTCCAGTATGTAGCACACTTACACCTCCTGTGGACTTGTGTCCAGTATGTAGCACACTTACACCTCCTGTGGACTTGTGTCCAGTATGTAGCACACTTACATCTCCTGTGGATTTGTGTCCAGTATGTGGCACACTTACACCTCCTGTGGAAATGTGTCCAGTATGTGGCACACTTACAACTCCTGTGGATTTGTGTCCAGTATGTGGCACACTTACACCTCCTGTGGAAATGTGTCCAGTATGTGGCACACTTACACCTCCTGTGGATGTGTCCAGTATGTCGCACACTTCCATCTCCTGTGGATTTGTGTCCAGTATGTAGCACACTTACACCTCCTGTGGACTTGTGTCCAGTATGTAGCACACTTACATCTCCTGTGGATTTGTGTCCAGTATGTGGCACACTTACACCTCCTGTGGATTTGTGTCCAGTATGTGCACACTTACACCTCCTGTGGAAATGTGTCCAGTATGTGGCACACTTACAACTCCTGTGGATTTGTGTCCAGTATGTGGCACACTTACACCTCCTGTGGAAATGTGTCCAGTATGTGGCACACTTACACCTCCTGTGGATGTGTCCAGTATGTCGCACACTTCCATCTCCTGTGGATTTGTGTCCAGTATGTCGCACACTTCCATCTCCTGTGGACTTGTGTCCAGTATGTAGCACACTTACACCTCCTGTGGTCTTGTGTCCAGTATGTGGCACACTTACACCTCCTGTGGACTTGTGTCCAGTATGTGGCACACTTACACCACCTGTGGACTTGTGTCCAGTATGTAGCACACTTACACCTCCTGTGGACTTGTGTCCAGTATGTAGCACACTTACATCTCCTGTGGATTTGTGTCCAGTATGTGGCACACTTACACCTCCTGTGGATTTGTGTCCAGTATGTGGCACACTTACACCTCCTGTGGAAATGTGTCCAGTATGTGGCACACTTACACTTCCTGTGGACTTGTGTCCAGTATGTGGCACACTTACACCTCCTGTGGACTTGTGTCCAGTATGTAGCACACTTCAACCTCCTGTGGATGTGTCCAGTATGTCGCACACTTCCATCTCCTGTGGACTTGTGTCCAGTATGTAGCACACTTACACCTCCTGTGGACTTGTGTCCAGTATGTGGAACACTTACACCTCCTGTGGACTTGTGTCCCGTATGTGGAACACTTACACCTCCTGTGGACGTGTGTCCAGTATGTGGCACACTTTCACCTCCTGTGGACTTGTGTCCAGTATGTGGCACACTTACACCTCCTGTGGATTTGTGTCCAGTATGTGGCACACTTACACCTCCTGTGGACTTGTGTCCAGTATGTAGCACACTTACACCTCCTGTGGAAATGTGTCCAGTATGTGGCACACTTATACCTCCTGTGGAAATGTGTCCAGTATGTGGCACACTTACACCTCCTGTGGAAATGTGTCCAGTATGTGGCACACTTACACCTCCTGTGGAAATGTGTCCAGTATGTGGCACACTTACACCTCCTGTGGATTTGTGTCCAGTATGTGGCACACTTACACCTCCTGTGGAAATGTGTCCAGTATGTGGCACACTTACACCTCCTGTGGATGTGTCCAGTATGTCGCACACTTCCATCTCCTGTGGACTTGTGTCCAGTATGTGGCACACTTACACCTCCTGTGGATTTGTGTCCAGTATGTGGAACACTTACACCTCCTGTGGACTTGTGTCCAGTATGTGGCACACTTACACCTGCTGTGGACGTGTCCAGTATGTAGCACACTTACACCTCCTGTGGACTTGTGTCCAGTATGTGGCACACTTACACCTCCTGTGGACTTGTGTCCAGTATGTAGCACACTTACACTTCCTGTGGACTTGTGTCCAGTATGTAGCACACTTACACCTCCTGTGGACTTGTGTCCAGTATGTGGCACACTTACACCTCCTGTGGACTTGTACCCAGTATGTGGCACACTTACATCTCCTGTGGACTTGTGTCCAGTATGTGGCACACTTACACCTCCTGTGGACGTGTGTCCAGTATGTGTCACACTTACACCTTCTGTGGAAATGTGTCCAGTATGTGGCACACTTACACCTCCTGTGGACTTGTGTCCAGTATGTGGCACACTTACACCTCCTGTGGATTTGTGTCCAGTATGTGGCACACTTACACCTCCTGTGGACTTGTGTCCAGTATGTAGCACACTTCCATCTCCTGTGGACTTGTGTCCAGTATGTGGCACACTTACACCTCCTGTGGACTTGTGTCCAGTATGTAGCACACTTACACCTCCTGTGGACTTGTGTCCAGTATGTAGCACACTTACACCTCCTGTGGACTTGTGTCCAGTATGTAGCACACTTCCATCTCCTGTGGACTTGTGTCCAGTATGTGGCACACTTACACCTCCTGTGGACTTGTGTCCAGTATGTAGCACACTTACACCTCCTGTGGACTTGTGTCCAGTATGTAGCACACTTACACCTCCTGTGGACTTGTGTCCAGTATGTGGCACACTTACATCTCCTGTGGACTTGTGTCCAGTATGTGGCACACTTACACCTCCTGTGGACGTGTGTCCAGTATGTGTCACACTTACACCTTCTGTGGAAATGTGTCCAATATGTGGCACACTTACACCTCCTGTGGACTTGTGTCCAGTATGTGGCACACTTACACCTCCTGTGGATTTGTGTCCAGTATGTGGCACACTTACACCTCCTGTGGAAATGTGTCCAGTATGTGGCACACTTACAACTCCTGTGGATTTGTGTCCAGTATGTGCCACACTTACACCTCCTGTGGAAATGTGTCCAGTATGTGGCACACTTACACCTCCTGTGGATGTGTCCAGTATGTCGCACACTTCCATCTCCTGTGGATTTGTGTCCAGTATGTCGCACACTTCCATCTCCTGTGGACTTGTGTCCAGTATGTGGCACACTTACACCTCCTGTGGACTTGTGTCCAGTAAGTGGCACACTTACACCTCCTGTGGACTTGTGTCCAGTATGTAGCACACTTACACCTCCTGTGGATTTGTGTCCAGTATGTAGCACACTTACACCTCCTGTGGATTTGAGTCCAGTATGTGGCACACTTACACCTCCTGTGGACTTGTGTCCAGTAAGTGGCACACTTACACCTCCTGTGGACTTGTGTCCAGTATGTGGCACACTTACACCACCTGTGGACTTGTGTCCAGTATGTAGCACACTTACACCTCCTGTGGATTTGTGTCCAGTATGTGGCACACTTACACCTCCTGTGGACTTGTGTCCAGTAAGTGGCACACTTACACCTCCTGTGGACTTGTGTCCAGTATGTGGCACACTTTCACCACCTGTGGACTTGTGTCCAGTATGTAGCACACTTACACCTCCTGTGGATTTGTGTCCAGTATGTGGCACACTTACACCTCCTGTGGATTTGTGTCCAGTATGTGGCACACTTACATCTCCTGTGGACTTGTGTCCAGTATGTGGCACACTTACACCTCCTGTGGACTTGTGTCCAGTATGTGGCACACTTACACCTCCTGTGGATTTGTGTCCAGTATGTGGCACACTTACACCTCCTGTGGAAATGTGTCCAGTATGTGGCACACTTACACCTCCTGTGGAAATGTGTCCAGTATGTGGCACACTTACACCTCCTGTGGACTTGTGTCCAGTATGTGGCACACTTACACCTCCTGTGGACTTGTGTCCAGTATGTAGCACACTTAAACCTCCTGTGGATGTGTCCAGTATGTCGCACACTTCCATCTCCTGTGGACTTGTGTCCAGTATGTAGCACACTTACACCTCCTGTGGACTTGTGTCCAGTATGTGGAACACTTAAACCTCCTGTGGACTTGTGTCCCGTATGTGGAACACTTACACCTCCTGTGGACTTGTGTCCAGTATGTAGCACACTTACATCTCCTGTGGACTTGTGTCCAGTATGTGGCACACTTACACCTCCTGTGGATTTGTGTCCAGTATGTGGAACACTTACACCTCCTGTGGAATTGTGTCCAGTATGTGGCACACTTACACCTCCTGTGGACGTGTCCAGTATGTGGCACACTTACACCTCCTGTGGACTTGTGTCCAGTATGTAGCACAGTTACACCTCCTGTGGACTTGTGTCCAGTATGTGGCACACTTACACCTCCTGTGGACTTGTCTCCAGTATGTGGCACACTTACATCTCCTGTGGACTTGTGTCCAGTATGTGGCACACTTACACCTCCTGTGGACTTGTGTCCAGTATGTAGCACACTTACACCTCCTGTGGATTTGTGTCCAGTATGTGGCACACTTACACCTCCTGTGGTCTTGTGTCCAGTATGTAGCACACATACTCCTCCTGTGGATTTGTGTCCAGTATGTGGCACACTTACACCTCCTGTGGACTTGTGTCCAGTATGTGGCACACTTACATCTCCTGTGCACTTGTGTCCAGTATGTGGCACACTTACACCTCCTGTGGATTTGTGTCCAGTATGTAGCACACTTCCATCTCCTGTGGACTTGTGTCCAGTATGTGGCACACTTACACCTCCTGTGGACTTGTGTCCAGTATGTAGCACACTTACACCTCCTGTGGACTTGTGTCCAGTATGTAGCACACTTACACCTCCTGTGGACTTGTGTCCAGTATGTGGCACACTTACACCTCCTGTGGACTTGTGTCCAGTATGTAGCACACTTACACCTCCTGTGGACTTGTGTCCAGTATGTAGCACACTTACACCTCCTGTGGACTTGTGTCCAGTATGTGGCACACTTACATCTCCTGTGGACTTGTACCCAGTATGTGGCACACTTACATCTCCTGTGGACTTGTGTCCAGTATGTGGCACACTTACACCTCCTGTGGACGTGTGTCCAGTATGTGTCACACTTACAGCTCCTGTGGAAATGTGTCCAGTATGTGGCACACTTACACCTCCTGTGGACTTGTGTCCAGTATGTGGCACACTTACACCTCCTGTGGATTTGTGTCCAGTATGTGGCACACTTACACCTCCTGTGGAAATGTGTCCAGTATGTGGCACACTTACACCTCCTGTGGAAATGTGTCCAGTATGTGGCAAACTTACACCTCCTGTGGATTTGTGTCCAGTATGTGGCACACTTACACCTCCTGTGGAAATGTGTCCAGTATGTGGCACACTTCCACCTCCTGTGGATGTGTCCAGTATGTCGCACACTTCCATCTCCTGTGGATTTGTGTCCAGTATGTCGCACACTTCCATCTCCTGTGGACTTGTGTCCAGTAGGTAGCACACTTACACCTCCTGTGGACTTGTGTCCAGTATGTGGCACACTTACACCTCCTTGTGGACTTGTGTCCAGTATGTGGCACACTTACACCACCTGTGGACTTGTGTCCAGTATGTAGCACACTTACACCTCCTGTGGACTTCTGTCCAGTATGTTGCACACTTACATCTCCTGTGGATTTGTTTCCAGTATGTGGCACACTTACACCTCCTGTGGACTTGTGTCCAATATGTGGCACACTTACACCTCCTATGGACTTGTGTCCAGTATGTGGCACACTTACACCTCCTGTGTACTTGTGTCCAGTATGTGGCACACTTACAGCTCCTGTGGATTTGTGTCCAGTATGTGGCATACTTACACCTCCTGTGGAAATATGTACTGTATGTGGCACACTTACACCTCCTGTGGACTTGTGTCCAGTATGTGGCACACTTACACCTCCTGTGGACTTGTGTCCAGTATGTAGCACACTTAAACCTCCTGTGGATGTTTCCAGTATGTCGCACACTTCCATCTCCTGTGGACTTGTGTCCAGTATGTGGCACACTTCCATCTCCTGTGGACCTGAGTCCAGTATGTAGCACACTTCCATCTCCTGTGGACTTGTGTCCAGTATGTGGCACACTTACACCTCCTGTGGACTTGTGTCCAGTATGTAGCACACTTACACCTCCTGTAGACTTGTGTCCAGTATGTAGCACACTTACACCTCCTGTGGACTTGTGTCCAGTATGTAGCACACTTACACCTCCTGTGGACTTGTGTCCAGTATGTAGCACACTTACACCTCCTGTGGACTTGTGTCCAGTATGTAGCACACTTACACCTCCTGTGGACTTGTGTCCAGTATGTGGCACACTTACATCTCCTGTGGATTTGTACCCAGTATGTGGCACACTTACATCTCCTGTGGACTTGTGTCCAGAATGTGGCACACTTACACCTCCTGTGGACGTGTGTCCAGTATGTGTCACACTTACACCTCCTGTGGACTTGTGTCCAGTATGTGTCACACTTACACCTCCTGTGGAATTGTGTCCAGTATGTGGCACACTTACACCTCCTGTGGACTTGTGTCCAGTATGTGGCACACTTACACCTCCTGTGGATTTGTGTCCAGTATGTGGCACACTTACACCTCCTGTGGAAATGTGTCCAGTATGTGGCACACTTACACCTCCTGTGGAAATGTGTCCAGTATGTGGCACTCTTACACCTCCTGTGGATTTGTGTCCAGTATGTGGCACACTTACACCTCCTGTGGAAATGTGTCCAGTATGTCGCACACTTACACCTCCTGTGGATGTGTCCAGTATGTCGCACACTTCCATCTCCTGTGGACTTGTGTCCAGTATGTAGCACACTTACAACTCCTGTGGACTTGTGTCCAGTATGTGGAACACTTACACCTCCTGTGGACTTGTGTCCAGTATGTGGAACACTTACACCTCCTGTGGACTTGTGTCCAGTATGTAGCACACTTACACCTCCTATGGACTTGTGTCCAGTATGTGGCACACTTACATCTCCTGTGGATTTGTACCCAGTATGTGGCACACTTACATCTCCTGTGGACTTGTGTCCAGAATGTGGCACACTTACACCTCCTGTGGACGTGTGTCCAGTATGTGTCACACTTACACCTCCTGTGGACTTGTGTCCAGTATGTGTCACACTTACACCTCCTGTGGAATTGTGTCCAGTATGTGGCACACTTACACCTCCTGTGGACTTGTGTCCAGTATGTGGCACACTTACACCTCCTGTGGATTTGTGTCCAGTATGTGGCACACTTACACCTCCTGTGGAAATGTGTCCAGTATGTGGCACACTTACACCTCCTGTGGAAATGTGTCCAGTATGTGGCACTCTTACACCTCCTGTGGATTTGTGTCCAGTATGTGGCACACTTACACCTCCTGTGGAAATGTGTCCAGTATGTCGCACACTTACACCTCCTGTGGATGTGTCCAGTATGTCGCACACTTCCATCTCCTGTGGACTTGTGTCCAGTATGTACCACACTTACAACTCCTGTGGACTTGTGTCCAGTATGTGGAACACTTACACCTCCTGTGGACTTGTGTCCAGTATGTGGAACACTTACACCTCCTGTGGACTTGTGTCCAGTATGTAGCACACTTACATCTCCTGTGGACTTGTGTCCAGTATGTGGCACACTTACACCTCCTGTGGATTTGTGTCCAGTATGTGGAACACTTACACCTCCTGTGGACTTGTGTCCAGTATGTGGCACACTTACACCTGCTGTGGACGTGTCCAGTATGTGGCACACTTACACCTCCTGTGGACTTGTATCCAGTATGTAGCACACTTACACCTCCTGTGGACTTGTGTCCAATATGTAGCACACTTACATCTCCTGTGGACTTGTGTCCAGTATGTGGCACACTTACACCTTCTGTGGACTTGTGTCCAGTATGTGGCACACTTCCATCTCCTGTGGACTTGTGTCCAGTATGTAGCACACTTACACCTCCTGTGGATTTGTGTCCAGTATGTGGCACACTTACACCTCCTGTGGACTTGTGTCCAGTATGTAGCACACTTCCATCTCCTGTGGACTTGTGTCCAGTATATAGCACACTTACACCTCCTGTGGATTTGTGTCCAGTATGTGGCACACTTACACCTCCTGTGGATTTGTGTCCAGTATGTGGCACACTTACACCTCCTGTGGACTTGTGTCCAGTATGTGGCACACTTACACCTGCTGTGGACTTGTGTCCAGTATGTGGCACACTTACACCTCCTGTGGATTTGTGTCCAGTATGTGGCACACTTACACCTCCTGTGGAAATGTGTCCAGTATGTGGCACACTTACACCTCCTGTGGAAATGTGTCCAGTATGTGGCACACTTACACCTCCTGTGGATTTGTGTCCAGTATGTGGCACACTTACACCTCCTGTGGAAATGTGTCCAGTATGTGGCACACTTACACCTCCTGTGGATGTGTCCAGTATGTCGCACACTTCCATCTCCTGTGGACTTGTGTCCAGTATGTAGCACACTTACAACTCCTGTGGACTTGTGTCCAGTATGTGGAACACTTACACCTCCTGTGGACTTGTGTCCAGTACGTGGAACACTTACACCTACTGTGGACTTGTGTCCAGTATGTGGCACACTTACACCTCCTGTGTTCTTGTGTCCAGTATGTGGCACACTTACACCTCCTGTGTTCTTGTGTCCAGTATGTGGAACACTTACATCTCCTGTGGACTTGTGTCCAGTATGTGGCACACTTACACCTCCTGTGGATTTGTGTCCAGTATGTGGAACACTTACACCTCCTGTGGACTTGTGTCCAGTATGTGGCACACTTACACCTGCTGTGGACGTGTCCAGTATGTGGCACACTTACACCTCCTGTGGACTTGTATCCAGTATGTAGCACACTTACACCTCCTGTGGACTTGTGTCCAGTATGTAGCACACTTACATCTCCTGTGGACTTGTGTCCAGTATGTGGCACACTTACACCTCCGGTGGACTTGTGTCCAGTATGTGGCACACTTCCATCTCCTGTGGACTTGTGTCCAGTATGTAGCACACTTACACCTCCTGTGGATTTGTGTCCAGTATGTGGCACACTTACACCTCCTGTGGACTTGTGTCCAGTATGTAGCACACTTCCATCTCCTGTGGACTTGTGTCCAGTATATAGCACACTTACACCTCCTGTGGATTTGTGTCCAGTATGTGGCACACTTACACCTCCTGTGGATTTGTGTCCAGTATGTGGCACACTTACACCTCCTGTGGAAATGTGTCCAGTATGTGGCACACTTACACCTCCTGTGGATGTGTCCAGTATGTCGCACACTTCCATCTCCTGTGGATTTGTGTCCAGTATGTAGCACACTTACACCTCCTGTGGACTTGTGTCCAGTATGTAGCACACTTACATCTCCTGTGGATTTGTGTCCAGTATGTGGCACACTTACACCTCCTGTGGATTTGTGTCCAGTATGTGCACACTTACACCTCCTGTGGAAATGTGTCCAGTATGTGGCACACTTACAACTCCTGTGGATTTGTGTCCAGTATGTGGCACACTTACACCTCCTGTGGAAATGTGTCCAGTATGTGGCACACTTACACCTCCTGTGGATGTGTCCAGTATGTCGCACACTTCCATCTCCTGTGGATTTGTGTCCAGTATGTCGCACACTTCCATCTCCTGTGGACTTGTGTCCAGTATGTAGCACACTTACACCTCCTGTGGACTTGTGTCCAGTATGTGGCACACTTACACCTCCTGTGGACTTGTGTCCAGTATGTGGCACACTTACACCACCTGTGGACTTGTGTCCAGTATGTAGCACACTTACACCTCCTGTGGACTTGTGTCCAGTATGTAGCACACTTACATCTCCTGTGGATTTGTGTCCAGTATGTGGCACACTTACACCTCCTGTGGATTTGTGTCCAGTATGTGGCACACTTACACCTCCTGTGGAAATGTGTCCAGTATGTGGCACACTTACACTTCCTGTGGACTTGTGTCCAGTATGTGGCACACTTACACCTCCTGTGGACTTGTGTCCAGTATGTAGCACACTTCAACCTCCTGTGGATGTGTCCAGTATGTCGCACACTTCCATCTCCTGTGGACTTGTGTCCAGTATGTAGCACACTTACACCTCCTGTGGACTTGTGTCCAGTATGTGGAACACTTACACCTCCTGTGGACTTGTGTCCCGTATGTGGAACACTTACACCTCCTGTGGACGTGTGTCCAGTATGTGGCACACTTTCACCTCCTGTGGACTTGTGTCCAGTATGTGGCACACTTACACCTCCTGTGGATTTGTGTCCAGTATGTGGCACACTTACACCTCCTGTGGACTTGTGTCCAGTATGTAGCACACTTACACCTCCTGTGGAAATGTGTCCAGTATGTGGCACACTTATACCTCCTGTGGAAATGTGTCCAGTATGTGGCACACTTACACCTCCTGTGGAAATGTGTCCAGTATGTGGCACACTTACACCTCCTGTGGAAATGTGTCCAGTATGTGGCACACTTACACCTCCTGTGGATTTGTGTCCAGTATGTGGCACACTTACACCTCCTGTGGAAATGTGTCCAGTATGTGGCACACTTACACCTCCTGTGGATGTGTCCAGTATGTCGCACACTTCCATCTCCTGTGGACTTGTGTCCAGTATGTGGCACACTTACACCTCCTGTGGATTTGTGTCCAGTATGTGGAACACTTACACCTCCTGTGGACTTGTGTCCAGTATGTGGCACACTTACACCTGCTGTGGACGTGTCCAGTATGTAGCACACTTACACCTCCTGTGGACTTGTGTCCAGTATGTGGCACACTTACACCTCCTGTGGACTTGTGTCCAGTATGTAGCACACTTACACTTCCTGTGGACTTGTGTCCAGTATGTAGCACACTTACACCTCCTGTGGACTTGTGTCCAGTATGTGGCACACTTACACCTCCTGTGGACTTGTACCCAGTATGTGGCACACTTACATCTCCTGTGGACTTGTGTCCAGTATGTGGCACACTTACACCTCCTGTGGACGTGTGTCCAGTATGTGTCACACTTACACCTTCTGTGGAAATGTGTCCAGTATGTGGCACACTTACACCTCCTGTGGACTTGTGTCCAGTATGTGGCACACTTACACCTCCTGTGGATTTGTGTCCAGTATGTGGCACACTTACACCTCCTGTGGACTTGTGTCCAGTATGTAGCACACTTCCATCTCCTGTGGACTTGTGTCCAGTATGTGGCACACTTACACCTCCTGTGGACTTGTGTCCAGTATGTAGCACACTTACACCTCCTGTGGACTTGTGTCCAGTATGTAGCACACTTACACCTCCTGTGGACTTGTGTCCAGTATGTGGCACACTTACAACTCCTGTGGACTTGTGTCCAGTATGTAGCACACTTCCATCTCCTGTGGACTTGTGTCCAGTATGTGGCACACTTACACCTCCTGTGGACTTGTGTCCAGTATGTAGCACACTTACACCTCCTGTGGACTTGTGTCCAGTATGTAGCACACTTACACCTCCTGTGGACTTGTGTCCAGTATGTGGCACACTTACATCTCCTGTGGACTTGTGTCCAGTATGTGGCACACTTACACCTCCTGTGGACGTGTGTCCAGTATGTGTCACACTTACACCTTCTGTGGAAATGTGTCCAATATGTGGCACACTTACACCTCCTGTGGACTTGTGTCCAGTATGTGGCACACTTACACCTCCTGTGGATTTGTGTCCAGTATGTGGCACACTTACACCTCCTGTGGAAATGTGTCCAGTATGTGGCACACTTACAACTCCTGTGGATTTGTGTCCAGTATGTGCCACACTTACACCTCCTGTGGAAATGTGTCCAGTATGTGGCACACTTACACCTCCTGTGGATGTGTCCAGTATGTCGCACACTTCCATCTCCTGTGGATTTGTGTCCAGTATGTCGCACACTTCCATCTCCTGTGGACTTGTGTCCAGTATGTGGCACACTTACACCTCCTGTGGACTTGTGTCCAGTAAGTGGCACACTTACACCTCCTGTGGACTTGTGTCCAGTATGTAGCACACTTACACCTCCTGTGGATTTGTGTCCAGTATGTAGCACACTTACACCTCCTGTGGATTTGAGTCCAGTATGTGGCACACTTACACCTCCTGTGGACTTGTGTCCAGTAAGTGGCACACTTACACCTCCTGTGGACTTGTGTCCAGTATGTGGCACACTTACACCACCTGTGGACTTGTGTCCAGTAGGTAGCACACTTACACCTCCTGTGGATTTGTGTCCAGTATGTGGCACACTTACACCTCCTGTGGATTTGTGTCCAGTATGTGGCACACTTACACCTCCTGTGGACTTGTGTCCAGTAAGTGGCACACTTACACCTCCTGTGGACTTGTGTCCAGTATGTGGCACACTTACACCACCTGTGGACTTGTGTCCAGTATGTAGCACACTTACACCTCCTGTGGATTTGTGTCCAGTATGTGGCACACTTACACCTCCTGTGGATTTGTGTCCAGTATGTGGCACACTTACATCTCCTGTGGACTTGTGTCCAGTATGTGGCACACTTACACCTCCTGTGGACTTGTATCCAGTATGTGGCACACTTACACCTCCTGTGGATTTGTGTCCAGTATGTGGCACACTTACACCTCCTGTGGAAATGTGTACAGTATGTGGCACACTTACACCTCCTGTGGAAATGTGTCCAGTATGTGGCACACTTACACCTCCTGTGGACTTGTGTCCAGTATGTGGCACACTTACACCTCCTGTGGACTTGTGTCCAGTATGTAGCACACTTAAACCTCCTGTGGATGTGTCCAGTATGTCGCACACTTCCATCTCCTGTGGACTTGTGTCCAGTATGTAGCACACTTACACCTCCTGTGGACTTGTGTCCAGTATGTGGAACACTTAAACCTCCTGTGGACTTGTGTCCCGTATGTGGAACACTTACACCTCCTGTGGACTTGTGTCCAGTATGTAGCACACTTACATCTCCTGTGGACTTGTGTCCAGTATGTGGCACACTTACACCTCCTGTGGATTTGTGTCCAGTATGTGGAACACTTACACCTCCTGTGGACTTGTGTCCAGTATGTGGCACACTTACACCTCCTGTGGACGTGTCCAGTATGTGGCACACTTACACCTCCTGTGGACTTGTGTCCAGTATGTAGCACAGTTACACCTCCTGTGGACTTGTGTCCAGTATGTGGCACACTTACACCTCCTGTGGACTTGTCTCCAGTATGTGGCACACTTACATCTCCTGTGGACTTGTGTCCAGTATGTGGCACACTTACACCTCCTGTGGACTTGTGTCCAGTATGTAGCACACTTACACCTCCTGTGGATTTGTGTCCAGTATGTGGCACACTTACACCTCCTGTGGTCTTGTGTCCAGTATGTAGCACACATACTCCTCCTGTGGATTTGTGTCCAGTATGTGGCACACTTACACCTCCTGTGGACTTGTGTCCAGTATGTGGCACACTTACATCTCCTGTGCACTTGTGTCCAGTATGTGGCACACTTACACCTCCTGTGGATTTGTGTCCAGTATGTAGCACACTTCCATCTCCTGTGGACTTGTGTCCAGTATGTGGCACACTTACACCTCCTGTGGACTTGTGTCCAGTATGTAGCACACTTACACCTCCTGTGGACTTGTGTCCAGTATGTAGCACACTTACACCTCCTGTGGACTTGTGTCCAGTATGTGGCACACTTACACCTCCTGTGGACTTGTGTCCAGTATGTAGCACACTTACACCTCCTGTGGACTTGTGTCCAGTATGTAGCACACTTACACCTCCTGTGGACTTGTGTCCAGTATGTGGCACACTTACATCTCCTGTGGACTTGTACCCAGTATGTGGCACACTTACATCTCCTGTGGACTTGTGTCCAGTATGTGGCACACTTACACCTCCTGTGGACGTGTGTCCAGTATGTGTCACACTTACAGCTCCTGTGGAAATGTGTCCAGTATCTGGCACACTTACACCTCCTGTGGACTTGTGTCCAGTATGTGGCACACTTACACCTCCTGTGGATTTGTGTCCAGTATGTGGCACACTTACACCTCCTGTGGAAATGTGTCCAGTATGTGGCACACTTACACCTCCTGTGGAAATGTGTCCAGTATGTGGCAAACTTACACCTCCTGTGGATTTGTGTCCAGTATGTGGCACACTTACACCTCCTGTGGAAATGTGTCCAGTATGTGGCACACTTCCACCTCCTGTGGATGTGTCCAGTATGTCGCACACTTCCATCTCCTGTGGATTTGTGTCCAGTATGTCGCACACTTCCATCTCCTGTGGACTTGTGTCCAGTAGGTAGCACACTTACACCTCCTGTGGACTTGTGTCCAGTATGTGGCACACTTACACCTCCTTGTGGACTTGTGTCCAGTATGTGGCACACTTACACCACCTGTGGACTTGTGTCCAGTATGTAGCACACTTACACCTCCTGTGGACTTCTGTCCAGTATGTAGCACACTTACATCTCCTGTGGATTTGTTTCCAGTATGTGGCACACTTACACCTCCTGTGGACTTGTGTCCAATATGTGGCACACTTACACCTCCTATGGACTTGTGTCCAGTATGTGGCACACTTACACCTCCTGTGTACTTGTGTCCAGTATGTGGCACACTTACAGCTCCTGTGGATTTGTGTCCAGTATGTGGCATACTTACACCTCCTGTGGAAATATGTACTGTATGTGGCACACTTACACCTCCTGTGGACTTGTGTCCAGTATGTGGCACACTTACACCTCCTGTGGACTTGTGTCCAGTATGTAGCACACTTAAACCTCCTGTGGATGTTTCCAGTATGTCGCACACTTCCATCTCCTGTGGACTTGTGTCCAGTATGTGGCACACTTCCATCTCCTGTGGACCTGAGTCCAGTATGTAGCACACTTCCATCTCCTGTGGACTTGTGTCCAGTATGTGGCACACTTACACCTCCTGTGGACTTGTGTCCAGTATGTAGCACACTTACACCTCCTGTAGACTTGTGTCCAGTATGTAGCACACTTACACCTCCTGTGGACTTGTGTCCAGTATGTAGCACACTTACACCTCCTGTGGACTTGTGTCCAGTATGTAGCACACTTACACCTCCTGTGGACTTGTGTCCAGTATGTAGCACACTTACACCTCCTGTGGACTTGTGTCCAGTATGTGGCACACTTACATCTCCTGTGGATTTGTACCCAGTATGTGGCACACTTACATCTCCTGTGGACTTGTGTCCAGAATGTGGCACACTTACACCTCCTGTGGACGTGTGTCCAGTATGTGTCACACTTACACCTCCTGTGGACTTGTGTCCAGTATGTGTCACACTTACACCTCCTGTGGAATTGTGTCCAGTATGTGGCACACTTACACCTCCTGTGGACTTGTGTCCAGTATGTGGCACACTTACACCTCCTGTGGAAATGTGTCCAGTATGTGGCACACTTACACCTCCTGTGGAAATGTGTCCAGTATGTGGCACTCTTACACCTCCTGTGGATTTGTGTCCAGTATGTGGCACACTTACACCTCCTGTGGAAATGTGTCCAGTATGTCGCACACTTACACCTCCTGTGGATGTGTCCAGTATGTCGCACACTTCCATCTCCTGTGGACTTGTGTCCAGTATGTAGCACACTTACAACTCCTGTGGACTTGTGTCCAGTATGTGGAACACTTACACCTCCTGTGGACTTGTGTCCAGTATGTGGAACACTTACACCTCCTGTGGACTTGTGTCCAGTATGTAGCACACTTACATCTCCTGTGGACTTGTGTCCAGTATGTGGCACACTTACACCTCCTGTGGATTTGTGTCCAGTATGTGGAACACTTACACCTCCTGTGGACTTGTGTCCAGTATGTGCAACACTTACACCTGCTGTGGACGTGTCCAGTATGTGGCACACTTACACCTCCTGTGGACTTGTATCCAGTATGTAGCACACTTACACCTCCTGTGGACTTGTGTCCAATATGTAGCACACTTACATCTCCTGTGGACTTGTGTCCAGTATGTGGCACACTTACACCTCCTGTGGACTTGTGTCCAGTATGTGGCACACTTCCATCTCCTGTGGACTTGTGTCCAGTATGTAGCACACTTACACCTCCTGTGGATTTGTGTCCAGTATGTGGCACACTTACACCTCCTGTGGACTTGTGTCCAGTATGTAGCACACTTCCATCTCCTGTGGACTTGTGTCCAGTATATAGCACACTTACACCTCCTGTGGATTTGTGTCCAGTATGTGGCACACTTACACCTCCTGTGGATTTGTGTCCATTATGTGGCACACTTACACCTCCTGTGGACTTGTGTCCAGTATGTGGCACACTTACACCTGCTGTGGACTTGTGTCCAGTATGTGGCACACTTACACCTCCTGTGGATTTGTGTCCAGTATGTGGCACACTTACACCTCCTGTGGAAATGTGTCCAGTATGTGGCACACTTACACCTCCTGTGGAAATGTGTCCAGTATGTGGCACACTTACACCTCCTGTGGATTTGTGTCCAGTATGTGGCACACTTACACCTCCTGTGGAAATGTGTCCAGTATGTGGCACACTTACACCTCCTGTGGATGTGTCCAGTATGTCGCACACTTCCATCTCCTGTGGACTTGTGTCCAGTATGTAGCACACTTACAACTCCTGTGGACTTGTGTCCAGTATGTGGAACACTTACACCTCCTGTGGACTTGTGTCCAGTACGTGGAACACTTACACCTACTGTGGACTTGTGTCCAGTATGTGGCACACTTACACCTCCTGTGTTCTTGTGTCCAGTATGTGGCACACTTACACCTCCTGTGTTCTTGTGTCCAGTATGTGGAACACTTACATCTCCTGTGGACTTGTATCCAGTATGTGGCACACTTACACCTCCTGTGGATTTGTGTCCAGTATGTGGAACACTTACACCTCCTGTGGACTTGTGTCCAGTATGTGGCACACTTACACCTGCTGTGGACGTGTCCAGTATGTGGCACACTTACACCTCCTGTGGACTTGTATCCAGTATGTAGCACACTTACACCTCCTGTGGACTTGTGTCCAGTATGTAGCACACTTACATCTCCTGTGGACTTGTGTCCAGTATGTGGCACACTTACACCTCCGGTGGACTTGTGTCCAGTATGTGGCACACTTCCATCTCCTGTGGACTTGTGTCCAGTATGTAGCACACTTACACCTCCTGTGGATTTGTGTCCAGTATGTGGCACACTTACACCTCCTGTGGACTTGTGTCCAGTATGTAGCACACTTCCATCTCCTGTGGACTTGTGTCCAGTATATAGCACACTTACACCTCCTGTGGATTTGTGTCCAGTATGTGGCACACTTACACCTCCTGTGGATTTGTGTCCAGTATGTGGCACACTTACACCTCCTGTGGACTTGTGTCCAGTATGTGGCACACTTACACCTCCTGTGGACATGTGTCCAGTATGTGGCACACTTACATCTCCTGTGGACTTCTGTCCAGTATGTGGCACACTTACACCTCCTGTGGACTTGTGTCCTGTATGTGGCACACTTCCTGCTCCTGTGGACTTGTGTCCAGTATGTAGCACACTTCCATCTCCTGTGGACTTGTGTCCAGTATGTAGCACACTTACACCTCCTGTGGACTTGTGTCCAGTATGTTGCACACTTACACCTCCTGTGGACTTGTGTCCAGTATGTGGCACACTTACACCTCCTGTGGACTTGTGTCCAGTATGTGGCACACTTACACCTCCTGTGGACTTGTGTCCAGTATGTAGCACACTTACACCTCCTGTGGACTTGTGTCCAGTATGTAGCACACTTACACCTCCTGTGGACTTGTGTCCAGTATGTAGCACACTTACACCTCCTGTGGACTTGTGTCCAGTATGTGGCACACTTACATCTCCTGTGGACATGTACCCAGTATGTGGCACACTTTCATCTCCTGTGGACTTGTGTCCAGTATGTGGCACACTTACACCTCCTGTGGACGTGTGTCCAGTATGTGTCACACTTACACCTCCTGTGGAAATGTGTCCAGTATGTGGCACACTTACACCTCCTGTGGACTTGTGTCCAGTATGTGGCACACTTACACCTCCTGTGGATTTGTGTCCAGTATGTGGCACACTTACACCTCCTGTGGAAATGTGTCCAGTATGTGGCACACTTACACCTCCTGTGGAAATGTGTCCAGTATGTGGCACACTTACACCTCCTGTGGATTTGTGTCCAGTATGTGGCACACTTACACCTCCTGTGGAAATGTGTCCAGTATGTGGCACACTTACACCTCCTGTGGATTTGTGTCCAGTATGTGGCACACTTACACCTCCTGTGGAAATGTGTCCAGTATGTGGCACACTTACACCTCCTGTGGAAATGTGTCCAGGATGTGGCACACTTACACCTCCTGTGGATTTGTGTCCAGTATGTGGCACACTTACACCTCCTGTGGAAATGTGTCCAGTATGTGGCACACTTACACCTCCTGTGGATGTGTCCAGTATGTCGCACACTTCCATCGCCTGTGGATTTGTGTCCAGTATGTCGCACACTTCCATCTCCTGTGGACTTGTGTCCAGCATGTAGCACACTTACACCTCCTGTGGACTTGTGTCCAGTATGTGGCACACTTACACCTCCTGTGGACTTGTGTCCAGTATGTGGCACACTTACACCACCTGTGGACTTGTGTCCAGTATGTAGCACACTTACATCTCCTGTGGATTTGTGTCCAGTATGTGGCACACTTACATCTCCTGTGGATTTGTGTCCAGTATGTGGCACACTTACACCTCCTGTGGACTTGTGTCTAGTATGTGGCACACTTACACCTCCTGTGGACTTGTGTTTAGTATGTGGCACACTTACACCTCCTGTGGACTTGTGTCCAGTATGTAGCACACTTACACCTCCTGTGGACTTGTGTCCAGTATGTAGCACACTTACATCTCCTGTGGATTTGTGTCCAGTATGTGGCACACTTACACCTCCTGTGGACTTGTGTCCAGTATGTGGCACACTTACACCTCCTGTGGACTTGTGTTTAGTATGTGGCACACTTACACCTCCTGTGGACTTGTGTCCAGTATGTAGCACACTTACACCTCCTGTGGACTTGTGTCCAGTATGTGGCACACTTACATCTCCTGTGGACTTGTGTCCAGTATGTGGCACACTTACACCTCCTGTGGATGTGTGTCCATTATGTGTCAGACTTACACCTCCTGTGGAAATGTGTCCAGTATGTGGCACACTTACACCTCCTGTGGACTTGTGTCCAGTATGTGGCACACTTACACCTCCTGTGGATTTGTGTCCAGTATGTGGCACACTTACACCTCCTGTGGAAATGTGTCCAGTATGTGGCACACTTACACCTCCTGTGGAAATGTGTCCAGTATGTGGCACACTTACACCTCCTGTGGATGTGTCCAGTATGTCGCACACTTCCATCTCCTGTGGATTTGTGTCCAGTATGTCGCACACTTCCATCTCCTGTGGACTTGTGTCCAGTATGTAGCACACTTACATCTCCTGTGGATTTGTGTCCAGTATGTGGCACACTTACACCTCCTGTGGACTTGTGTCCAGTATGTGGCACACTTACACCTCCTGTGGATTTGTGTCCAGTATGTGGCACACTTACACCTCCTGTGGAAATATGTCCAGTATGTGGCACACTTACACCTCCTGTGGACTTGTGTCCAGTATGTGGCACACTTACACCTCCTGTGGATTTGTGTCCAGTATGTGGCACACTTACACCTCCTGTGGAAATATGTCCAGTATGTGGCACACTTACACCTCCTGTGGACTTGTGTCCAGTATGTAGCACACTTACATCTCCAGCGGATTTGTGTCCAGTATGTGGCACACTTACACCTCCTGTGTATTTGTGTCCAGTATGTGGAACACTTTCACCTCCTGTGGACTTGTGTCCCGTATGTAGCACACTTACACCTCCTGTGGACTTGTGTCCAGTATGTAGCACACTTACACCTCCTGTGGACTTGTGTCCAGTATGTAGCACACTTACACCTCCTGTGGACTTGTGTCCAGTATGTAGCACACTTACACCTCCTGTGGACTTGTGTCCAGTATGTAGCACACTTACACCTCCTGTGGACTTGTGTCCAGTATGTAGCACACTTACACCTCCTGTGGACTTGTGTCCTGTATGTGGCACACTTACATCTCCTGTGGACATGTACCCAGTATGTGGCACACTTACATCTCCTGTGGACTTGTGTCCAGTATGTGGCACACTTACACCTCCTGTGGACGTGTGTCCAGTTTGTGTCACACTTACACCTCCTGTGGACTTGTGTCCAGTATGTGGCACACTTACATCTCCTGTGGATTTGTGTCCAGTATGTGGCACACTTACACATCCTGTGGAAATGTGTCCAGTATGAGGCACACTTACACCTCCTGTGGAAATGTGTCCAGTATGTGGCACACTTACACCTCCTGTGGATTTGTGACCAGTATGTGGCACACTTACACCTCCTGTGGAAATGTGTCCAGTATGTGGCACACTTACACCTCCTGTGGATGTGTCCAGTATGTCGCACACTTCCATCTCCTGTGGATTTGTGTCCAGTATGTCGCACACTTCCATCTCCTGTGGACTTGTGTCCAGTATGTAGCACACTTACACCTCCTGTGGACTTGTGTCCAGTATGTGGCACACTTACACCTCCTGTGGACTTGTGTCCAGTATGTGGCACACTTACACCACCTGTGGACTTGTGTCCAGTATGTAGCACACTTACACCTCCTGTGGACTTGTGTCCAGTATGTAGCACACTTACATCTCCTGTGGATTTGTGTCCAGTATGTGGCACACTTACACCTCCTGTGGACTTGTGTCCAGTATGTGGCACACTTACACCTCCTGTGGAATTGTGTCCAGTATGTGGCACACTTACACCTCCTGTGGATTTGTGTCCAGTATGTGGCACACTTACACCTCCTGTGGAAATGTGTCCAGTATGTGGCACACTTACACCTCCTGTGTACTTGTGTCCAGTATGTGGCATACTTACACCTCCTGTGGATTTGTGTCCAGTATGTGGCACACTTACACCTCCTGTGGAAATATGTCCAGGATGTGGCACACTTACACCTCCTGTGGACTTGTGTCCAGTATGTGGCACACTTACACCTCTTGTGGACTTGTGTCCAGTATGTAGCACACTTACACCTCCTGTGGACTTGTGTCCAGTATGTAGCACACTTACTCCTCCTGTTGACTTGTGTCCAGTATGTAGCACACTTACACCTCCTGTGGACTTGTGTCCAGTATGTAGCACACTTACACCTCCTGTGGACTTGTGTCCAGTATGTGGCACACTTACACCTCCTGTGGACTTGTGTCCAGTATGTGGCACACTTACATCTCCTGTGGACTTGTACCCAGTATGTGGCACACTTACACCACCTGTGGACTTGTGTCCAGTATGTAGCACACTTACATCTCCTGTGGATTTGTGTCCAGTATGTGGCACACTTACATCTCCTGTGGATTTGTGTCCAGTATGTGGCACACTTACACCTCCTGTGGACTTGTGTCTAGTATGTGGCACACTTACACCTCCTGTGGACTTGTGTTTAGTATGTGGCACACTTACACCTCCTGTGGACTTGTGTCCAGTATGTAGCACACTTACACCTCCTGTGGACTTGTGTCCAGTATGTAGCACACTTACATCTCCTGTGGACATGTACCCAGTATGTGGCACACTTACACCACCTGTGGACTTGTGTCCAGTATGTAGCACACTTACATCTCCTGTGGATTTGTGTCCAGTATGTGGCACACTTACACCTCCTGTGGACTTGTGTCCAGTATGTGGCACACTTACACCTCCTGTGGACTTGTGTTTAGTATGTGGCACACTTACACCTCCTGTGGACTTGTGTCCAGTATGTAGCACACTTACATCTCCTGTGGATTTGTGTCCAGTATGTGGCACACTTACACCTCCTGTGGATTTGTGTCCAGTATGTAGCACACTTACACCTCCTGTGGACTTGTGTCCAGTATGTAGCACACTTACACCTCCTGTGGACTTGTGTCCTGTATGTGGCACACTTACATCTCCTGTGGACATGTACCCAGTATGTGGCACACTTACATCTCCTGTGGACTTGTGTCCAGTATGTGGCACACTTACACCTCCTGTGGACGTGTGTCCAGTTTGTGTCACACTTACACCTCCTGTGGACTTGTGTCCAGTATGTAGCACACTTACACCTCCTGTGGATGTGTCCAGTATGTCGCACACTTCCATCTCCTGTGGATTTGTGTCCAGTATGTCGCACACTTCCATCTCCTGTGGACTTGTGTCCAGTATGTAGCACACTTACACCTCCTGTGGAAATGTGTCCAGTATGAGGCACACTTACACCTCCTGTGGAAATGTGTCCAGTATGTGGCACACTTACACCTCCTGTGGATTTGTGACCAGTATGTGGCACACTTACACCTCCTGTGGAAATGTGTCCAGTATGTGGCACACTTACACCTCCTGTGGATGTGTCCAGTATGTCGCACACTTCCATCTCCTGTGGATTTGTGTCCAGTATGTCGCACACTTCCATCTCCTGTGGACTTGTGTCCAGTATGTAGCACACTTACACCTCCTGTGGACTTGTGTCCAGTATGTGGCACACTTACACCTCCTGTGGACTTGTGTCCAGTATGTGGCACACTTACACCACCTGTGGACTTGTGTCCAGTATGTAGCACACTTACACCTCCTGTGGACGTGTGTCCAGTATGTAGCACACTTACATCTCCTGTGGATTTGTGTCCAGTATGTGGCACACTTACAGCTCCTGTGGACTTGTGTCCAGTATGTGGCACACTTACACCTCCTGTGGAATTGTGTCCAGTATGTGGCACACTTACACCTCCTGTGGATTTGTGTCCAGTATGTGGCACACTTACACCTCCTGTGGAAATGTGTCCAGTATGTGGCACACTTACACCTCCTGTGTACTTGTGTCCAGTATGTGGCATACTTACACCTCCTGTGGATTTGTGTCCAGTATGTGGCACACTTACACCTCCTGTGGAAATATGTCCAGGATGTGGCACACTTACACCTCCTGTGGACTTGTGTCCAGTATGTGGCACACTTACACCTCTTGTGGACTTGTGTCCAGTATGTAGCACACTTACACCTCCTGTGGACTTGTGTCCAGTATGTAGCACACTTACTCCTCCTGTTGACTTGTGTCCAGTATGTAGCACACTTACACCTCCTGTGGACTTGTGTCCAGTATGTAGCACACTTACACCTCCTGTGGACTTGTGTCCAGTATGTGGCACACTTACACCTCCTGTGGACTTGTGTCCAGTATGTGGCACACTTACATCTCCTGTGGACTTGTACCCAGTATGTGGCACACTTACACCACCTGTGGACTTGTGTCCAGTATGTAGCACACTTACATCTCCTGTGGATTTGTGTCCAGTATGTGGCACACTTACATCTCCTGTGGATTTGTGTCCAGTATGTGGCACACTTACACCTCCTGTGGACTTGTGTCTAGTATGTGGCACACTTACACCTCCTGTGGACTTGTGTTTAGTATGTGGCACACTTACACCTCCTGTGGACTTGTGTCCAGTATGTAGCACACTTACACCTCCTGTGGACTTGTGTCCAGTATGTAGCACACTTACATCTCCTGTGGACATGTACCCAGTATGTGGCACACTTACACCACCTGTGGACTTGTGTCCAGTATGTAGCACACTTACATCTCCTGTGGATTTGTGTCCAGTATGTGGCACACTTACACCTCCTGTGGACTTGTGTCCAGTATGTGGCACACTTACACCTCCTGTGGACTTGTGTTTAGTATGTGGCACACTTACACCTCCTGTGGACTTGTGTCCAGTATGTAGCACACTTACACCTCCTGTGGACTTGTGTCCAGTATGTGGCACACTTACATCTCCTGTGGACATGTACCCAGTATGTGGCACAATTACATCGCCTGTGGACTTGTGTCCAGTATGTGGCACACTTACACCTCCTGTGGATGTGTGTCCATTATGTGTCACACTTACACCTCCTGTGGAAATGTGTCCAGTATGTGGCACACTTACACCTCCTGTGGACTTGTGTCCAGTATGTGGCACACTTACACCTTCTGTGGATTTGTGTCCAGTATGTGGCACACTTACACCTCCTGTGGAAATGTGTCCAGTATGTGGCACACTTACACCTCCTGTGGAAATGTGTCCAGTATGTGGCACACTTACACCTCCTGTGGATGTGTCCAGTATGTCGCACACTTCCATCTCCTGTGGATTTGTGTCCAGTATGTCGCACACTTCCATCTCCTGTGGACTTGTGTCCAGTATGTAGCACACTTACAACTCCTGTGGACTTGTGTCCAGTATGTGGCACACTTACACCTCCTGTGGACTTGTGTCCAGTATGTGGCACACTTACACCACCTGTGGACTTGTGTCCAGTATGTAGCACACTTACACCTCCTGTGGACTTGTGTCCAGTATGTAGCACACTTACATCTCCTGTGTATTTGTGTCCAGTATGTGGCACACTTACACCTCCTGTGGACTTGTGTCCAGTATGTGGCACACTTACACCTCCTGTGGATTTGTGTCCAGTATGTGGCACACTTACACCTCCCGTGGAAATATGTCCAGTATGTGGCACACTTACACCTCCTGTGGACTTGTGTCCAGTATGTGGCACACTTACACCTCCTGTGGATTTGTGTCCAGTATGTGGCACACTTACACCTCCTGTGGAAATATGTCCAGTATGTGGCACACTTACACCTCCTGTGGACTTGTGTCCAGTATGTAGCACACTTACATCTCCAGCGTATTTGTGTCCAGTATGTGGCACACTTACACCTCCTGTGGATTTGTGTCCAGTATGTGGAACACTTTCACCTCCTGTGGACTTGTGTCCCGTATGTAGCACACTTACACCTCCTGTGGACTTGTGTCCAGTATGTAGCACACTTACACCTCCTGTGGACTTGTGTCCAGTATGTAGCACACTTACACCTCCTGTGGACTTGTGTCCAGTATGTAGCACACTTACACCTCCTGTGGACTTGTGTCCAGTATGTAGCACACTTACACCTCCTGTGGACTTGTGTCCAGTATGTAGCACACTTACACCTCCTGTGGACTTGTGTCCTGTATGTGGCACACTTACATCTCCTGTGGACATGTACCCAGTATGTGGCACACTTACATCTCCTGTGGACTTGTGTCCAGTATGTGGCACACTTACACCTCCTGTGGACGTGTGTCCAGTTTGTGTCACACTTACACCTCCTGTGGACTTGTGTCCAGTATGTGGCACACTTACATCTCCTGTGGATTTGTGTCCAGTATGTGGCACACTTACACCTCCTGTGGAAATGTGTCCAGTATGAGGCACACTTACACCTCCTGTGGAAATGTGTCCAGTATGTGGCACACTTACACCTCCTGTGGATTTGTGACCAGTATGTGGCACACTTACACCTCCTGTGGAAATGTGTCCAGTATGTGGCACACTTACACCTCCTGTGGATGTGTCCAGTATGTCGCACACTTCCATCTCCTGTGGATTTGTGTCCAGTATGTCGCACACTTCCATCTCCTGTGGACTTGTGTCCAGTATGTAGCACACTTACACCTCCTGTGGACTTGTGTCCAGTATGTGGCACACTTACACCTCCTGTGGACTTGTGTCCAGTATGTGGCACACTTACACCACCTGTGGACTTGTGTCCAGTATGTAGCACACTTACACCTCCTGTGGACTTGTGTCCAGTATGTAGCACACTTACATCTCCTGTGGATTTGTGTCCAGTATGTGGCACACTTACACCTCCTGTGGACTTGTGTCCAGTATGTGGCACACTTACACCTCCTGTGGAATTGTGTCCAGTATGTGGCACACTTACACCTCCTGTGGATTTGTGTCCAGTATGTGGCATACTTACACCTCCTGTGGATTTGTGTCCAGTATGTGGCACACTTACACCTCCTGTGGAAATATGTCCAGGATGTGGCACACTTACACCTCCTGTGGACTTGTGTCCAGTATGTGGCACACTTACACCTCTTGTGGACTTGTGTCCAGTATGTAGCACACTTACACCTCCTGTGGACTTGTGTCCAGTATGTAGCACACTTACTCCTCCTGTTGACTTGTGTCCAGTATGTAGCACACTTACACCTCCTGTGGACTTGTGTCCAGTATGTAGCACACTTACACCTCCTGTGGACTTGTGTCCAGTATGTGGCACACTTACACCTCCTGTGGACTTGTGTCCAGTATGTGGCACACTTACATCTCCTGTGGACTTGTACCCAGTATGTGGCACACTTACATCTCCTGTGGACTTGTGTCCAGTATGTGGCACACTTACACCTCCTGTGGACGTGTGTCCAGTATGTGTCACACTTACACCTCCTGTGAAAATGTGTCCAGTATGTGGCACACTTACACCTCCTGTGGACTTGTGTCCAGTATGTGGCACACTTACACCTCCTGTGGATTTGTGTCCAGTATGTGGCACACTTACACCTCCTGTGGAAATGTGTCCAGTATGTGGCACACTTACACCTCCTGTGGAAATGTGTCCAGTATGTGGCACACTTACACCTCCTGTGGATTTGTGTCCAGTATGTGGCACACTTACACCTCCTGTGGAATTGTGTCCAGTATGTGGCACACTTACACCTCCTGTGGATGTGTCCAGTATGTCGCACACTTCCATCTCCTGTGGATTTGTGTCCAGTATGTCGCACACTTCCATCTCCTGTGGACTTGTGTCCAGTATGTAGCACACTTACACCTCCTGTGGACTTGTGTCCAGTATGTGGCACACTTACACCTCCTGTGGACTTGTGTCCAGTATGTGGCACACTTACACCAACTGTGGACTTGTGTCCAGTATGTAGCACACTTACACCTCCTGTGGACTTGTGTCCAGTATGTAACACACTTACATCTCCTGTGGATTTGTGTCCAGTATGTGGCACACTTACACCTCCTGTGGACTTGTGTCCAGTATGTGGCACACTTACACCTCCTGTGGACGTGTCCAGTATGTGGCACACTTACACCTCCTGTGGATTTGTGTCCAGTATGTGGCACACTTACACCTCCTGTGGAAATGTGTCCAGTATGTGGCACACTTACACCTCCTGTGTACTTGTGTCCAGTATGTGGCACACTTACACCTCCTGTGGATTTGTGTCCAGTATGTGGCACACTTACACCTCCTGTGGAAATATGTCCAGTATGTGGCACACTTACACCTCCTGTGGACTTGTGTCCAGTATGTGGCACACTTACACCTCCTGTGGATTTGTATCCAGTATGTGGTACACTTACACCTCCTGTGGAAATATGTCCAGTATGTGGCACACTTACACCTCCTGTGGACTTGTGTCCAGTATGTGGCACACTTACACCTCCTGTGGACTTGTGTCCAGTATGTAGCACACTTACATCTCCTGTGGATTTGTGTCCAGTATGTGGCACACTTAGACCTACTGTGGACTTGTGTCCAGTATGTAGCACACTTACACCTCCTGTGGACTTGTGTCCAGTATGTGGCACACTTACACCTCCTGTGTTCTTGTGTCCAGTATGTGGCACACTTACACCTCCTGTGTTCTTGTGTCCAGTATGTGGAACACTTACATCTCCTGTGGACTTGTGTCCAGTATGTGGCACACTTACACCTCCT
The DNA here is from genome assembly GCF_048418815.1 of Hemitrygon akajei. Lineage (NCBI taxonomy): Eukaryota > Metazoa > Chordata > Chondrichthyes > Myliobatiformes > Dasyatidae > Hemitrygon > Hemitrygon akajei. The sequence goes on along the minus strand of NC_133147.1, from coordinate 39,061,992 downwards.
GTGGATTTGTGTCCAGTATGTGGAACACTTACACCTCCTGTGGACTTGTGTCCAGTATGTGGCACACTTACACCTGCTGTGGACGTGTCCAGTATGTGGCACACTTACACCTCCTGTGGACTTGTATCCAGTATGTAGCACACTTACACCTCCTGTGGACTTGTGTCCAGTATGTAGCACACTTACATCTCCTGTGGACTTGTGTCCAGTATGTGGCACACTTACACCTCCGGTGGACTTGTGTCCAGTATGTGGCACACTTCCATCTCCTGTGGACTTGTGTCCAGTATGTAGCACACTTACACCTCCTGTGGATTTGTGTCCAGTATGTGGCACACTTACACCTCCTGTGGACTTGTGTCCAGTATGTAGCACACTTCCATCTCCTGTGGACTTGTGTCCAGTATATAGCACACTTACACCTCCTGTGGATTTGTGTCCAGTATGTGGCACACTTACACCTCCTGTGGATTTGTGTCCAGTATGTGGCACTCTTACACCTCCTGTGGACTTGTGTCCAGTATGTGGCACACTTACACCTCCTGTGGACTTGTGTCCAGTATGTGGCACACTTACATCTCCTGTGGACTTGTGTCCAGTATGTGGCACACTTACACCTCCTGTGGACTTGTGTCCTGTATGTGGCACACTTCCTGCTCCTGTGGACTTGTGTCCAGTATGTAGCACACTTCCATCTCCTGTGGACTTGTGTCCAGTATGTGGCACACTTACACCTCCTGTGGACTTGTGTCCAGTATGTTGCACACTTACACCTCCTGTGGACTTGTGTCCAGTATGTAGCACACTTACACCTCCTGTGGACTTGTGTCCAGTATGTGGCACACTTACACCTCCTGTGGACTTGTGTCCAGTATGTGGCACACTTACACCTCCTGTGGACTTGTGTCCAGTATGTAGCACACTTACACCTCCTGTGGACTTGTGTCCAGTATGTAGCACACTTACACCTCCTGTGGACTTGTGTCCAGTATGTAGCACACTTACACCTCCTGTGGACTTGTGTCCAGTATGTGGCACACTTACATCTCCTGTGGACATGTACCCAGTATGTGGCACACTTTCATCTCCTGTGGACTTGTGTCCAGTATGTGGCACACTTACACCTCCTGTGGACGTGTGTCCAGTATGTGTCACACTTACACCTCCTGTGGAAATGTGTCCAGTATGTGGCACACTTACACCTCCTGTGGACTTGTGTCCAGTATGTGGCACACTTACACCTCCTGTGGATTTGTGTCCAGTATGTGGCACACTTACACCTCCTGTGGAAATGTGTCCAGTATGTGGCACACTTACACCTCCTGTGGAAATGTGTCCAGTATGTGGCACACTTACACCTCCTGTGGATTTGTGTCCAGTATGTGGCACACTTACACCTCCTGTGGAAATGTGTCCAGTATGTGGCACACTTACACCTCCTGTGGATTTGTGTCCAGTATGTGGCACACTTACACCTCCTGTGGAAATGTGTCCAGTATGTGGCACACTTACACCTCCTGTGGAAATGTGTCCAGTATGTGGCACACTTACACCTCCTGTGGATTTGTGTCCAGTATGTGGCACACTTACACCTCCTGTGGAAATGTGTCCAGTATGTGGCACACTTACACCTCCTGTGGATGTGTCCAGTATGTCGCACACTTCCATCGCCTGTGGATTTGTGTCCAGTATGTCGCACACTTCCATCTCCTGTGGACTTGTGTCCAGTATGTGGCACACTTACACCTCCTGTGGACTTGTGTCCAGTATGTGGCACACTTACATCTCCTGTGGACTTGTACCCAGTATGTGGCACACTTACACCACCTGTGGACTTGTGTCCAGTATGTAGCACACTTACATCTCCTGTGGATTTGTGTCCAGTATGTGGCACACTTACATCTCCTGTGGATTTGTGTCCAGTATGTGGCACACTTACACCTCCTGTGGACTTGTGTCTAGTATGTGGCACACTTACACCTCCTGTGGACTTGTGTTTAGTATGTGGCACACTTACACCTCCTGTGGACTTGTGTCCAGTATGTAGCACACTTACACCTCCTGTGGACTTGTGTCCAGTATGTAGCACACTTACATCTCCTGTGGACATGTACCCAGTATGTGGCACACTTACACCACCTGTGGACTTGTGTCCAGTATGTAGCACACTTACATCTCCTGTGGATTTGTGTCCAGTATGTGGCACACTTACACCTCCTGTGGACTTGTGTCCAGTATGTGGCACACTTACACCTCCTGTGGACTTGTGTTTAGTATGTGGCACACTTACACCTCCTGTGGACTTGTGTCCAGTATGTAGCACACTTACATCTCCTGTGGATTTGTGTCCAGTATGTGGCACACTTACACCTCCTGTGGATTTGTGTCCAGTATGTAGCACACTTACACCTCCTGTGGACTTGTGTCCAGTATGTAGCACACTTACACCTCCTGTGGACTTGTGTCCTGTATGTGGCACACTTACATCTCCTGTGGACATGTACCCAGTATGTGGCACACTTACATCTCCTGTGGACTTGTGTCCAGTATGTGGCACACTTACACCTCCTGTGGACGTGTGTCCAGTTTGTGTCACACTTACACCTCCTGTGGACTTGTGTCCAGTATGTAGCACACTTACACCTCCTGTGGATGTGTCCAGTATGTCGCACACTTCCATCTCCTGTGGATTTGTGTCCAGTATGTCGCACACTTCCATCTCCTGTGGACTTGTGTCCAGTATGTAGCACACTTACACCTCCTGTGGAAATGTGTCCAGTATGAGGCACACTTACACCTCCTGTGGAAATGTGTCCAGTATGTGGCACACTTACACCTCCTGTGGATTTGTGACCAGTATGTGGCACACTTACACCTCCTGTGGAAATGTGTCCAGTATGTGGCACACTTACACCTCCTGTGGATGTGTCCAGTATGTCGCACACTTCCATCTCCTGTGGATTTGTGTCCAGTATGTCGCACACTTCCATCTCCTGTGGACTTGTGTCCAGTATGTAGCACACTTACACCTCCTGTGGACTTGTGTCCAGTATGTGGCACACTTACACCTCCTGTGGACTTGTGTCCAGTATGTGGCACACTTACACCACCTGTGGACTTGTGTCCAGTATGTAGCACACTTACACCTCCTGTGGACGTGTGTCCAGTATGTAGCACACTTACATCTCCTGTGGATTTGTGTCCAGTATGTGGCACACTTACAGCTCCTGTGGACTTGTGTCCAGTATGTGGCACACTTACACCTCCTGTGGAATTGTGTCCAGTATGTGGCACACTTACACCTCCTGTGGATTTGTGTCCAGTATGTGGCACACTTACACCTCCTGTGGAAATGTGTCCAGTATGTGGCACACTTACACCTCCTGTGTACTTGTGTCCAGTATGTGGCATACTTACACCTCCTGTGGATTTGTGTCCAGTATGTGGCACACTTACACCTCCTGTGGAAATATGTCCAGGATGTGGCACACTTACACCTCCTGTGGACTTGTGTCCAGTATGTGGCACACTTACACCTCTTGTGGACTTGTGTCCAGTATGTAGCACACTTACACCTCCTGTGGACTTGTGTCCAGTATGTAGCACACTTACTCCTCCTGTTGACTTGTGTCCAGTATGTAGCACACTTACACCTCCTGTGGACTTGTGTCCAGTATGTAGCACACTTACACCTCCTGTGGACTTGTGTCCAGTATGTGGCACACTTACACCTCCTGTGGACTTGTGTCCAGTATGTGGCACACTTACATCTCCTGTGGACTTGTACCCAGTATGTGGCACACTTACACCACCTGTGGACTTGTGTCCAGTATGTAGCACACTTACATCTCCTGTGGATTTGTGTCCAGTATGTGGCACACTTACATCTCCTGTGGATTTGTGTCCAGTATGTGGCACACTTACACCTCCTGTGGACTTGTGTCTAGTATGTGGCACACTTACACCTCCTGTGGACTTGTGTTTAGTATGTGGCACACTTACACCTCCTGTGGACTTGTGTCCAGTATGTAGCACACTTACACCTCCTGTGGACTTGTGTCCAGTATGTAGCACACTTACATCTCCTGTGGACATGTACCCAGTATGTGGCACACTTACACCACCTGTGGACTTGTGTCCAGTATGTAGCACACTTACATCTCCTGTGGATTTGTGTCCAGTATGTGGCACACTTACACCTCCTGTGGACTTGTGTCCAGTATGTGGCACACTTACACCTCCTGTGGACTTGTGTTTAGTATGTGGCACACTTACACCTCCTGTGGACTTGTGTCCAGTATGTAGCACACTTACACCTCCTGTGGACTTGTGTCCAGTATGTGGCACACTTACATCTCCTGTGGACATGTACCCAGTATGTGGCACAATTACATCGCCTGTGGACTTGTGTCCAGTATGTGGCACACTTACACCTCCTGTGGATGTGTGTCCATTATGTGTCACACTTACACCTCCTGTGGAAATGTGTCCAGTATGTGGCACACTTACACCTCCTGTGGACTTGTGTCCAGTATGTGGCACACTTACACCTTCTGTGGATTTGTGTCCAGTATGTGGCACACTTACACCTCCTGTGGAAATGTGTCCAGTATGTGGCACACTTACACCTCCTGTGGAAATGTGTCCAGTATGTGGCACACTTACACCTCCTGTGGATGTGTCCAGTATGTCGCACACTTCCATCTCCTGTGGATTTGTGTCCAGTATGTCGCACACTTCCATCTCCTGTGGACTTGTGTCCAGTATGTAGCACACTTACAACTCCTGTGGACTTGTGTCCAGTATGTGGCACACTTACACCTCCTGTGGACTTGTGTCCAGTATGTGGCACACTTACACCACCTGTGGACTTGTGTCCAGTATGTAGCACACTTACACCTCCTGTGGACTTGTGTCCAGTATGTAGCACACTTACATCTCCTGTGTATTTGTGTCCAGTATGTGGCACACTTACACCTCCTGTGGACTTGTGTCCAGTATGTGGCACACTTACACCTCCTGTGGATTTGTGTCCAGTATGTGGCACACTTACACCTCCCGTGGAAATATGTCCAGTATGTGGCACACTTACACCTCCTGTGGACTTGTGTCCAGTATGTGGCACACTTACACCTCCTGTGGATTTGTGTCCAGTATGTGGCACACTTACACCTCCTGTGGAAATATGTCCAGTATGTGGCACACTTACACCTCCTGTGGACTTGTGTCCAGTATGTAGCACACTTACATCTCCAGCGTATTTGTGTCCAGTATGTGGCACACTTACACCTCCTGTGGATTTGTGTCCAGTATGTGGAACACTTTCACCTCCTGTGGACTTGTGTCCCGTATGTAGCACACTTACACCTCCTGTGGACTTGTGTCCAGTATGTAGCACACTTACACCTCCTGTGGACTTGTGTCCAGTATGTAGCACACTTACACCTCCTGTGGACTTGTGTCCAGTATGTAGCACACTTACACCTCCTGTGGACTTGTGTCCAGTATGTAGCACACTTACACCTCCTGTGGACTTGTGTCCAGTATGTAGCACACTTACACCTCCTGTGGACTTGTGTCCTGTATGTGGCACACTTACATCTCCTGTGGACATGTACCCAGTATGTGGCACACTTACATCTCCTGTGGACTTGTGTCCAGTATGTGGCACACTTACACCTCCTGTGGACGTGTGTCCAGTTTGTGTCACACTTACACCTCCTGTGGACTTGTGTCCAGTATGTGGCACACTTACATCTCCTGTGGATTTGTGTCCAGTATGTGGCACACTTACACCTCCTGTGGAAATGTGTCCAGTATGAGGCACACTTACACCTCCTGTGGAAATGTGTCCAGTATGTGGCACACTTACACCTCCTGTGGATTTGTGACCAGTATGTGGCACACTTACACCTCCTGTGGAAATGTGTCCAGTATGTGGCACACTTACACCTCCTGTGGATGTGTCCAGTATGTCGCACACTTCCATCTCCTGTGGATTTGTGTCCAGTATGTCGCACACTTCCATCTCCTGTGGACTTGTGTCCAGTATGTAGCACACTTACACCTCCTGTGGACTTGTGTCCAGTATGTGGCACACTTACACCTCCTGTGGACTTGTGTCCAGTATGTGGCACACTTACACCACCTGTGGACTTGTGTCCAGTATGTAGCACACTTACACCTCCTGTGGACTTGTGTCCAGTATGTAGCACACTTACATCTCCTGTGGATTTGTGTCCAGTATGTGGCACACTTACACCTCCTGTGGACTTGTGTCCAGTATGTGGCACACTTACACCTCCTGTGGAATTGTGTCCAGTATGTGGCACACTTACACCTCCTGTGGATTTGTGTCCAGTATGTGGCATACTTACACCTCCTGTGGATTTGTGTCCAGTATGTGGCACACTTACACCTCCTGTGGAAATATGTCCAGGATGTGGCACACTTACACCTCCTGTGGACTTGTGTCCAGTATGTGGCACACTTACACCTCTTGTGGACTTGTGTCCAGTATGTAGCACACTTACACCTCCTGTGGACTTGTGTCCAGTATGTAGCACACTTACTCCTCCTGTTGACTTGTGTCCAGTATGTAGCACACTTACACCTCCTGTGGACTTGTGTCCAGTATGTAGCACACTTACACCTCCTGTGGACTTGTGTCCAGTATGTGGCACACTTACACCTCCTGTGGACTTGTGTCCAGTATGTGGCACACTTACATCTCCTGTGGACTTGTACCCAGTATGTGGCACACTTACATCTCCTGTGGACTTGTGTCCAGTATGTGGCACACTTACACCTCCTGTGGACGTGTGTCCAGTATGTGTCACACTTACACCTCCTGTGAAAATGTGTCCAGTATGTGGCACACTTACACCTCCTGTGGACTTGTGTCCAGTATGTGGCACACTTACACCTCCTGTGGATTTGTGTCCAGTATGTGGCACACTTACACCTCCTGTGGAAATGTGTCCAGTATGTGGCACACTTACACCTCCTGTGGAAATGTGTCCAGTATGTGGCACACTTACACCTCCTGTGGATTTGTGTCCAGTATGTGGCACACTTACACCTCCTGTGGAATTGTGTCCAGTATGTGGCACACTTACACCTCCTGTGGATGTGTCCAGTATGTCGCACACTTCCATCTCCTGTGGATTTGTGTCCAGTATGTCGCACACTTCCATCTCCTGTGGACTTGTGTCCAGTATGTAGCACACTTACACCTCCTGTGGACTTGTGTCCAGTATGTGGCACACTTACACCTCCTGTGGACTTGTGTCCAGTATGTGGCACACTTACACCAACTGTGGACTTGTGTCCAGTATGTAGCACACTTACACCTCCTGTGGACTTGTGTCCAGTATGTAACACACTTACATCTCCTGTGGATTTGTGTCCAGTATGTGGCACACTTACACCTCCTGTGGACTTGTGTCCAGTATGTGGCACACTTACACCTCCTGTGGACGTGTCCAGTATGTGGCACACTTACACCTCCTGTGGATTTGTGTCCAGTATGTGGCACACTTACACCTCCTGTGGAAATGTGTCCAGTATGTGGCACACTTACACCTCCTGTGTACTTGTGTCCAGTATGTGGCACACTTACACCTCCTGTGGATTTGTGTCCAGTATGTGGCACACTTACACCTCCTGTGGAAATATGTCCAGTATGTGGCACACTTACACCTCCTGTGGACTTGTGTCCAGTATGTGGCACACTTACACCTCCTGTGGATTTGTATCCAGTATGTGGTACACTTACACCTCCTGTGGAAATATGTCCAGTATGTGGCACACTTACACCTCCTGTGGACTTGTGTCCAGTATGTGGCACACTTACACCTCCTGTGGACTTGTGTCCAGTATGTAGCACACTTACATCTCCTGTGGATTTGTGTCCAGTATGTGGCACACTTAGACCTACTGTGGACTTGTGTCCAGTATGTAGCACACTTACACCTCCTGTGGACTTGTGTCCAGTATGTGGCACACTTACACCTCCTGTGTTCTTGTGTCCAGTATGTGGCACACTTACACCTCCTGTGTTCTTGTGTCCAGTATGTGGAACACTTACATCTCCTGTGGACTTGTGTCCAGTATGTGGCACACTTACACCTCCTGTGGATTTGTGTCCAGTATGTGGAACACTTACACCTCCTGTGGACTTGTGTCCAGTATGTGGCACACTTACACCTGCTGTGGACGTGTCCAGTATGTGGCACACTTACACCTCCTGTGGACTTGTATCCAGTATGTAGCACACTTACACCTCCTGTGGACTTGTGTCCAGTATGTAGCACACTTACATCTCCTGTGGACTTGTGTCCAGTATGTGGCACACTTACACCTCCGGTGGACTTGTGTCCAGTATGTGGCACACTTCCATCTCCTGTGGACTTGTGTCCAGTATGTAGCACACTTACACCTCCTGTGGATTTGTGTCCAGTATGTGGCACACTTACACCTCCTGTGGACTTGTGTCCAGTATGTAGCACACTTCCATCTCCTGTGGACTTGTGTCCAGTATATAGCACACTTACACCTCCTGTGGATTTGTGTCCAGTATGTGGCACACTTACACCTCCTGTGGATTTGTGTCCAGTATGTGGCACTCTTACACCTCCTGTGGACTTGTGTCCAGTATGTGGCACACTTACACCTCCTGTGGACTTGTGTCCAGTATGTGGCACACTTACATCTCCTGTGGACTTGTGTCCAGTATGTGGCACACTTACACCTCCTGTGGACTTGTGTCCTGTATGTGGCACACTTCCTGCTCCTGTGGACTTGTGTCCAGTATGTAGCACACTTCCATCTCCTGTGGACTTGTGTCCAGTATGTGGCACACTTACACCTCCTGTGGACTTGTGTCCAGTATGTTGCACACTTACACCTCCTGTGGACTTGTGTCCAGTATGTAGCACACTTACACCTCCTGTGGACTTGTGTCCAGTATGTGGCACACTTACACCTCCTGTGGACTTGTGTCCAGTATGTGGCACACTTACACCTCCTGTGGACTTGTGTCCAGTATGTAGCACACTTACACCTCCTGTGGACTTGTGTCCAGTATGTAGCACACTTACACCTCCTGTGGACTTGTGTCCAGTATGTAGCACACTTACACCTCCTGTGGACTTGTGTCCAGTATGTGGCACACTTACATCTCCTGTGGACATGTACCCAGTATGTGGCACACTTTCATCTCCTGTGGACTTGTGTCCAGTATGTGGCACACTTACACCTCCTGTGGACGTGTGTCCAGTATGTGTCACACTTACACCTCCTGTGGAAATGTGTCCAGTATGTGGCACACTTACACCTCCTGTGGACTTGTGTCCAGTATGTGGCACACTTACACCTCCTGTGGATTTGTGTCCAGTATGTGGCACACTTACACCTCCTGTGGAAATGTGTCCAGTATGTGGCACACTTACACCTCCTGTGGAAATGTGTCCAGTATGTGGCACACTTACACCTCCTGTGGATTTGTGTCCAGTATGTGGCACACTTACACCTCCTGTGGAAATGTGTCCAGTATGTGGCACACTTACACCTCCTGTGGATTTGTGTCCAGTATGTGGCACACTTACACCTCCTGTGGAAATGTGTCCAGTATGTGGCACACTTACACCTCCTGTGGAAATGTGTCCAGTATGTGGCACACTTACACCTCCTGTGGATTTGTGTCCAGTATGTGGCACACTTACACCTCCTGTGGAAATGTGTCCAGTATGTGGCACACTTACACCTCCTGTGGATGTGTCCAGTATGTCGCACACTTCCATCGCCTGTGGATTTGTGTCCAGTATGTCGCACACTTCCATCTCCTGTGGACTTGTGTCCAGCATGTAGCACACTTACACCTCCTGTGGACTTGTGTCCAGTATGTGGCACACTTACACCTCCTGTGGACTTGTGTCCAGTATGTGGCACACTTACACCACCTGTGGACTTGTGTCCAGTATGTAGCACACTTACATCTCCTGTGGATTTGTGTCCAGTATGTGGCACACTTACATCTCCTGTGGATTTGTGTCCAGTATGTGGCACACTTACACCTCCTGTGGACTTGTGTCTAGTATGTGGCACACTTACACCTCCTGTGGACTTGTGTTTAGTATGTGGCACACTTACACCTCCTGTGGACTTGTGTCCAGTATGTAGCACACTTACACCTCCTGTGGACTTGTGTCCAGTATGTAGCACACTTACATCTCCTGTGGACATGTACCCAGTATGTGGCACACTTACACCACCTGTGGACTTGTGTCCAGTATGTAGCACACTTACATCTCCTGTGGATTTGTGTCCAGTATGTGGCACACTTACACCTCCTGTGGACTTGTGTCCAGTATGTGGCACACTTACACCTCCTGTGGACTTGTGTTTAGTATGTGGCACACTTACACCTCCTGTGGACTTGTGTCCAGTATGTAGCACACTTACACCTCCTGTGGACTGGTGTCCAGTATGTGGCACACTTACATCTCCTGTGGACATGTACCCAGTATGTGGCACACTTACATCTCCTGTGGACTTGTGTCCAGTATGTGGCACACTTACACCTCCTGTGGATGTGTGTCCAGTATGTGTCACACTTACACCTCCTGTGGAAATGTGTCCAGTATGTGGCACACTTACACCTCCTGTGGACTTGTGTCCAGTATGTGGCACACTTACACCTCCTGTGGATTTGTGTCCAGTATGTGGCACACTTACACCTCCTGTGGAAATGTGTCCAGTATGTGGCACACTTACACCTCCTGTGGAAATGTGTCCAGTATGTGGCACACTTACACCTCCTGTGGATGTGTCCAGTATGTCGCACACTTCCATCTCCTGTGGATTTGTGTCCAGTATGTCGCACACTTCCATCTCCTGTGGACTTGTGTCCAGTATGTAGCACACTTACAACTCCTGTGGACTTGTGTCCAGTATGTGGCACACTTACACCTCCTGTGGACTTGTGTCCAGTATGTGGCACACTTACACCACCTGTGGACTTGTGTCCAGTATGTAGCACACTTACACCTCCTGTGGACTTGTGTCCAGTATGTAGCACACTTACATCTCCTGTGGATTTGTGTCCAGTATGTGGCACACTTACACCTCCTGTGGACTTGTGTCCAGTATGTGGCACACTTACACCTCCTGTGGATTTGTGTCCAGTATGTGGCACACTTACACCTCCTGTGGAAATATGTCCAGTATGTGGCACACTTACACCTCCTGTGGACTTGTGTCCAGTATGTGGCACACTTACACCTCCTGTGGATTTGTGTCCAGTATGTGGCACACTTACACCTCCTGTGGAAATATGTCCAGTATGTGGCACACTTACACCTCCTGTGGACTTGTGTCCAGTTTGTCGCACACTTCCATCTCCTGTGGATTTGTGTCCAGTATGTCGCACACTTCCATCTCCTGTGGACTTGTGTCCAGTATGTAGCACACTTACACCTCCTGTGGACTTGTGTCCAGTATGTGGCACACTTACACCTCCTGTGGACTTGTGTCCAGTATGTGGCACACTTACACCAACTGTGGACTTGTGTCCAGTATGTAGCACACTTACACCTCCTGTGGACTTGTGTCCAGTATGTAACACACTTACATCTCCTGTGGATTTGTGTCCAGTATGTGGCACACTTACACCTCCTGTGGACTTGTGTCCAGTATGTGGCACACTTACACCTCCTGTGGACGTGTCCAGTATGTGGCACACTTACACCTCCTGTGGATTTGTGTCCAGTATGTGGCACACTTACACCTCCTGTGGAAATGTGTCCAGTATGTGGCACACTTACACCTCCTGTGTACTTGTGTCCAGTATGTGGCACACTTACACCTCCTGTGGATTTGTGTCCAGTATGTGGCACACTTACACCTCCTGTGGAAATATGTCCAGTATGTGGCACACTTACACCTCCTGTGGACTTGTGTCCAGTATGTGGCACACTTACACCTCCTGTGGATTTGTATCCAGTATGTGGTACACTTACACCTCCTGTGGAAATATGTCCAGTATGTGGCACACTTACACCTCCTGTGGACTTGTGTCCAGTATGTGGCACACTTACACCTCCTGTGGACTTGTGTCCAGTATGTAGCACACTTACATCTCCTGTGGATTTGTGTCCAGTATGTGGCACACTTAGGCCTACTGTGGACTTGTGTCCAGTATGTAGCACACTTACACCTCCTGTGGACTTGTGTCCAGTATGTGGCACACTTACACCTCCTGTGTTCTTGTGTCCAGTATGTGGCACACTTACACCTCCTGCGTTCTTGTGTCCAGTATGTGGAACACTTACATCTCCTGTGGACTTGTGTCCAGTATGTGGCACACTTACACCTCCTGTGGATTTGTGTCCAGTATGTGGAACACTTACACCTCCTGTGGACTTGTGTCCAGTATGTGGCACACTTACACCTGCTGTGGACGTGTCCAGTATGTGGCACACTTACACCTCCTGTGGACTTGTATCCAGTATGTAGCACACTTACACCTCCTGTGGACTTGTGTCCAGTATGTAGCACACTTACATCTCCTGTGGACTTGTGTCCAGTATGTGGCACACTTACACCTCCGGTGGACTTGTGTCCAGTATGTGGCACACTTCCATCTCCTGTGGACTTGTGTCCAGTATGTAGCACACTTACACCTCCTGTGGATTTGTGTCCAGTATGTGGCACACTTACACCTCCTGTGGACTTGTGTCCAGTATGTAGCACACTTCCATCTCCTGTGGACTTGTGTCCAGTATATAGCACACTTACACCTCCTGTGGATTTGTGTCCAGTATGTGGCACACTTACACCTCCTGTGGATTTGTGTCCAGTATGTGGCACACTTACACCTCCTGTGGACTTGTGTCCAGTATGTGGCACACTTACACCTCCTGTGGACTTGTGTCCAGTATGTGGCACACTTACATCTCCTGTGGACTTGTGTCCAGTATGTGGCACACTTACACCTCCTGTGGACTTGTGTCCTGTATGTGGCACACTTCCTGCTCCTGTGGACTTGTGTCCAGTATGTAGCACACTTCCATCTCCTGTGGACTTGTGTCCAGTATGTGGCACACTTACACCTCCTGTGGACTTGTGTCCAGTATGTTGCACACTTACACCTCCTGTGGACTTGTGTCCAGTATGTAGCACACTTACACCTCCTGTGGACTTGTGTCCAGTATGTGGCACACTTACACCTCCTGTGGACTTGTGTCCAGTATGTGGCACACTTACACCTCCTGTGGACTTGTGTCCAGTATGTAGCACACTTACACCTCCTGTGGACTTGTGTCCAGTATGTAGCACACTTACACCTCCTGTGGACTTGTGTCCAGTATGTAGCACACTTACACCTCCTGTGGACTTGTGTCCAGTATGTGGCACACTTACATCTCCTGTGGACATGTACCCAGTATGTGGCACACTTTCATCTCCTGTGGACTTGTGTCCAGTATGTGGCACACTTACACCTCCTGTGGACGTGTGTCCAGTATGTGTCACACTTACACCTCCTGTGGAAATGTGTCCAGTATGTGGCACACTTACACCTCCTGTGGACTTGTGTCCAGTATGTGGCACACTTACACCTCCTGTGGATTTGTGTCCAGTATGTGGCACACTTACACCTCCTGTGGAAATGTGTCCAGTATGTGGCACACTTACACCTCCTGTGGAAATGTGTCCAGTATGTGGCACACTTACACCTCCTGTGGATTTGTGTCCAGTATGTGGCACACTTACACCTCCTGTGGAAATGTGTCCAGTATGTGGCACACTTACACCTCCTGTGGATTTGTGTCCAGTATGTGGCACACTTACACCTCCTGTGGAAATGTGTCCAGTATGTGGCACACTTACACCTCCTGTGGAAATGTGTCCAGTATGTGGCACACTTACACCTCCTGTGGATTTGTGTCCAGTATGTGGCACACTTACACCTCCTGTGGAAATGTGTCCAGTATGTGGCACACTTACACCTCCTGTGGATGTGTCCAGTATGTCGCACACTTCCATCGCCTGTGGATTTGTGTCCAGTATGTCGCACACTTCCATCTCCTGTGGACTTGTGTCCAGCATGTAGCACACTTACACCTCCTGTGGACTTGTGTCCAGTATGTGGCACACTTACACCTCCTGTGGACTTGTGTCCAGTATGTGGCACACTTACACCACCTGTGGACTTGTGTCCAGTATGTAGCACACTTACATCTCCTGTGGATTTGTGTCCAGTATGTGGCACACTTACATCTCCTGTGGATTTGTGTCCAGTATGTGGCACACTTACACCTCCTGTGGAATTGTGTCCAGTATGTGGCACACTTACACCTCCTGTGGATGTGTCCAGTATGTCGCACACTTCCATCTCCTGTGGATTTGTGTCCAGTATGTCGCACACTTCCATCTCCTGTGGACTTGTGTCCAGTATGTAGCACACTTACACCTCCTGTGGACTTGTGTCCAGTATGTGGCACACTTACACCTCCTGTGGACTTGTGTCCCGTATGTGGCACACTTACACCAACTGTGGACTTGTGTCCAGTATGTAGCACACTTACACCTCCTGTGGACTTGTGTCCAGTATGTAACACACTTACATCTCCTGTGGATTTGTGTCCAGTATGTGGCACACTTACACCTCCTGTGGACTTGTGTCCAGTATGTGGCACACTTACACCTCCTGTGGACGTGTCCAGTATGTGGCACACTTACACCTCCTGTGGATTTATGTCCAGTATGTGGCACACTTACACCTCCTGTGGAAATGTGTCCAGTATGTGGCACACTTACACCTCCTGTGTACTTGTGTCCAGTATGTGGCACACTTACACCTCCTGTGGATTTGTGTCCAGTATGTGGCACACTTACACCTCCTGTGGAAATATGTCCAGTATGTGGCACACTTACACCTCCTGTGGACTTGTGTCCAGTATGTGGCACACTTACACCTCCTGTGGATTTGTATCCAGTATGTGGTGCACTTACACCTCCTGTGGAAATATGTCCAGTATGTGGCACACTTACACCTCCTGTGGACTTGTGTCCAGTATGTGGCACACTTACACCTCCTGTGGACTTGTGTCCAGTATGTAGCACACTTACATCTCCTGTGGATTTGTGTCCAGTATGTGGCACACTTAGACCTACTGTGGACTTGTGTCCAGTATGTAGCACACTTACACCTCCTGTGGACTTGTGTCCAGTATGTAGCACACTTCCATCTACTGTGGACTTGTGTCCAGTATGTGGCACACTTACACATCCTGTGGACTTGTGTCCAGTATGTTGCACACTTACACCTCCTGTGGACTTGTGTCCAGTATGTAGCACACTTACACCTCCTGTGGACTTGTGTCCAGTATGTAGCACACTTACACCTCCTGTGGACTTGTGTCCAGTATGTAGCACACTTACACCTCCTGTGGACTTGTGTCCAGTATGTAGCACACTTACACCTCCTGTGGACTTGTGCCCAGTATGTGGCACACTTACATCTCCTGTGGACATGTACCCAGTATGTGGCACACTTACATCTCCTGTGGACTTGTGTCCAGTATGTGGCACACTTACACCTCCTGTGGACGTGTGTCCAGTATGTGTCACACTTACACCTCCTGTGGAAATGTGTCCAGTATGTGGCACACTTACACCTCCTGTGGACTTGTGTCCAGTATGTGGCACACTTACACCTCCTGTGGATTTGTGTCCAGTATGTGGCACACTTACACCTCCTGAGGAAATGTGTCCAGTATGTGGCACACTTACACCTCCTGTGGAAATGTGTCCAGTATGTGGCACACTTACACCTCCTGTGGATTTGTGTCCAGTATGTGGCACACTTACACCTCCTGTGGAAATGTGTCCAGTATGTGGCACACTTACACCTCCTGTGGATGTGTCCAGTATGTCGCACACTTCCATCTCCTGTGGATTTGTGTCCAGTATGTCGCACACTTCCATCTTCTGTAGACTTGTGTCCAGTATGTAGCACACTTACACCTCCTGTGGACTTGTGTCCAGTATGTGGCACACTTACACCTCCTGTGGACTTGTGTCCAGTATGTGGCACACTTACACCACCTGTGGACTTGTGTCCAGTATGTAGCACACTTACTCCTCCTGTTGACTTGTGTCCAGTATGTAGCACACTTACACCTCCTGTGGACTTGTGTCCAGTATGTAGCACACTTACACCTCCTGTGGACTTGTGTCCAGTATGTGGCACACTTACACCTCCTGTGGACTTGTGTCCAGTATGTGGCACACTTACATCTCCTGTGGACTTGTACCCAGTATGTGGCACACTTACATCTCCTGTGGACTTGTGTCCAGTAAGTGGCACACTTACACCTCCTGTGGACGTGTGTCCAGTATGTGTCACACTTACACCTCCTGTGAAAATGTGTCCAGTATGTGGCACACTTACACCTCCTGTGGACTTGTGTCCAGTATGTGGCACACTTACACCTCCTGTGGATTTGTGTCCAGTATGTGGCACACTTACACCTCCTGTGGAAATGTGTCCAGTATGTGGCACACTTACACCTCCTGTGGAAATGTGTCCAGTATGTGGCACACTTACACCTCCTGTGGATTTGTGTCCAGTATGTGGCACACTTACACCTCCTGTGGAATTGTGTCCAGTATGTGGCACACTTACACCTCCTGTGGATGTGTCCAGTATGTCGCACACTTCCATCTCCTGTGGATTTGTGTCCAGTATGTCGCACACTTCCATCTCCTGTGGACTTGTGTCCAGTATGTAGCACACTTACACCTCCTGTGGACTTGTGTCCAGTATGTGGCACACTTACACCTCCTGTGGACTTGTGTCCAGTATGTGGCACACTTACACCAACTGTGGACTTGTGTCCAGTATGTAGCACACTTACACCTCCTGTGGACTTGTGTCCAGTATGTAACACACTTACATCTCCTGTGGATTTGTGTCCAGTATGTGGCACACTTACACCTCCTGTGGACTTGTGTCCAGTATGTGGCACACTTACACCTCCTGTGGACGTGTCCAGTATGTGGCACACTTACACCTCCTGTGGATTTGTGTCCAGTATGTGGCACACTTACACCTCCTGTTGAAATGTGTCCAGTATGTGGCACACTTACACCTCCTGTGTACTTGTGTCCAGTATGTGGCACACTTACACCTCCTGTGGATTTGTGTCCAGTATGTGGCACACGTACACCTGCTGTGGAAATATGTCCAGTATGTGGCACACTTACACCTCCTGTGGACTTGTGTCCAGTATGTGGCACACTTACACCTCCTGTGGATTTGTATCCAGTATGTGGTACACTTACACCTCTTGTGGAAATATGTCCAGTATGTGGCACACTTACACCTCCTGTGGACTTGTGTCCAGTATGTGGCACACTTACACCTCCTGTGGACTTGTGTCCAGTATGTAGCACACTTACATCTCCTGTGGATTTGTGTCCAGTATGTGGCACACTTAGACCTACTGTGGACTTGTGTCCAGTATGTAGCACACTTACACCTCCTGTGGACTTGTGTCCAGTATGTAGCACACTTCCATCTACTGTGGACTTGTGTCCAGTATGTGGCACACTTACACATCCTGTGGACTTGTGTCCAGTATGTTGCACACTTACACCTCCTGTGGACTTGTGTCCAGTATGTAGCACACTTACACCTCCTGTGGACTTGTGTCCAGTATGTAGCACACTTACACCTCCTGTGGACTTGTGTCCAGTATGTAGCACACTTACACCTCCTGTGGACTTGTGTCCAGTATGTAGCACACTTACACCTCCTGTGGACTTGTGCCCAGTATGTGGCACACTTACATCTCCTGTGGACATGTACCCAGTATGTGGCACACTTACATCTCCTGTGGACGTGTGTCCAGTATGTGTCACACTTACACCTCCTGTGGAAATGTGTCCAGTATGTGGCACACTTACACCTCCTGTGGACTTGTGTACAGTATGTGGGACACTTACACCTCCTGTGGATTTGTGTCCAGTATGTGGCACACTTACACCTCCTGAGGAAATGTGTCCAGTATGTGGCACACTTACACCTCCTGTGGAAATGTGTCCAGTATGTGGCACACTTACACCTCCTGTGGATTTGTGTCCAGTATGTGGCACACTTACACCTCCTGTGGAAATGTGTGCAGTATGTGGCACACTTACACCTCCTGTGGATGTGTCCAGTATGTCGCACACTTCCATCTCCTGTGGATTTGTGTCCAGTATGTCGCACACTTCCATCTTCTGTGGACTTGTGTCCAGTATGTAGCACACTTACACCTCCTGTGGACTTGTGTCCAGTATGTGGCACACTTACACCTCCTGTGGACTTGTGTCCAGTATGTGGCACACTTACACCACCTGTGGACTTGTGTCCAGTATGTAGCACACTTACACCTCCTGTGGACCTGTGTCCAGTATGTAGCACACTTACATCTCCTGTGGATTTGTGTCCAGTATGTGGCACACTTACACCTCCTGTGGACTTGTGTCCAGTATGTGGCACACTTACACCTCCTGTGGACTTGTGTCCAGTATGTGGCACACTTACACCTCCTGTGGATTTTTGTCCAGTATGTGGCACACTTACACCTCCTGTGGAAATGTGTCCAGTAGGTGGCACACTTACACCTCCTGTGTACTTGTGTCCAGTATGTGGCACACTTACACCTCCTGTGGATTTGTGTCCAGTATGTGGCACACCTACACCTCCTGTGGAAATATGTCCAGTATGTGGCACACTTACACCTCCTGTGGACTTGTGTCCAGTATGTGGCACACTTACACCTCCTGTGGACTTGTGTCCAGTATGTAGCACACTTAAACCTCCTGTGGATGTGTCCAGTATGTTGCACACTTCCATCTCCTGTGGACTTGTGTCCAGTATGTAGCACACTTACACCTCCTGTGGACTTGTGTCCAGTATGTGGCACACTTACACCTCCTGTGGACTTGTGTCCAGTATGTGGCACACTTCCATCTCCTGTGGACTTGTGTCCAGTATGTAGCACACTTCCATCTCTTGTGGACTTGTGTCCAGTATGTGGCACTCTTACACCTCCTGTGGACTTGTGTCCAGTATGTAGCACACTTACACCTCCTGTGGACTTGTGTCCAGTATGTAGCACACTTACACCTCCTGTGGACTTGTGTCCAGTATGTAGCACACTTACACCTCCTGTGGACTTGTGTCCAGTATGTAGCACACTTACACCTCCTGTGGACTTGTGTCCAGTATGTGGCACACTTACATCTCCTGTGGACTTGTACCCAGTATGTGGCACACTTACATCTGCTGTGGACTTGTGTCCAGTATGTGGCACACTTACACCTCCTGTGGAATTGTGTCCAGTATGTGGCACACTTACACCTCCTGTGGAAATGTGTCCAGTATGTGGCACACTTACACCTCCTGTGTACTTGTGTCCAGTATGTGGCACACTTACACCTCCTGTGGATTTGTGTCCAGTATGTGGCACACTTACACCTCCTGTGGAAATATGTCCAGGATGTGGCACACTTACACCTCCTGTGGACTTGTGTCCAGTATGTGGCACACTTACACCTCCTGTGGACTTGTGTCCAGTATGTAGCACACTTACACCTCCTGTGGACTTGTTTCCAGTATGTAGCACACTTACATCTCCTGTGGACTTGTGTCCAGTATGTAGCACACTTACACCTCCTGTGGACTTGTGTCCAGTATGTAGCACACTTACACCTCCTGTGGACTTGTGTCCAGTATGTGGCACACTTACACCTCCTGTGGACTTGTGTCCACTATGTGGCACACTTACATCTCCTGTGGACTTGTACCCAGTATGTGGCACACTTACATCTCCTGTGGACTTGTGTCCAGTATGTGGCACACTTACACCTCCTGTGGACGTGTGTCCAGTATGTGTCACACTTACACCTCCTGTGGAAATGTGTCCAGTATGTGGCACACTTACACCTCCTGTGGACTTGTGTCCAGTATGTGGCACACTTACACCTCCTGTGGATTTGTGTCCAGTATGTGGCACACTTACACCTCCTGTGGAAATGTGTCCAGTATGTGGCACACTTACACCTCCTGTGGAAATGTGTCCAGTATGTGGCACACTTACACCTCCTGTGGATTTGTGTCCAGTATGTGGCACACTTACACCTCCTGTGGAAATGTGTCCAGTATGTGGCACACTTACACCTCCTGTGGATGTGTCCAGTATGTCGCACACTTCCATCTCCTGTGGATTTGTGTCCAGTATGTCGCACACTTCCATCTCCTGTGGACTTGTGTCCAGTATGTAGCACACTTACACCTCCTGTGGACTTGTGTCCAGTATGTGGCACACTTACACCTCCTGTGGACTTGTGTCCAGTATGTGGCACACTTACACCACCTGTGGACTTGTGTCCAGTATGTAGCACACTTACACCTCCTGTGGACTTGTGTCCAGTATGTGGCACACTTACACCACCTGTGGACTTGTGTCCAGTATGTAGCACACTTACACCTCCTGTGGACTTGTGTCCAGTATGTAGCACACTTACATCTCCTGTGGATTTGTGTCCAGTATGTGGCACACTTACACCTCCTGTGGATTTGTGTCCAGTATGTGGCACACTTACACCTCCTGTGGAAATGTGTCCAGTATGTGGCACACTTACACCTCCTGTGTACTTGTGTCCAGTATGTGGCACACTTACACCTCCTGTGGATTTGTGTCCAGTATGTGGCACACTTACACCTCCTGTGGAAATATGTCCAGTATGTGGCACACTTACACCTCCTGTGGACTTGTGTCCAGTATGTGGCACACTTACACCTCCTGTGGATTTGTGTCCAGTATGTGGTACACTTACACCTCCTGTGGAAATATGTCCAGTATGTGGCACACTTACACCTCCTGTGGACTTGTGTCCAGTATGTGGCACACTTACACCTGCTGTGGACTTGTGTCCAGTATGTAGCACACTTACATCTCCTGTGGATTTGTGTCCAGTATGTGGCACACTTAGACCTCCTGTGGACTTGTGTCCAGTATGTAGCACACTTACACCTCCTGTGGACTTGTGTCCAGTATGTAGCACACTTCCATCTACTGTGGACTTGTGTCCAGTATGTGGCACACTTACACATCCTGTGGACTTGTGTCCAGTATGTTGCACACTTACACCTCCTGTGGACTTGTGTCCAGTATGTGGCACACTTACACCTCCTGTGGACTTGTGTCCAGTATGTGGCACACTTACACCTCCTGTGGACTTGTGTCCAGTATGTGGCACACTTACACCTCCTGTGGACTTGTGTCCAGTATGTGGCACACTTACACCTCCTGTGGACTTGTGTCCAGTATGTGGCACACTTACACCTCCTGTGGATTTGTGTCCAGTATGTGGCACACTTACACCTCCTGTGGACTTGTGTCCAGTATGTAGCACACTTACACCTCCTGTGGACTTGTGTCCAGTATGTAGCACACTTACACCTCCTGTGGACTTGTGTCCAGTATGTAGCACACTTACACCTCCTGTGGACTTGTGTCCAGTATGTGGCACACTTACATCTTCTGTGGACATGTACCCAGTATGTGGCACACTTACATCTCCTGTGGACTTGTGTCCAGTATGTGGCACACTTACACCTCCTGTGGACTTGTGTCCAGTATGTAGCACACTTACACCTCCTGTGGACGTGTGTCCAGTATGTGTCACACTTACACCTCCTGTGGAAATGTGTCCAGTATGTGGCACACTTACACCTCCTGTGGACTTGTGTCCAGTATGTGGCAACTTACACCTCCTGTGGATTTGTGTCCAGTATGTGGCACACTTACACCTCCTGTGGAAATGTGTCCAGTATGTGGCACACTAACACCTCCTGTGGAAATGTGTCCAGTATGTGGCACACTTACACCTCCTGTGGATTTGTGTCCAGTATGTGGCACACTTACACCTCCTGTGGAAATGTGTCCAGTATGTGGCACAGTTACACCTCCTGTGGATGTGTCCAGTATGTCGCACACTTCCATCTCCTGTGGATTTGTGTCCAGTATGTGGCACACTTACACCTCCTGTGGACTTGTGTCCAGTATGTGGCACACTTACACCTCCTGTGGACTTGTGTCCAGTATGTGGCACACTTACACCTCCTGTGGATTTGTGTCCAGTATGTAGCACACTTACACCTCCTGTGGACTTGTGTCCAGTATGTAGCACACTTACACCTCCTGTGGACTTGTGTCCAGTATGTGGCACACTTACATCTCCTGTGGACTTGTACCCAGTATGTGGCACACTTACATCTGCTGTGGACTTGTGTCCAGTATGTGGCACACTTACACCTCCTGTGGAATTGTGTCCAGTATGTGGCACACTTACACCTCCAGTGGAAATGTGTCCAGTATGTGGCACACTTACACCTCCTGTGTACTTGTGTCCAGTATGTGGCACACTTACACCTCCTGTGGATTTGTGTCCAGTATGTGGCACACTTACACCTCCTGTGGAAATATGTCCAGGATGTGGCACACTTACACCTCCTGTGGACTTGTGTCCAGTATGTGGCACACTTACACCTCCTGTGGAAATGTGTCCAGTATGTGGCACACTTACACCTCCTGTGGATGTGTCCAGTATGTCGCACACTTCCATCTCCTGTGGATTTGTGTCCAGTATGTCGCACACTTCCATCTTCTGTGGACTTGTGTCCAGTATGTAGCACACTTACACCTCCTGTGGACTTGTGTCCAGTATGTGGCACACTTACACCTCCTGTGGACTTGTGTCCAGTATGTGGCACACTTACACCACCTGTGGACTTGTGTCCAGTATGTAGCACACTTACACCTCCTGTGGACTTGTGTCCAGTATGTAGCTCACTTACATCTCCTGTGGATTTGTGTCCAGTATGTGGCACACTTACACCTCCTGTGGACTTGTGTCCAGTATGTGGCACACTTACACCACCTGTGGACTTGTGTCCAGTATGTAGCACAATTACACCTCCTGTGGACTTGTGTCCAGTATGTAGCACACTTACATCTCCTGTGGATTTGTGTCCAGTATGTGGCACACTTACACCTCCTGTGGAAATGTGTCCAGTATGTGGCACACTTACACCTCCTGTGGATTTGTGTCCAGTATGTGGCACACTTACACCTCCTGTGGAAATGTGTCCAGTATGTGGCACACTTACACCTCCTGTGGATGTGTCCAGTATGTCGCACACTTCCATCTCCTGTGGATTTGTGTCCAGTATGTCGCACACTTCCATCTCCTGTGGACTTGTGTCCAGTATGTAGCACACTTACACCTCCTGTGGAAATGTGTCCAGTATGTGGCATACTTACACCTCCTGTGGATGTGTCCAGTATGTCGCACACTTCCATCTCCTGTGGATTTGTGTCCAGTATGTCGCACACTTCCATCTCCTGTGGACTTGTGTCCAGTATGTAGCACACCTACACCTCCTGTGGACTTGTGTCGAGTATGTGGCACACTTACACCTCCTGTGGACTTGTGTCCAGTATGTGGCACACTTACACCACCTGTGGACTTGTGTCCAGTATGTAGCACACTTACACCTCCTGTGGACTTGTGTCCAGTATGTGGCACACTTACACCACCTGTGGACTTGTGTCCAGTATGTAGCACACTTACACCTCCTGTGGACTTGTGTCCAGTATGTAGCACACTTACATCTCCTGTGGATTTGTGTCCAGTATGTGGCACAATTACACCTCCTGTGGATTTGTGTCCAGTATGTGGCACACTTACACCTCCTGTGGAAATGTGTCCAGTATGTGGCACACTTACACCTCCTGTGTACTTGTGTCCAGTATGTGGCACACTTACACCTCCTGTGGATTTGTGTCCAGTATGTGGCACACTTACACCTCCTGTGGAAATATGTCCAGTATGTGGCACACTTACACCTCCTGTGGACTTGTGTCCAGTATGTGGCACACTTACACCTCCTGTGGATTTGTGTCCAGTATGTGGTACACTTACACCTCCTGTGGAAATATGTCCAGTATGTGGCACACTTACACCTCCTGTGGACTTGTGTCCAGTATGTGGCACACTTACACCTGCTGTGGACTTGTGTCCAGTATGTAGCACACTTACATCTCCTGTGGATTTGTGTCCAGTATGTGGCACACTTAGACCTCCTGTGGACTTGTGTCCAGTATGTAGCACACTTACACCTACTGTGGACTTGTGTCCAGTATGTAGCACACTTCCATCTACTGTGGACTTGTGTCCAGTATGTGGCACACTTACACATCCTGTGGACTTGTGTCCAGTATGTTGCACACTTACACCTCCTGTGGACTTGTGTCCAGTATGTAGCACACTTACACCTCCTGTGGACTTGTGTCCAGTATGTAGCACACTTACACCTCCTGTGGACTTGTGTCCAGTATGTAGCACACTTACACCTCCTGTGGACTTGTGTCCAGTATGTGGCACACTTACATCTCCTGTGGACATGTACCCAGTATGTGGCACACTTACATCTCCTGTGGACTTGTGTCCAGTATGTGGCACACTTACACCTCCTGTGGACTTGTGTCCAGTATGTAGCACACTTACACCTCCTGTGGACGTGTGTCCAGTATGTGTCACACTTACACCTCCTGTGGAAATGTGTCCAGTATGTGGCACACTTACACCTCCTGTGGACTTGTGTCCAGTATGTGGCACACTTACACCTCCTGTGGATTTGTGTCCAGTATGTGGCACACTTACACCTCCTGTGGAAATGTGTCCAGTATGTGGCACACTAACACCTCCTGTGGAAATGTGTCCAGTATGTGGCACACTTACACCTCCTGTGGATTTGTGTCCAGTATGTGGCACACTTACACCTCCTGTGGAAATGTGTCCAGTATGTGGCACACTTACACCTCCTGTGGATGTGTCCAGTATGTCGCACACTTCCATCTCCTGTGGATTTGTGTCCAGTATGTGGCACACTTACACCTCCTGTGGACTTGTGTCCAGTATGTGGCACACTTACACCTCCTGTGGACTTGTGTCCAGTATGTGGCACACTTACACCTCCTGTGGATTTGTGTCCAGTATGTAGCACACTTACACCTCCTGTGGACTTGTGTCCAGTAGGTAGCACACTTACACCTCCTGTGGACTTGTGTCCAGTATGTGGCACACTTACATCTCCTGTGGACTTGTACCCAGTATGTGGCACACTTACATCTGCTGTGGACTTGTGTCCAGTATGTGGCACACTTACACCTCCTGTGGAATTGTGTCCAGTATGTGGCACACTTACACCTCCTGTGGAAATGTGTCCAGTATGTGGCACACTTACACCTCCTGTGTACTTGTGTCCAGTATGTGGCACACTTACACCTCCTGTGGATTTGTGTCCAGTATGTGGCACACTTACACCTCCTGTGGAAATATGTCCAGGATGTGGCACACTTACACCTCCTGTGGACTTGTGTCCAGTATGTGGCACACTTACACCTCCTGTGGAAATGTGTCCAGTATGTGGCACACTTACACCTCCTGTGGATGTGTCCAGTATGTCGCACACTTCCATCTCCTGTGGATTTGTGTCCAGTATGTCGCACACTTCCATCTTCTGTGGACTTGTGTCCAGTATGTAGCACACTTACACCTCCTGTGGACTTGTGTCCAGTATGTGGCACACTTACACCTCCTGTGGACTTGTGTCCAGTATGTGGCACACTTACACCACCTGTGGACTTGTGTCCAGTATGTAGCACACTTACACCTCCTGTGGACTTGTGTCCAGTATGTAGCTCACTTACATCTCCAGTGGATTTGTGTCCAGTATGTGGCACACTTACACCTCCTGTGGACTTGTGTCCAGTATGTGGCACACTTACACCACCTGTGGACTTGTGTCCAGCATGTAGCACAATTACACCTCCTGTGGACTTGTGTCCAGTATGTAGCACACTTACATCTCCTGTGGATTTGTGTCCAGTATGTGGCACACTTACACCTCCTGTGGATTTGTGTCCAGTATGTGGCACACTTACACCTCCTGTGGAAATGTGTCCAGTATGTGGCACACTTACACCTCCTGTGGAAATTTGTCTAGTATGTGGCACACTTACACCTCCTGTGGATGTGTCCAGTATGTCGCACACTTCCATCTCCTGTGGATTTGTGTCCAGTATGTCGCACACTTCCATCTCCTGTGGACTTGTGTCCAGTATGTAGCACACTTACACCTCCTGTGGAAATGTGTCTAGTATGTGGCACACTTACACCTCCTGTGGATGTGTCCAGTATGTCGCACACTTCCATCTCCTGTGGATTTGTGTCCAGTATGTCGCACACTTCCATCTCCTGTGGACTTGTGTCCAGTATGTAGCACACTTACACCTCCTGTGGACTTGTGTCCAGTATGTGGCACACGTACACCTCCTGTGGACTTGTGTCCAGTATGTGGCACACTTACACCACCTGTGGACTTGTGTCCAGTATGTAGCACACTTACACCTCCTGTGGACTTGTGTCCAGTATGTAGCACACGTACATCTCCTGTGGATTTGTGTCCAGTATTTGGCACACTTACACCTCCTGTGGACTTGTGTCCAGTATGTGGCACACTTACACCTCCTGTGGACGTGTCCAGTATGTGGCACACTTACACCTCCTGTGGATTTGTGTCCAGTATGTGGCACACTTACACCTCCTGTGGAAATGTGTCCAGTATGTGGCACACTTACACCTCCTGTGTACTTGTGTCCAGTATGTGGCACACTTACACCTCCTGTGGATTTGTGTCCAGTATGTGGCACACTTACACCTCCTGTGGAAATATGTCCAGTATGTGGCACACTTACACCTCCTGTGGACTTGTGTCCAGTATGTGGCACACTTACACCTCCTGTGGATTTGTGTCCAGTATGTGGTACACTTACACCTCCTGTGGAAATATGTCCAGTATGTGGCACACTTACACCTCCTGTGGACTTGTGTCCAGTATGTGGCACACTTACACCTCCTGTGGACTTGTGTCCAGTATGTAGCACACTTACATCTCCTGTGGATTTGTGTCCCGTATGTGGCACACTCAGACCTCCTGTGGACTTGTGTCCAGTATGTAGCACACTTACACCTCCTGTGGACTTGTGTCCAGTATGTAGCACACTTCCATCTACTGTGCACTTGTGTCCAGTATGTGGCACACTTACACATCCTGTGGACTTGTGTCCAGTATGTGGCACACTTACATCTCCTGTGGATTTGTGTCCAGTATGTAGCACACTTACACCTCCTGTGGACTTGTGTCCAGTATGTAGCACACTTACACCTCCTGTGGACTTGTGTCCAGTATGTGGCAAGCTTACATCTCCTGTGGATTTGTGTCCAGTATGTGGCACACTTACACCTCCTGTGGACTTGTGTCCAGTATGTGGCACACTTACACCACCTGTGGACTTGTGTCCAGTATGTAGCACACTTACACCTCCTGTGGACTTGTGTCCAGTATGTAGCACACTTACATCTCCTGTGGATTTGTGTCCAGTATGTGGCACACTTACACCTCCTTTGGATTTGTGTCCAGTATGTGGCACACTTACACCTCCTGTGGAAATGTGTCCAGTATGTGGCACACTTACACCTCCTGTGGAAATTTGTCCAGTATGTGGCACACTTACACCTCCTGTGGATGTGTCCAGTATGTCGCACACTTCCATCTCCTGTGGATTTGTGTCCAGTATGTCGCACACTTCCATCTCCTGTGGACTTGTGTCCAGTATGTAGCACTCTTACACCTCCTGTGGAAATGTGTCCAGTATGAGGCACACTTACACCTCCTGTGGATGTGTCCAGTATGTCGCACACTTCCATCTCCTGTGGATTTGTGTCCAGTATGTCGCACACTTCCATCTCCTGTGGACTTGTGTCCAGTATGTAGCACACTTACACCTCCTGTGGACTTGTGTCCAGTATGTGGCACACTTACACCTCCTGTGGACTTGTGTCCAGTATGTGGCACACTTACACCACCTGTGGACTTGTGTCCAGTATGTAGCACACTTACACCTCCTGTGGACTTGTGTCCAGTATGTAGCACACGTACATCTCCTGTGGATTTGTGTCCAGTATTTGGCACACTTACACCTCCTGTGGACTTGTGTCCAGTATGTGGCACACTTACACCTCCTGTGGACGTGTCCAGTATGTGGCACACTTACACCTCCTGTGGATTTGTGTCCAGTATGTGGCACACTTACAGCCCCTGTGGAAATGTGTCCAGTATGTGGCACACTTACACCTCCTGTGTACTTGTGTCCAGTATGTGGCACACTTACACCTCCTGTGGACTTGTGTCCAGTATGTGGCACACTTACACCTGCTGTGGATTTGTGTCCAGTATGTGGTACACTTACACCTCCTGTGGAAATATGTCCAGTATGTGGCACACTTACACCTCCTGTGGACTTGTGTCCAGTATGTGGCACACTTACACCTCCTGTGGACTTGTGTCCAGTATGTAGCACACTTACATCTCCTGTGGATTTGTGTCCAGTATGTGGCACACTTAGACCTCCTGTGGACTTGTGTCCAGTATGTAGCACACTTACACCTCCTGTGGACTTGTGTCCAGTATGTAGCACACTTCCATCTACTGTGCACTTGTGTCCAGTATGTGGCACACTTACACATCCTGTGGACTTGTGTTCAGTATGTTGGACACTTACACCTCCTGTGGACTTGTGTCCAGTATGTGGCACACTTACATCTCCTGTGGATTTGTGTCCAGTATGTGGCACACCTACACCTCCTGTGGACTTGTGTCCAGTATGTGGCACACTTACACCACCTGTGGACTTGTGTCCAGTATGTAGCACACTTACACCTCCTGTGGACTTGTGTCCAGTATGTAGCACACTTACATCTCCTGTGGATTTGTGTCCAGTATGTGGCACACTTACACCTCCTGTGGATTTGTGTCCAGTATGTGGCACACTTACACCTCCTGTGGAAATGTGTCCAGTATGTGGCACACTTACACCTCCTGAGGAAATTTGTCCAGTATGTGGCACACTTACACCTCCTGTGGATGTGTCCAGTATGTCGCACACTTCCATCTCCTGTGGATTTGTGTCCAGTATGTCGCACACTTCCATCTCCTGTGGACTTGTGTCCAGTATGTAGCACACTTACACCTCCTGTGGAAATGTGTCCAGTATGTGGCACACTTACACCTCCTGTGGATGTGTCCAGTATGTCGCACACTTCCATCTCCTGTGGATTTGTGTCCAGTATGTCGCACACTTCCATCTCCTGTGGACTTGTGTCCAGTATGTAGCACACTTACACCTCCTGTGGACTTGTGTCCAGTATGTGGCACACTTACACCTCCTGTGGACTTGTGTCCAGTATGTGGCACACTTACACCACCTGTGGACTTCTGTCCAGTATGTAGCACACTTACACCTCCTGTGGACTTGTGTCCAGTATGTAGCACACTTACATCTCCTGTGGATTTGTGTCCAGTATGTGGCACACTTACACCTCCTGTGGATTTGTGTCCAGTATGTGGCACACTTACACCTCCTGTGGAAATGTGTCCAGTATGTGGCACACTTACACCTCCTGTGGAAATTTGTCCAGTACGTGGCACACTTACACCTCCTGTGGATGTGTCCAGTATGTCGCACACTTCCATCTCCTGTGGATTTGTGTCCAGTATGTCGCACACTTCCATCTCCTGTGGACTTGTGTCCAGTATGTAGCACACTTACACCTCCTGTGGAAATGTGTCCAGTATGTGGCACACTTACACCTCCTGTGGATGTGTCCAGTATGTCGCACACTTCCATCTCCTGTGGATTTGTGTCCAGTATGTCGCACACTTCCATCTCCTGTGGACTTGTGTCCAGTATGTAGCACACTTACACCTCCTGTGGACTTGTGTCCAGTATGTGGCACACTTACACCTCCTGTGGACTTGTGTCCAGTATGTGGCACACTTACACCACCTGTGGACTTGTGTCCAGTATGTAGCACACTTACACCTCCTGTGGACTTGTGTCCAGTATGTAGCACACGTACATCTCCTGTGGATTTGTGTCCAGTATTTGGCACACTTACACCTCCTGTGGACTTGTGTCCAGTATGTGGCACACTTACACCTCCTGTGGACGTGTCCAGTATGTGGCACACTTACACCTCCTGTGGATTTGTGTCCAGTATGTGGCACACTTACACCTCCTGTGGAAATGTGTCCAGTATGTGGCACACTTACACCTCCTGTGTACTTGTGTCCAGTATGTGGCACACTTACACCTCCTGTGGATTTGTGTCCAGTATGTGGCACACTTACACCTCCTGTGGAAATATGTCCAGTATGTGGCACACTTACACCTCCTGTGGACTTGTGTCCAGTATGTGGCACACTTACACCTCCTGTGGATTTGTGTCCAGTATGTGGTACACTTACACCTCCTGTGGAAATATGTCCAGTATGTGGCACACTTACACCTCCTGTGGACTTGTGTCCAGTATGTGGCACACTTACACCTCCTGTGGACTTGTGTCCAGTATGTAGCACACTTACATCTCCTGTGGATTTGTGTCCAGTATGTGGCACACTTAGACCTCCTGTGGACTTGTGTCCAGTATGTAGCACACTTACACCTCCTGTGGACTTGTGTCCAGTATGTAGCACACTTCCATCTACTGTGCACTTGTGTCCAGTATGTGGCACACTTACACATCCTGTGGACTTGTGTCCAGTATGTTGCACACTTACACCTCCTGTGGACTTGTGTCCAGTATGTAGCACACTTACACCTCCTGTGGACTTGTGTCCAGTATGTAGCACACTTACACCTCCTGTGGATTTGTGTCCAGTATGTCGCACACTTCCATCTCCTGTGGACTTGTGTCCAGTAGGTAGCACACTTACACCTCCTGTGGACTTGTGTCCAGTATGTGGCACACTTACACCTCCTGTGGACTTGTGTCCAGTATGTGGCACACTTACACCACCTGTGGACTTGTGTCCAGTATGTAGCACACTTACACCTCCTGTGGACTTCTGTCCAGTATGTAGCACACTTACATCTCCTGTGGATTTGTGTCCAGTATGTGGCACACTTACACCTGCTGTGTACTTGTGTCCAGTATGTAGCACACTTACACCTCCTGTGGACTTGTGTCCAGTATGTGGCACACTTACACCTCCTGTGGACTTGTGTCCAGTATGTAGCACACTTACACCTCCTGTGGACTTGTGTCCAGTATGTGGCACACTTACACCTCCTGTGGACTTGTGTCCAGTATGTGGCACACTTACACCTCCTGTGGACGTGTCCAGTATGTGGCACACTTACAGCTCCTGTGGAAATGTGTCCAGTATGTGGCACACTTACACCTCCTGTGGACTTGTGTCCAGTATGTAGCACATTTACACCTCCTGTGGACTTGTGTCCAGTATGTAGCACATTTAAACCTCCTGTGGATTTGTGTCCAGTATGTGGCACACTTACACCTCCTGTGGAAATGTGTCCAGTATGTGGCACACTTACACCTCCTGTGGAAATGTGTCCAGTATGTGGCACACTTACAACTCCTGTGGATTTGTGTCCAGTATGTGGCACACTTACACCTCCTGTGGAAATGTGTCCAGTATGTGGCACACTTACACCTCCTGTGGATGTGTCCAGTATGTCGCACACTTCCATCTCCTGTGGATTTGTGTCCAGTATGTCGCACACTTCCATCTCCTGTGGACTTGTGTCCAGTATGTAGCACACTTACACCTCCTGTGGACTTGTGTCCAGTATGTGGCACACTTACACCTCCTGTGGACTTGTGTCCAGTATGTGGCACACTTACACCTCCTGTGGACTTGTGTCCAGTATGTAGCACACTTAAACCTCCTGTGGATGTGTCCAGTATGTCGCACACTTCCATCTCCTGTGGACTTGCGGCCAGTATGTAGCACACTTACACCTCCTGTGGACTTGTGTCCAGTATGTGGAACACTTACACCTCCTGTGGACTTGTGTCCAGTATGTGGAACACTTACACCTCCTGTGGACTTGTGTCCAGTATGTGGCACACTTACAACTCCTGTGGATTTGTACCCAGTATGTGGCACACTTACAACTCCTGTGGATTTGTGTCCAGTATGTGGCACACTTACACCTCCTGTGGAAATGTGTCCAGTATGTGGCACAATTACACCTCCTGTGGAAATGTGTCCAGTATGTGGCACACTTACACCTCCTGTGGATTTGTGTCCAGTATGTGGCACACTTACACCTCCTGTGGAAATGTGTCCAGTATGTGGCACACTTACACCTCCTGTGGATGTGTCCAGTATGTCGCACACTTCAATCTCCTGTGGATTTGTGTCCAGTATGTCGCACACTTCCATATCCTGTGGACTTGTGTCCAGTATGTAGCACACTTACACCTCCTGTGGACTTGTGTCCAGCATGTGGCACACTTACACCTCCTGTGGACTTGTGTCCAGTATGTAGCACACTTACACCTCCTGTGGAAATGTGTCCAGTATGTGGCACACTTACACCTCCTGTGGACTTGTGTCCAGTATGTGGCACACTTACACCTCCTGTGGATTTGTGTCCAGTATGTGGCACACTTACACCTCCTGTGGATTTGTGTCCAGTATGTGGCACACTTACACCTCCTGTGGATTTGTGTCCAGTATGTGGCACACTTACACCTCCTGTGGAAATGTGTCCAGTATGTGGCACACTTACTCCTCCTGTGGATGTGTCCAGTATGTCGCACACTTCCATCTCCTGTGGATTTGTGTCCAGTATGTCGCACACTTCCATCTCCTGTGGACTTGTGTCCAGTATGTAGCACACTTACACCTCCTGTGGAAATGTGTCCAGTATGTGGCACACTTACACCTCCTGTGGACTTGTGTCCAGTATGTAGCACACTTACACCTCCTGTGGATTTGTGTCCAGTATGTGGCACACTTACACCTCCTGTGGAAATGTGTCCAGTATGTGGCACACTTACACCTCCTGTGGAAATGTGTCCAGTATGTGGCACACTTACAACTCCTGTGGATTTGTGTCCAGTATGTGGCACACTTACACCTCCTGTGGAAATGTGTCCAGTATGTGGCACACTTACACCTCCTGTGGATGTGTCCAGTATGTCGCACACTTCCATCTCCTGTGGATTTGTGTCCAGTATGTCGCACACTTCCATCTCCTGTGGACTTGTGTCCAGTATGTAGCACACTTACACCTCCTGTGGACTTGTGTCCAGTATGTGGCACACTTACACCTCCTGTGGACTTGTGTCCAGTATGTGGTACACTTACACCTCCTGTGGACTTGTGTCCAGTATGTAGCACACTTAAACCTCCTGTGGATGTGTCCAGTATGTCGCACACTTCCATCTCCTGTGGACTTGCGGCCAGTATGTAGCACACTTACACCTCCTGTGGACTTGTGTCCAGTATGTGGAACACTTACACCTCCTGTGGACTTGTGTCCAGTATGTGGAACACTTACACCTCCTGTGGACTTGTGTCCAGTATGTGGCACACTTACAACTCCTGTGGATTTGTACCCAGTATGTGGCACACTTACAACTCCTGTGGATTTGTGTCCAGTATGTGGCACACTTACACCTCCTGTGGAAATGTGTCCAGTATGTGGCACACTTACACCTCCTGTGGAAATGTGTCCAGTATGTGGCACACTTACACCTCCTGTGGATTTGTGTCCAGTATGTGGCACACTTACACCTCCTGTGGAAATGTGTCCAGTATGTGGCACACTTACACCTCCTGTGGATGTGTCCAGTATGTCGCACACTTCAATCTCCTGTGGATTTGTGTCCAGTATGTCGCACACTTCCATATCCTGTGGACTTGTGTCCAGTATGTAGCACACTTACACCTCCTGTGGACTTGTGTCCAGTATGTGGCACACTTACACCTCCTGTGGACTTGTGTCCAGTATGTAGCACACTTACACCTCCTGTGGAAATGTGTCCAGTATGTGGCACACTTACACCTCCTGTGGACTTGTGTCCAGTATGTGGCACACTTACACCTCCTGTGGATTTGTGTCCAGTATGTGGCACACTTACACCTCCTGTGGATTTGTGTCCAGTATGTGGCACACTTACACCTCCTGTGGATTTGTGTCCAGTATGTGGCACACTTACACCTCCTGTGGAAATGTGTCCAGTATGTGGCACACTTACACCTCCTGTGGATGTGTCCAGTATGTCGCACACTTCCATCTCCTGTGGATTTGTGTCCAGTATGTCGCACACTTCCATCTCCTGTGGACTTGTGTCCAGTATGTAGCACACTTACACCTCCTGTGGAAATGTGTCCAGTATGTGGCACACTTACACCTCCTGTGGATGTGTCCAGTATGTCGCACACTTCCATCTCCTGTGGATTTGTGTCCAGTATGTCGCACACTTCCATCTGCTGTGGACTTGTGTCCAGTATGTAGCACACTTACACCTCCTGTGGACTTGTGTCCAGTATGTGGCACACTTACACCTCCTGTGGACTTGTGTCCAGTATGTGGCACACTTACACCACCTGTGGACTTGTGTCCAGTATGTAGCACACTTACATCTCCTGTGGATTTGTGTCCAGTATGTGGCACACTTACACCTCCTGTGTACTTGTGTCCAGTATGTGGCACACTTACACCTCCTGTGTACTTGTGTCCAGTATGTGGCACACTTACACCTCCTGTGGATTTGTGTCCAGTATGTGGCACACTTACACCTCCTGTGGAAATGTGTCCAGTATGTGGCACACTTCCACCTCCTGTGGATGTGTCCAGTATGTCGCACACTTCCATCTCCTGTGGATTTGTGTCCAGTATGTCGCACACTTCCATCTCCTGTGGACTTGTGTCCAGTAGGTAGCACACTTACACCTCCTGTGGACTTGTGTCCAGTATGTGGCACACTTACACCTCCTGTGGACTTGTGTCCAGTATGTGGCACACTTACACCACCTGTGGACTTGTGTCCAGTATGTAGCACACTTACACCTCCTGTGGACTTCTGTCCAGTATGTAGCACACTTACATCTCCTGTGGATTTGTGTCCAGTATGTGGCACACTTACACCTCCTGTGTACTTGTGTCCAGTATGTAGCACACTTACACCTCCTGTGGACTTGTGTCCAGTATGTGGCACACTTACACCTCCTGTGGACTTGTGTCCAGTATGTAGCACACTTACACCTCCTGTGGACTTGTGTCCAGTATGTGGCACACTTACACCTCCTGTGGACTTGTGTCCAGTATGTGGCACACTTACACCTCCTGTGGACGTGTCCAGTATGTGGCACACTTACAGCTCCTGTGGAAATGTGTCCAGTATGTGGCACACTTACACCTCCTGTGGACTTGTGTCCAGTATGTAGCACACTTACACCTCCTGTGGACTTGTGTCCAGTATGTAGCACACTTACACCTCCTGTGGACTTGTGTCCAGTATGTAGCACACTTACACCTCCTGTGGACTTGTGTCCAGTATGTGGCACACTTACATCTCCTGTGGACTTGTACCCAGTATGTGGCACACTTACATCTCCTGTGGACTTGTGTCCAGTATGTGGCACACTTACACCTCCTGTGGACGTGTGTCCAGTATGTGTCACACTTACATCTTCTGTGGAAATGTGTCCAGTATGTGGCACACTTACACCTCCTGTGGACTTGTGTCCAGTATGTGGCACACTTACACCTCCTGTGGATTTGTGTCCAGTATGTGGCACACTTACACCTCCTGTGGAAATGTGTCCAGTATGTGGCACACTTACACCTCCTGTGGAAATGTGTCCAGTATGTGGCACACTTACAACTCCTGTGGATTTGTGTCCAGTATGTGGCACACTTACACCTCCTGTGGAAATGTGTCCAGTATGTGGCACACTTACACCTCCTGTGGATGTGTCCAGTATGTCGCACACTTCCATCTCCTGTGGATTTGTGTCCAGTATGTCGCACACTTCCATCTCCTGTGGACTTGTGTCCAGTATGTAGCACACTTACACCTCCTGTGGACTTGTGTCCAGTATGTGGCACACTTACACCTCCTGTGGACTTGTGTCCAGTATGTGGCACACTTACACCACCTGTGGACTTGTGTCCAGTATGTAGCACACTTACACCTCCTGTGGACTTGTGTCCAGTATGTAGCACACTTACATCTCCTGTGGATTTGTGTCCAGTATGTGGCACACTTACACCTCCTGTGGATTTGTGTCCAGTATGTGGTACACATACATCTCCTGTGGAAATGTGTCCAGTATGTGGCACACTTACACCTCCTGTGGACTTGTGTCCAGTATGTGGCACACTTACACCTCCTGTGGACTTGTGTCCAGTATGTAGCACCCTTAAACCTCCTGTGGATGTGTCCAGTATGTCGCACACTTCCATCTCCTGTGGACGTGCGGCCAGTATGTAGCACACTTACACCTCCTGTGGACTTGTGTCCAGTATGTGGAACACTTACACCTCCTGTGGACTTGTGTCCAGTATGTGGAACACTTACAACTCCTGTGGATTTGTACCCAGTATGTGGCACACTTACACCTCCTGTGGACTTGTGTCCAGTATGTGGCACACTTACACCTCCTGTGGATTTGTGTCCAGTATGTGGTACACTTACACCTCCTGTGGACTTTTGTCCAGTATGTGGCACACTTACACCTCCTGTGGACGTGTCCAGTATGTGGCACACTTACACCTCCTGTGGACTTGTGTCCAGTATGTAGCACACTTACACCTCCTCTGGACTTGTGTCCAGTATGTAGCACACTTACATCTCCTGTGGACTTGTGTCCAGTATGTGGCACACTTACACCTCCTGTGGACTTGTGTCCAGTATGTGGCACACTTCCATCTCCTGTGGACTTGTGTCCAGTATCTAGCACACTTACACCTCCTGTGGATTTGTGTCCAGTATGTGGCACACTTACACCTCCTGTGGACTTGTGTCCAGTTTGTAGCACACTTACACCTCCTGTGGACTTGTGTCCAGTATCTAGCACACTTACACCTCCTGTGGACTTGTATCCAGTATGTGGCACACTTACACCTCCTGTGGACTTGTGTCCAGTATGTGGCACACTTCCATCTCCTGTGGACTTGAGTCCAGTATGTAGCACACTTCCATCTCCTGTGGACTTGTGTCCAGTATGTGGCACACTTACACCTCCTGTGGACTTGTGTCCAGTATGTAGCACACTTACACCTCCTGTAGACTTGTGTCCAGTATGTAGCACACTTACACCTCCTGTGTACTTGTGTCCAGTATGTAGCACACTTACACCTCCTGTGGACTTGTGTCCAGTATGTGGCACACTTACACCTCCTGTGGACTTGTGTCCAGTATGTAGCACACTTACACCTCCTGTGGACTTGTGTCCAGTATGTGGCACACTTACACCTCCTGTGTACTTGTGTCCAGTATGTAGCACACTTACACCTCCTGTGGACTTGTGTCCAGTATGTGGCACACTTACACCTCCTGTGGACTTGTGTCCAGTATGTAGCACACTTACACCTCCTGTGGACTTGTGTCCAGTATGTGGCACACTTACACCTCCTGTGGACTTGTGTCCAGTATGTGGCACACTTACACCTCCTGTGGACGTGTCCAGTATGTGGCACACTTACAGCTCCTGTGGAAATGTGTCCAGTATGTGGCACACTTACACCTCCTGTGGACTTGTGTCCAGTATGTAGCACACTTACACCTCCTGTGGACTTGTGTCCAGTATGTAGCACACTTACACCTCCTGTGGACTTGTGTCCAGTATGTAGCACACTTACACCTCCTGTGGACTTGTGTCCAGTATGTGGCACACTTACATCTCCTGTGGACTTGTACCGTATGTGGCACACTTACACCTCCTGTGGACGTGTGTCCAGTATGTGTCACACTTACATCTTCTGTGGAAATGTGTCCAGTATGTGGCACACTTACACCTCCTGTGGACTTGTGTCCAGTAGGTGGCACACTTACACCTCCTGTGGATTTGTGTCCAGTATGTGGCACACTTACACCTCCTGTGGAAATGTGTCCAGTATGTGGCACACTTACACCTCCTGTGGAAATGTGTCCAGTATGTGGCACACTTACAACTCCTGTGGATTTGTGTCCAGTATGTGGCACACTTACACCTCCTGTGGAAATGTGTCCAGTATGTGGCACACTTACACCTCCTGTGGATGTGTCCAGTATGTCGCACACTTCCATCTCCTGTGGATTTGTGTCCAGTATGTCGCACACTTCCATCTCCTGTGGACTTGTGTCCAGTATGTAGCACACTTACACCTCCTGTGGACTTGTGTCCAGTATGTGGCACACTTACACCTCCTGTGGACTTGTGTCCAGTATGTGGCACACTTACACCACCTGTGGACTTGTGTCCAGTATGTAGCACACTTACACCTCCTGTGGACTTGTGTCCAGTATGTAGCACACTTACATCTCCTGTGGATTTGTGTCCAGTACGTGGCACACTTACACCTCCTGTGGATTTGTGTCCAGTATGTGGTACACATACATCTCCTGTGGAAATGTGTCCAGTATGTGGCACACTTACACCTCCTGTGGACTTGTGTCCAGTATGTGGCACACTTACACCTCCTGTGGACTTGTGTCCAGTATGTAGCACACTTAAACCTCCTGTGGATGTGTCCAGTATGTCGCACACTTCCATCTCCTGTGGACATGCGGCCAGTATGTAGCACACTTACACCTCCTGTGGACTTGTGTCCAGTATGTGGAACACTTACACCTCCTGTGGACTTGTGTCCAGTATGTGGAACACTTACAACTCCTGTGGATTTGTACCCAGTATGTGGCACACTTACACCTCCTGTGGACTTGTGTCCAGTATGTGGCACACTTACACCTCCTGTGGATTTGTGTCCAGTATGTCGCACACTTCCATATCCTGTGGACTTGTGTCCAGTATGTAGCACACTTACACCTCCTGTGGACTTGTGTCCAGTATGTGGCACACTTACACCTCCTGTGGACTTGTGTCCAGTATGTAGCACACTTACACCTCCTGTGGAAATGTGTCCAGTATGTGGCACACTTACACCTCCTGTGGACTTGTGTCCAGTATGTGGCACACTTACACCTCCTGTGGATTTGTGTCCAGTATGTGGCACACTTACACCTCCTGTGGATTTGTGTCCAGTATGTGGCACACTTACACCTCCTGTGGATTTGTGTCCAGTATGTGGCACACTTACACCTCCTGTGGAAATGTGTCCAGTATGTGGCACACTTACACCTCCTGTGGATGTGTCCAGTATGTCGCACACTTCCATCTCCTGTGGATTTGTGTCCAGTATGTCGCACACTTCCATCTCCTGTGGACTTGTGTCCAGTATGTAGCACACTTACACCTCCTGTGGAAATGTGTCCAGTATGTGGCACACTTACACCTCCTGTGGATGTGTCCAGTATGTCGCACACTTCCATCTCCTGTGGATTTGTGTCCAGTATGTCGCACACTTCCATCTGCTGTGGACTTGTGTCCAGTATGTAGCACACTTACACCTCCTGTGGACTTGTGTCCAGTATGTGGCACACTTACACCTCCTGTGGACTTGTGTCCAGTATGTGGCACACTTACACCACCTGTGGACTTGTGTCCAGTATGTAGCACACTTACATCTCCTGTGGATTTGTGTCCAGTATGTGGCACACTTACACCTCCTGTGTACTTGTGTCCAGTATGTGGCACACTTACACCTCCTGTGTACTTGTGTCCAGTATGTGGCACACTTACACCTCCTGTGGATTTGTGTCCAGTATGTGGCACACTTACACCTCCTGTGGAAATGTGTCCAGTATGTGGCACACTTCCACCTCCTGTGGATGTGTCCAGTATGTCGCACACTTCCATCTCCTGTGGATTTGTGTCCAGTATGTCGCACACTTCCATCTCCTGTGGACTTGTGTCCAGTAGGTAGCACACTTACACCTCCTGTGGACTTGTGTCCAGTATGTGGCACACTTACACCTCCTGTGGACTTGTGTCCAGTATGTGGCACACTTACACCACCTGTGGACTTGTGTCCAGTATGTAGCACACTTACACCTCCTGTGGACTTCTGTCCAGTATGTAGCACACTTACATCTCCTGTGGATTTGTGTCCAGTATGTGGCACACTTACACCTCCTGTGTACTTGTGTCCAGTATGTAGCACACTTACACCTCCTGTGGACTTGTGTCCAGTATGTGGCACACTTACACCTCCTGTGGACTTGTGTCCAGTATGTAGCACACTTACACCTCCTGTGGACTTGTGTCCAGTATGTGGCACACTTACACCTCCTGTGGACTTGTGTCCAGTATGTGGCACACTTACACCTCCTGTGGACGTGTCCAGTATGTGGCACACTTACAGCTCCTGTGGAAATGTGTCCAGTATGTGGCACACTTACACCTCCTGTGGACTTGTGTCCAGTATGTAGCACACTTACACCTCCTGTGGACTTGTGTCCAGTATGTAGCACACTTACACCTCCTGTGGACTTGTGTCCAGTATGTGTCACACTTACATCTTCTGTGGAAATGTGTCCAGTATGTGGCACACTTACACCTCCTGTGGACTTGTGTCCAGTATGTGGCACACTTACACCTCCTGTGGATTTGTGTCCAGTATGTGGCACACTTACACCTCCTGTGGAAATGTGTCCAGTATGTGGCACACTTACACCTCCTGTGGAAATGTGTCCAGTATGTGGCACACTTACAACTCCTGTGGATTAGTGTCCAGTATGTGGCACACTTACACCTCCTGTGGAAATGTGTCCAGTATGTGGCACACTTACACCTCCTGTGGATGTGTCCAGTATGTCGCACACTTCCATCTCCTGTGGATTTGTGTCCAGTATGTCGCACACTTCCATCTCCTGTGGACTTGTGTCCAGTATGTAGCACACTTACACCTCCTGTGGACTTGTGTCCAGTATGTGGCACACTTACACCTCCTGTGGACTTGTGTCCAGTATGTGGCACACTTACACCACCTGTGGACTTGTGTCCAGTATGTAGCACACTTACACCTCCTGTGGACTTGTGTCCAGTATGTAGCACACTTACATCTCCTGTGGATTTGTGTCCAGTATGTGGCACACTTACACCTCCTGTGGATTTGTGTCCAGTATGTGGTACACATACATCTCCTGTGGAAATGTGTCCAGTATGTGGCACACTTACACCTCCTGTGGACTTGTGTCCAGTATGTGGCACACTTACACCTCCTGTGGACTTGTGTCCAGTATGTAGCACCCTTAAACCTCCTGTGGATGTGTCCAGTATGTCGCACACTTCCATCTCCTGTGGACGTGCGGCCAGTATGTAGCACACTTACACCTCCTGTGGACTTGTGTCCAGTATGTGGAACACTTACACCTCCTGTGGACTTGTGTCCAGTATGTGGAACACTTACAACTCCTGTGGATTTGTACCCAGTATGTGGCACACTTACACCTCCTGTGGACTTGTGTCCAGTATGTGGCACACTTACACCTCCTGTGGATTTGTGTCCAGTATGTGGTACACTTACACCTCCTGTGGACTTTTGTCCAGTATGTGGCACACTTACACCTCCTGTGGACGTGTCCAGTATGTGGCACACTTACACCTCCTGTGGACTTGTGTCCAGTATGTAGCACACTTACACCTCCTCTGGACTTGTGTCCAGTATGTAGCACACTTACATCTCCTGTGGACTTGTGTCCAGTATGTGGCACACTTACACCTCCTGTGGACTTGTGTCCAGTATGTGGCACACTTCCATCTCCTGTGGACTTGTGTCCAGTATCTAGCACACTTACACCTCCTGTGGATTTGTGTCCAGTATGTGGCACACTTACACCTCCTGTGGACTTGTGTCCAGTTTGTAGCACACTTACACCTCCTGTGGACTTGTGTCCAGTATCTAGCACACTTACACCTCCTGTGGACTTGTATCCAGTATGTGGCACACTTACACCTCCTGTGGACTTGTGTCCAGTATGTGGCACACTTCCATCTCCTGTGGACTTGAGTCCAGTATGTAGCACACTTCCATCTCCTGTGGACTTGTGTCCAGTATGTGGCACACTTACACCTCCTGTGGACTTGTGTCCAGTATGTAGCACACTTACACCTCCTGTAGACTTGTGTCCAGTATGTAGCACACTTACACCTCCTGTGTACTTGTGTCCAGTATGTAGCACACTTACACCTCCTGTGGACTTGTGTCCAGTATGTGGCACACTTACACCTCCTGTGGACTTGTGTCCAGTATGTAGCACACTTACACCTCCTGTGGACTTGTGTCCAGTATGTGGCACACTTACACCTCCTGTGTACTTGTGTCCAGTATGTAGCACACTTACACCTCCTGTGGACTTGTGTCCAGTATGTGGCACACTTACACCTCCTGTGGACTTGTGTCCAGTATTTAGCACACTTACACCTCCTGTGGACTTGTGTCCAGTATGTGGCACACTTACACCTCCTGTGGACTTGTGTCCAGTATGTGGCACACTTACACCTCCTGTGGACGTGTCCAGTATGTGGCACACTTACAGCTCCTGTGGAAATGTGTCCAGTATGTGGCACACTTACACCTCCTGTGGACTTGTGTCCAGTATGTAGCACACTTACACCTCCTGTGGACTTGTGTCCAGTATGTAGCACACTTACACCTCCTGTGGACTTGTGTCCAGTATGTAGCACACTTACACCTCCTGTGGACTTGTGTCCAGTATGTGGCACACTTACATCTCCTGTGGACTTGTACCGTATGTGGCACACTTACACCTCCTGTGGACGTGTGTCCAGTATGTGTCACACTTACATCTTCTGTGGAAATGTGTCCAGTATGTGGCACACTTACACCTCCTGTGGACTTGTGTCCAGTAGGTGGCACACTTACACCTCCTGTGGATTTGTGTCCAGTATGTGGCACACTTACACCTCCTGTGGAAATGTGTCCAGTATGTGGCACACTTACACCTCCTGTGGAAATGTGTCCAGTATGTGGCACACTTACAACTC
The DNA here is from genome assembly GCF_048418815.1 of Hemitrygon akajei. Classification (NCBI taxonomy): domain Eukaryota; kingdom Metazoa; phylum Chordata; class Chondrichthyes; order Myliobatiformes; family Dasyatidae; genus Hemitrygon; species Hemitrygon akajei. The sequence goes on along the minus strand of NC_133147.1, from coordinate 39,018,878 downwards.
CTGTGGATTTGTGTCCAGTATGTGGCACACTTACACCTCCTGTGGAAATGTGTCCAGTATGTGGCACACTTACACCTCCTGTGGATGTGTCCAGTATGTCGCACACTTCCATCTCCTGTGGATTTGTGTCCAGTATGTCGCACACTTCCATCTCCTGTGGACTTGTGTCCAGTATGTAGCACACTTACACCTCCTGTGGACTTGTGTCCAGTATGTGGCACACTTACACCTCCTGTGGACTTGTGTCCAGTATGTGGCACACTTACACCACCTGTGGACTTGTGTCCAGTATGTAGCACACTTACACCTCCTGTGGACTTGTGTCCAGTATGTAGCACACTTACATCTCCTGTGGATTTGTGTCCAGTACGTGGCACACTTACACCTCCTGTGGATTTGTGTCCAGTATGTGGTACACATACATCTCCTGTGGAAATGTGTCCAGTATGTGGCACACTTACACCTCCTGTGGACTTGTGTCCAGTATGTGGCACACTTACACCTCCTGTGGACTTGTGTCCAGTATGTAGCACACTTAAACCTCCTGTGGATGTGTCCAGTATGTCGCACACTTCCATCTCCTGTGGACATGCGGCCAGTATGTAGCACACTTACACCTCCTGTGGACTTGTGTCCAGTATGTGGAACACTTACACCTCCTGTGGACTTGTGTCCAGTATGTGGAACACTTACAACTCCTGTGGATTTGTACCCAGTATGTGGCACACTTACACCTCCTGTGGACTTGTGTCCAGTATGTGGCACACTTACACCTCCTGTGGATTTGTGTCCAGTATGTGGTACACTTACACCTCCTGTGGACTTTTGTCCAGTATGTGGCACACTTACACCTCCTGTGGACGTGTCCAGTATGTGGCACACTTACACCTCCTGTGGACTTGTGTCCAGTATGTAGCACACTTACACCTCCTGTGGACTTGTGTCCAGTATGTAGCACACTTACATCTCCTGTGGACTTGTGTCCAGTATGTGGCACACTTACACCTCCTGTGGACTTGTGTCCAGTATGTGGCACACTTCCATCTCCTGTGGACTTGTGTCCAGTATCTAGCACACTTACACCTCCTGTGGATTTGTGTCCAGTATGTGGCACACTTACACCTCCTGTGGACTTGTGTCCAGTTTGTAGCACACTTACACCTCCTGTGGACTTGTGTCCAGTATCTAGCACACTTACACCTCCTGTGGACTTGTATCCAGTATGTGGCACACTTACACCTCCTGTGGACTTGTGTCCAGTATGTGGCACACTTCCATCTCCTGTGGACTTGAGTCCAGTATGTAGCACACTTCCATCTCCTGTGGACTTGTGTCCAGTATGTGGCACACTTACACCTCCTGTGGACTTGTGTCCAGTATGTAGCACACTTACACCTCCTGTAGACTTGTGTCCAGTATGTAGCACACTTACACCTCCTGTGGACTTGTGTCCAGTATGTAGCACACTTACACCTCCTGTGGACTTGTGTCCAGTATGTAGCACACTTACACCTCCTGTGCACTTGTGTCCAGTATGTAGCACACTTACACCTCCTGTGGACTTGTGTCCAGTATGTGGCACACTTACATCTCCTGTGGACTTGTACCCAGTATGTGGCACACTTACATCTCCTTTGGACTTGTGTCCAGTATGTGGCACACTTACACCTCCTGTGGACGTGTGTCCAGTATGTGTCACACTTACACCTCCTGTGGAAATGTGTCCAGTATGTGGCACACTTACACCTCCTGTGGACTTGTGTCCAGTATGTGGCACACTTACACCTCCTGTGGATTTGTGTCCAGTATGTGGCACACTTACACCTCCTGTGGAAATGTGCCCAGTATGTGGCACACTTACACCTCCTGTGGAAATGTGTCCAGTATGTGGCACACTTACACCTCCTGTGGATTTGTGTCCAGTATGTGGCACACTTACACCTCCTGTGGAAATGTGTCCAGTATGTGGCACACTTACACCTCCTGTGGATGTGTCCAGTATGTCGCACACTTCCATCTCCTGTGGACTTGTGTCCAGTATGTAGCACACTTACACCTCCTGTGGACTTGTGTCCAGTATGTGGAACACTTACACCTCCTGTGGACTTGTGTCCAGTATGTGGAACACTTACACCTCCTGTGGACTTGTGTCCAGTATGTAGCACACTTACATCTCCTGTGGACTTGTGTCCAGTATGTGGCACACTTACACCTCCTGTGGATTTGTGTCCAGTATGTGGAGCACTTACACCTCCTGTGGACATGTGTCCAGTATGTGGCACACTTACACCTGCTGTGGACGTGTCCAGTATGTGGCACACTTACACCTCCTGTGGACTTGTATCCAGTATGTAGCACACTTACACCTCCTGTGGACTTGTGTCCAGTATGTAGCACTCTTACATCTCCTGTGGACTTGTGTCCAGTATGTGGCACACTTACACCTCCTGTGGACTTGTGTCCAGTATGTGGCACACTTCCATCTCCTGTGGACTTGTGTCCAGTATGTAGCACACTTACACCTCCTGTGGATTTGTGTCCAGTATGTGGCACACTTACACCTCCTGTGGACTTGTGTCCAGTATGTAGCACACTTCCATCTCCTGTGGACTTGTGTCCAGTATATAGCACACTTACACCTCCTGTGGATTTGTGTCCAGTATGTGGCACACTTACACCTCCTGTGGGTTTGTGTCCAGTATGTGGCACACTTACACCTCCTGTGGACTTGTGTCCAGTATGTGGCACACTTACACCTCCTGTGGACTTGTGTCCAGTATGTGGCACACTTACATCTCCTGTGGACTTGTGTCCAGTATGTGGCACACTTACACCTCCTGTGGACTTGTGTCCAGTATGTGTCACACTTCCTGCTCCTGTGGACTTGTGTCCAGTATGTAGCACACTTCCATCTCCTGTGGACTTGTGTCCAGTATGTGGCACACTTACACCTCCTGTGGACTTGTGTCCAGTATGTTGCACACTTACACCTCCTGTGGACTTGTGTCCAGTATGTAGCACACTTACACCTCCTGTGGACTTGTGTCCAGTATGTAGCACACTTACACCTCCTGTGGACTTGTGTCCAGTATGTAGCACACTTACACCTCCTGTGGACTTGTGTCCAGTATGTAGCACACTTACACCTCCTGTGGACTTGTGTCCAGTATGTGGCACACTTACATCTCCTGTGGACATGTACCCAGTATGTGGCACACTTTCATCTCCTGTGGACTTGTGTCCAGTATGTGGCACACTTACACCTCCTGTGGACGTGTGTCCAGTATGTGTCACACTTACACCTCCTGTGGAAATGTGTCCAGTATGTGGCACACTTACACCTCCTGTGGACTTGTGTCCAGTATGTGGCACACCTACACCTCCTGTGGATTTGTGTCCAGTATGTGGCACACTTACACCTCCTGTGGAAATGTGTCCAGTATGTGGCACACTTACACCTCCTGTGGAAAAGTGTCCAGTATGTGGCACACTTACACCTCCTGTGGATTTGTGTCCAGTATGTGGCACACTTACACCTCCTGTGGAAATGTGTCCAGTATGTGGCACACTTACACCTCCTGTGGATTTGTGTCCAGTATGTAGCACACTTCCATCTCCTGTGGATTTGTGTCCAGTATGTCGCACACTTCCATCTCCTGTGGACTTGTGTCCAGTATGTAGCACACTTACACCTCCTGTGGACTTGTGTCCAGTATGTGGCACACTTACACCTCCTGTGGACTTGTGTCCAGTATGTGGCACACTTACACCACCTGTGGACTTGTGTCCAGTATGTAGCACACTTACATCTCCTGTGGACTTGTGTCCAGTATGTGGCACACTTACACCTCCTGTGGACTTGTGTACAGTATGTAGCACACTTACATCTCCTGTGGACTTGTGTCCAGTATGTGGCACACTTACACCTCCTGTGGACTTGTGTCCAGTATGTGGCACACTTACACCTCCTGTGGACTTGTGTCCAGTATTTGGCACACTTACACCTCCTGTGGACTTGTGTCCAGTATGTAGCACACTTACATCTCCTGTGGATTTGTGTCCAGTATGTGGCACACTTACACCTCCGGTGGACTTGTGTCCAGTATGTGGCACACTTACACCTCCTGTGGACTTGTGTTTAGTATGTGGCACACTTACACCTCCTGTGGACTTGTGTCCAGTATGTAGCACACTTACACCTCCTGTGGACTTGTGTCCAGTATGTGGCACACTTACATCTCCTGTGGACATGTACCCAGTATGTGGCACACTTACATCTCCTGTGGACTTGTGTCCAGTATGTGGCACACTTACACCTCCTGTGGACGTGTGTCCAGTATGTGTCACACTTACACCTCCTGTGGAAATGTGTCCAGTATGTGGCACACTTACACCTCCTGTGGACTTCTGTCCAGTATGTGGCACACTTACACCTCCTGTTGATTTGTGTCCAGTATGTGGCACACTTACACCTCCTGTGGAAATGTGTCCAGTATGTGGCACACTTACACCTCCTGTGGAAATGTGTCCAGTATGTGGCACACTTACACCTCCTGTGGATGTGTCCAGTATGTCGCACACTTCCATCTCCTGTGGATTTGTGTCCAGTATGTCGCACACTTCCATCTCCTGTGGACTTGTACCCAGTATGTGGCACACTTACACCTCCTGTGGACTTGTGTCCAGTATGTGGCACACTTCCATCTCCTGTGGACTTGAGTCCAGTATGTAGCACACTTCCATCTCCTGTGGACTTGTGTCCAGTATGTGGCACACTTACACCTCCTGTGGACTTGTGTCCAGTATGTAGCACACTTACACCTCCTGTAGACTTGTGTCCAGTATGTAGCACACTTACACCTCTTGTGTACTTGTGTCCAGTATGTAGCACACTTACACCTCCTGTGGACTTGTGTCCAGTATGTGGCACACTTACACCTCCTGTGGACTTGTGTCCAGTATGTAGCACACTTACACCTCCTGTGGACTTGTGTCCAGTATGTGGCACACTTACACCTCCTGTGTACTTGTGTCCAGTATGTAGCACACTTACACCTCCTGTGGACTTGTGTCCAGTATGTGGCACACTTACACCTCCTGTGGACTTGTGTCCAGTATGTAGCACACTTACACCTCCTGTGGACTTGTGTCCAGTATGTGGCACACTTACACCTCCTGTGGACTTGTGTCCAGTATGTGGCACACTTACACCTCCTGTGGACGTGTCCAGTATGTGGCACACTTACAGCTCCTGTGGAAATGTGTCCAGTATGTGGCACACTTACACCTCCTGTGGACTTGTGTCCAGTATGTAGCACACTTACACCTCCTGTGGACTTGTGTCCAGTATGTAGCACACTTACACCTCCTGTGGACTTGTGTCCAGTATGTAGCACACTTACACCTCCTGTGGACTTGTGTCCAGTATGTGGCACACTTACATCTCCTGTGGACTTGTACCGTATGTGGCACACTTACACCTCCTGTGGACGTGTGTCCAGTATGTGTCACACTTACATCTTCTGTGGAAATGTGTCCAGTATGTGGCACACTTACACCTCCTGTGGACTTGTGTCCAGTAGGTGGCACACTTACACCTCCTGTGGATTTGTGTCCAGTATGTGGCACACTTACACCTCCTGTGGAAATGTGTCCAGTATGTGGCACACTTACACCTCCTGTGGAAATGTGTCCAGTATGTGGCACACTTACAACTCCTGTGGATTTGTGTCCAGTATGTGGCACACTTACACCTCCTGTGGAAATGTGTCCAGTATGTGGCACACTTACACCTCCTGTGGATGTGTCCAGTATGTCGCACACTTCCATCTCCTGTGGATTTGTGTCCAGTATGTCGCACACTTCCATCTCCTGTGGACTTGTGTCCAGTATGTAGCACACTTACACCTCCTGTGGACTTGTGTCCAGTATGTGGCACACTTACACCTCCTGTGGACTTGTGTCCAGTATGTGGCACACTTACACCACCTGTGGACTTGTGTCCAGTATGTAGCACACTTACACCTCCTGTGGACTTGTGTCCAGTATGTAGCACACTTACATCTCCTGTGGATTTGTGTCCAGTACGTGGCACACTTACACCTCCTGTGGATTTGTGTCCAGTATGTGGTACACATACATCTCCTGTGGAAATGTGTCCAGTATGTGGCACACTTACACCTCCTGTGGACTTGTGTCCAGTATGTGGCACACTTACACCTCCTGTGGACTTGTGTCCAGTATGTAGCACACTTAAACCTCCTGTGGATGTGTCCAGTATGTCGCACACTTCCATCTCCTGTGGACATGCGGCCAGTATGTAGCACACTTACACCTCCTGTGGACTTGTGTCCAGTATGTGGAACACTTACACCTCCTGTGGACTTGTGTCCAGTATGTGGAACACTTACAACTCCTGTGGATTTGTACCCAGTATGTGGCACACTTACACCTCCTGTGGACTTGTGTCCAGTATGTGGCACACTTACACCTCCTGTGGATTTGTGTCCAGTATGTGGTACACTTACACCTCCTGTGGACTTTTGTCCAGTATGTGGCACACTTACACCTCCTGTGGACGTGTCCAGTATGTGGCACACTTACACCTCCTGTGGACTTGTGTCCAGTATGTAGCACACTTACACCTCCTGTGGACTTGTGTCCAGTATGTAGCACACTTACATCTCCTGTGGACTTGTGTCCAGTATGTGGCACACTTACACCTCCTGTGGACTTGTGTCCAGTATGTGGCACACTTCCATCTCCTGTGGACTTGTGTCCAGTATCTAGCACACTTACACCTCCTGTGGATTTGTGTCCAGTATGTGGCACACTTACACCTCCTGTGGACTTGTGTCCAGTTTGTAGCACACTTACACCTCCTGTGGACTTGTGTCCAGTATCTAGCACACTTACACCTCCTGTGGACTTGTATCCAGTATGTGGCACACTTACACCTCCTGTGGACTTGTGTCCAGTATGTGGCACACTTCCATCTCCTGTGGACTTGAGTCCAGTATGTAGCACACTTCCATCTCCTGTGGACTTGTGTCCAGTATGTGGAACACTTACACCTCCTGTGGACTTGTGTCCAGTATGTGGAACACTTACAACTCCTGTGGATTTGTACCCAGTATGTGGCACACTTACACCTCCTGTGGACTTGTGTCCAGTATGTGGCACACTTACACCTCCTGTGGATTTGTGTCCAGTATGTGGCACACTTACACCTCCTGTGGACTTGTGTCCAGTATGTAGCACACTTACACCTCCTGTAGACTTGTGTCCAGTATGTAGCACACTTACACCTCCTGTGGACTTGTGTCCAGTATGTAGCACACTTACACCTCCTGTGGACTTGTGTCCAGTATGTAGCACACTTACACCTCCTGTGCACTTGTGTCCAGTATGTAGCACACTTACACCTCCTGTGGACTTGTGTCCAGTATGTGGCACACTTACATCTCCTGTGGACTTGTACCCAGTATGTGGCACACTTACATCTCCTGTGGACTTGTGTCCAGTATGTGGCACACTTACACCTCCTGTGGACGTGTGTCCAGTATGTGTCACACTTACACCTCCTGTGGAAATGTGTCCAGTATGTGGCACACTTACACCTCCTGTGGACTTGTGTCCAGTATGTGGCACACTTACACCTCCTGTGGATTTGTGTCCAGTATGTGGCACACTTACACCTCCTGTGGAAATGTGCCCAGTATGTGGCACACTTACACCTCCTGTGGAAATGTGTCCAGTATGTGGCACACTTACACCTCCTGTGGATTTGTGTCCAGTATGTGGCACACTTACACCTCCTGTGGAAATGTGTCCAGTATGTGGCACACTTACACCTCCTGTGGATGTGTCCAGTATGTCGCACACTTCCATCTCCTGTGGACTTGTGTCCAGTATGTAGCACACTTACACCTCCTGTGGACTTGTGTCCAGTATGTGGAACACTTACACCTCCTGTGGACTTGTGTCCAGTATGTGGAACACTTACACCTCCTGTGGACTTGTGTCCAGTATGTAGCACACTTACATCTCCTGTGGACTTGTGTCCAGTATGTGGCACACTTACACCTCCTGTGGATTTGTGTCCAGTATGTGGAGCACTTACACCTCCTGTGGACTTGTGTCCAGTATGTGGCACACTTACACCTGCTGTGGACGTGTCCAGTATGTGGCACACTTACACCTCCTGTGGACTTGTATCCAGTATGTAGCACACTTACACCTCCTGTGGACTTGTGTCCAGTATGTAGCACTCTTACATCTCCTGTGGACTTGTGTCCAGTATGTGGCACACTTACACCTCCTGTGGACTTGTGTCCAGTATGTGGCACACTTCCATCTCCTGTGGACTTGTGTCCAGTATGTAGCACACTTACACCTCCTGTGGATTTGTGTCCAGTATGTGGCACACTTACACCTCCTGTGGACTTGTGTCCAGTATGTAGCACACTTCCATCTCCTGTGGACTTGTGTCCAGTATATAGCACACTTACACCTCCTGTGGATTTGTGTCCAGTATGTGGCACACTTACACCTCCTGTGGGTTTGTGTCCAGTATGTGGCACACTTACACCTCCTGTGGACTTGTGTCCAGTATGTGGCACACTTACACCTCCTGTGGATTTGTGTCCAGTATGTGGCACACTTACACCTCCTGTGGAAATGTGTCCAGTATGTGGCACACTTACACCTCCTGTGGAAATGTGTCCAGTATGTGGCACACTTACAACTCCTGTGGATTAGTGTCCAGTATGTGGCACACTTACACCTCCTGTGGAAATGTGTCCAGTATGTGGCACACTTACACCTCCTGTGGATGTGTCCAGTATGTCGCACACTTCCATCTCCTGTGGATTTGTGTCCAGTATGTCGCACACTTCCATCTCCTGTGGACTTGTGTCCAGTATGTAGCACACTTACACCTCCTGTGGACTTGTGTCCAGTATGTGGCACACTTACACCTCCTGTGGACTTGTGTCCAGTATGTGGCACACTTACACCACCTGTGGACTTGTGTCCAGTATGTAGCACACTTACACCTCCTGTGGACTTGTGTCCAGTATGTAGCACACTTACATCTCCTGTGGATTTGTGTCCAGTATGTGGCACACTTACACCTCCTGTGGATTTGTGTCCAGTATGTGGTACACATACATCTCCTGTGGAAATGTGTCCAGTATGTGGCACACTTACACCTCCTGTGGACTTGTGTCCAGTATGTGGCACACTTACACCTCCTGTGGACTTGTGTCCAGTATGTAGCACCCTTAAACCTCCTGTGGATGTGTCCAGTATGTCGCACACTTCCATCTCCTGTGGACGTGCGGCCAGTATGTAGCACACTTACACCTCCTGTGGACTTGTGTCCAGTATGTGGAACACTTACACCTCCTGTGGACTTGTGTCCAGTATGTGGAACACTTACAACTCCTGTGGATTTGTACCCAGTATGTGGCACACTTACACCTCCTGTGGACTTGTGTCCAGTATGTGGCACACTTACACCTCCTGTGGATTTGTGTCCAGTATGTGGTACACTTACACCTCCTGTGGACTTTTGTCCAGTATGTGGCACACTTACACCTCCTGTGGACGTGTCCAGTATGTGGCACACTTACACCTCCTGTGGACTTGTGTCCAGTATGTAGCACACTTACACCTCCTCTGGACTTGTGTCCAGTATGTAGCACACTTACATCTCCTGTGGACTTGTGTCCAGTATGTGGCACACTTACACCTCCTGTGGACTTGTGTCCAGTATGTGGCACACTTCCATCTCCTGTGGACTTGTGTCCAGTATCTAGCACACTTACACCTCCTGTGGATTTGTGTCCAGTATGTGGCACACTTACACCTCCTGTGGACTTGTGTCCAGTTTGTAGCACACTTACACCTCCTGTGGACTTGTGTCCAGTATCTAGCACACTTACACCTCCTGTGGACTTGTATCCAGTATGTGGCACACTTACACCTCCTGTGGACTTGTGTCCAGTATGTGGCACACTTCCATCTCCTGTGGACTTGAGTCCAGTATGTAGCACACTTCCATCTCCTGTGGACTTGTGTCCAGTATGTGGCACACTTACACCTCCTGTGGACTTGTGTCCAGTATGTAGCACACTTACACCTCCTGTAGACTTGTGTCCAGTATGTAGCACACTTACACCTCCTGTGTACTTGTGTCCAGTATGTAGCACACTTACACCTCCTGTGGACTTGTGTCCAGTATGTGGCACACTTACACCTCCTGTGGACTTGTGTCCAGTATGTAGCACACTTACACCTCCTGTGGACTTGTGTCCAGTATGTGGCACACTTACACCTCCTGTGTACTTGTGTCCAGTATGTAGCACACTTACACCTCCTGTGGACTTGTGTCCAGTATGTGGCACACTTACACCTCCTGTGGACTTGTGTCCAGTATGTAGCACACTTACACCTCCTGTGGACTTGTGTCCAGTATGTGGCACACTTACACCTCCTGTGGACTTGTGTCCAGTATGTGGCACACTTACACCTCCTGTGGACGTGTCCAGTATGTGGCACACTTACAGCTCCTGTGGAAATGTGTCCAGTATGTGGCACACTTACACCTCCTGTGGACTTGTGTCCAGTATGTAGCACACTTACACCTCCTGTGGACTTGTGTCCAGTATGTAGCACACTTACACCTCCTGTGGACTTGTGTCCAGTATGTAGCACACTTACACCTCCTGTGGACTTGTGTCCAGTATGTGGCACACTTACATCTCCTGTGGACTTGTACCGTATGTGGCACACTTACACCTCCTGTGGACGTGTGTCCAGTATGTGTCACACTTACATCTTCTGTGGAAATGTGTCCAGTATGTGGCACACTTACACCTCCTGTGGACTTGTGTCCAGTAGGTGGCACACTTACACCTCCTGTGGATTTGTGTCCAGTATGTGGCACACTTACACCTCCTGTGGAAATGTGTCCAGTATGTGGCACACTTACACCTCCTGTGGAAATGTGTCCAGTATGTGGCACACTTACAACTCCTGTGGATTTGTGTCCAGTATGTGGCACACTTACACCTCCTGTGGAAATGTGTCCAGTATGTGGCACACTTACACCTCCTGTGGATGTGTCCAGTATGTCGCACACTTCCATCTCCTGTGGATTTGTGTCCAGTATGTCGCACACTTCCATCTCCTGTGGACTTGTGTCCAGTATGTAGCACACTTACACCTCCTGTGGACTTGTGTCCAGTATGTGGCACACTTACACCTCCTGTGGACTTGTGTCCAGTATGTGGCACACTTACACCACCTGTGGACTTGTGTCCAGTATGTAGCACACTTACACCTCCTGTGGACTTGTGTCCAGTATGTAGCACACTTACATCTCCTGTGGATTTGTGTCCAGTACGTGGCACACTTACACCTCCTGTGGATTTGTGTCCAGTATGTGGTACACATACATCTCCTGTGGAAATGTGTCCAGTATGTGGCACACTTACACCTCCTGTGGACTTGTGTCCAGTATGTGGCACACTTACACCTCCTGTGGACTTGTGTCCAGTATGTAGCACACTTAAACCTCCTGTGGATGTGTCCAGTATGTCGCACACTTCCATCTCCTGTGGACATGCGGCCAGTATGTAGCACACTTACACCTCCTGTGGACTTGTGTCCAGTATGTGGAACACTTACACCTCCTGTGGACTTGTGTCCAGTATGTGGAACACTTACAACTCCTGTGGATTTGTACCCAGTATGTGGCACACTTACACCTCCTGTGGACTTGTGTCCAGTATGTGGCACACTTACACCTCCTGTGGATTTGTGTCCAGTATGTGGTACACTTACACCTCCTGTGGACTTTTGTCCAGTATGTGGCACACTTACACCTCCTGTGGACGTGTCCAGTATGTGGCACACTTACACCTCCTGTGGACTTGTGTCTAGTATGTAGCACACTTACACCTCCTGTGGACTTGTGTCCAGTATGTAGCACACTTACATCTCCTGTGGACTTGTGTCCAGTATGTGGCACACTTACACCTCCTGTGGACTTGTGTCCAGTATGTGGCACACTTCCATCTCCTGTGGACTTGTGTCCAGTATCTAGCACACTTACACCTCCTGTGGATTTGTGTCCAGTATGTGGCACACTTACACCTCCTGTGGACTTGTGTCCAGTTTGTAGCACACTTACACCTCCTGTGGACTTGTGTCCAGTATCTAGCACACTTACACCTCCTGTGGACTTGTATCCAGTATGTGGCACACTTACACCTCCTGTGGACTTGTGTCCAGTATGTGGCACACTTCCATCTCCTGTGGACTTGAGTCCAGTATGTAGCACACTTCCATCTCCTGTGGACTTGTGTCCAGTATGTGGCACACTTACACCTCCTGTGGACTTGTGTCCAGTATGTAGCACACTTACACCTCCTGTAGACTTGTGTCCAGTATGTAGCACACTTACACCTCCTGTGGACTTGTGTCCAGTATGTAGCACACTTACACCTCCTGTGGACTTGTGTCCAGTATGTAGCACACTTACACCTCCTGTGCACTTGTGTCCAGTATGTAGCACACTTACACCTCCTGTGGACTTGTGTCCAGTATGTGGCACACTTACATCTCCTGTGGACTTGTACCCAGTATGTGGCACACTTACATCTCCTGTGGACTTGTGTCCAGTATGTGGCACACTTACACCTCCTGTGGACGTGTGTCCAGTATGTGTCACACTTACACCTCCTGTGGAAATGTGTCCAGTATGTGGCACACTTACACCTCCTGTGGACTTGTGTCCAGTATGTGGCACACTTACACCTCCTGTGGATTTGTGTCCAGTATGTGGCACACTTACACCTCCTGTGGAAATGTGCCCAGTATGTGGCACACTTACACCTCCTGTGGAAATGTGTCCAGTATGTGGCACACTTACACCTCCTGTGGATTTGTGTCCAGTATGTGGCACACTTACACCTCCTGTGGAAATGTGTCCAGTATGTGGCACACTTACACCTCCTGTGGATGTGTCCAGTATGTCGCACACTTCCATCTCCTGTGGACTTGTGTCCAGTATGTAGCACACTTACACCTCCTGTGGACTTGTGTCCAGTATGTGGAACACTTACACCTCCTGTGGACTTGTGTCCAGTATGTGGAACACTTACACCTCCTGTGGACTTGTGTCCAGTATGTAGCACACTTACATCTCCTGTGGACTTGTGTCCAGTATGTGGCACACTTACACCTCCTGTGGATTTGTGTCCAGTATGTGGAGCACTTACACCTCCTGTGGACATGTGTCCAGTATGTGGCACACTTACACCTGCTGTGGACGTGTCCAGTATGTGGCACACTTACACCTCCTGTGGACTTGTATCCAGTATGTAGCACACTTACACCTCCTGTGGACTTGTGTCCAGTATGTAGCACTCTTACATCTCCTGTGGACTTGTGTCCAGTATGTGGCACACTTACACCTCCTGTGGACTTGTGTCCAGTATGTGGCACACTTCCATCTCCTGTGGACTTGTGTCCAGTATGTAGCACACTTACACCTCCTGTGGATTTGTGTCCAGTATGTGGCACACTTACACCTCCTGTGGACTTGTGTCCAGTATGTAGCACACTTCCATCTCCTGTGGACTTGTGTCCAGTATGTGGCACACTTACACCTCCTGTGGACTTGTGTCCAGTATGTGGCACACTTACACCTCCTGTGGATTTGTGTCCAGTATGTGGCACACTTACACCTCCTGTGGAAATGTGCCCAGTATGTGGCACACTTACACCTCCTGTGGAAATGTGTCCAGTATGTGGCACACTTACACCTCCTGTGGATTTGTGTCCAGTATGTGGCACACTTACACCTCCTGTGGAAATGTGTCCAGTATGTGGCACACTTACACCTCCTGTGGATGTGTCCAGTATGTCGCACACTTCCATCTCCTGTGGACTTGTGTCCAGTATGTAGCACACTTACACCTCCTGTGGACTTGTGTCCAGTATGTGGAACACTTACACCTCCTGTGGACTTGTGTCCAGTATGTGGAACACTTACACCTCCTGTGGACTTGTGTCCAGTATGTAGCACACTTACATCTCCTGTGGACTTGTGTCCAGTATGTGGCACACTTACACCTCCTGTGGATTTGTGTCCAGTATGTGGAGCACTTACACCTCCTGTGGACTTGTGTCCAGTATGTGGCACACTTACACCTGCTGTGGACGTGTCCAGTATGTGGCACACTTACACCTCCTGTGGACTTGTATCCAGTATGTAGCACACTTACACCTCCTGTGGACTTGTGTCCAGTATGTAGCACTCTTACATCTCCTGTGGACTTGTGTCCAGTATGTGGCACACTTACACCTCCTGTGGACTTGTGTCCAGTATGTGGCACACTTCCATCTCCTGTGGACTTGTGTCCAGTATGTAGCACACTTACACCTCCTGTGGATTTGTGTCCAGTATGTGGCACACTTACACCTCCTGTGGACTTGTGTCCAGTATGTAGCACACTTCCATCTCCTGTGGACTTGTGTCCAGTATATAGCACACTTACACCTCCTGTGGATTTGTGTCCAGTATGTGGCACACTTACACCTCCTGTGGGTTTGTGTCCAGTATGTGGCACACTTACACCTCCTGTGGACTTGTGTCCAGTATGTGGCACACTTACACCTCCTGTGGATTTGTGTCCAGTATGTGGCACACTTACACCTCCTGTGGAAATGTGTCCAGTATGTGGCACACTTACACCTCCTGTGGAAATGTGTCCAGTATGTGGCACACTTACAACTCCTGTGGATTAGTGTCCAGTATGTGGCACACTTACACCTCCTGTGGAAATGTGTCCAGTATGTGGCACACTTACACCTCCTGTGGATGTGTCCAGTATGTCGCACACTTCCATCTCCTGTGGATTTGTGTCCAGTATGTCGCACACTTCCATCTCCTGTGGACTTGTGTCCAGTATGTAGCACACTTACACCTCCTGTGGACTTGTGTCCAGTATGTGGCACACTTACACCTCCTGTGGACTTGTGTCCAGTATGTGGCACACTTACACCACCTGTGGACTTGTGTCCAGTATGTAGCACACTTACACCTCCTGTGGACTTGTGTCCAGTATGTAGCACACTTACATCTCCTGTGGATTTGTGTCCAGTATGTGGCACACTTACACCTCCTGTGGATTTGTGTCCAGTATGTGGTACACATACATCTCCTGTGGAAATGTGTCCAGTATGTGGCACACTTACACCTCCTGTGGACTTGTGTCCAGTATGTGGCACACTTACACCTCCTGTGGACTTGTGTCCAGTATGTAGCACCCTTAAACCTCCTGTGGATGTGTCCAGTATGTCGCACACTTCCATCTCCTGTGGACGTGCGGCCAGTATGTAGCACACTTACACCTCCTGTGGACTTGTGTCCAGTATGTGGAACACTTACACCTCCTGTGGACTTGTGTCCAGTATGTGGAACACTTACAACTCCTGTGGATTTGTACCCAGTATGTGGCACACTTACACCTCCTGTGGACTTGTGTCCAGTATGTGGCACACTTACACCTCCTGTGGATTTGTGTCCAGTATGTGGTACACTTACACCTCCTGTGGACTTTTGTCCAGTATGTGGCACACTTACACCTCCTGTGGACGTGTCCAGTATGTGGCACACTTACACCTCCTGTGGACTTGTGTCCAGTATGTAGCACACTTACACCTCCTCTGGACTTGTGTCCAGTATGTAGCACACTTACATCTCCTGTGGACTTGTGTCCAGTATGTGGCACACTTACACCTCCTGTGGACTTGTGTCCAGTATGTGGCACACTTCCATCTCCTGTGGACTTGTGTCCAGTATCTAGCACACTTACACCTCCTGTGGATTTGTGTCCAGTATGTGGCACACTTACACCTCCTGTGGACTTGTGTCCAGTTTGTAGCACACTTACACCTCCTGTGGACTTGTGTCCAGTATCTAGCACACTTACACCTCCTGTGGACTTGTATCCAGTATGTGGCACACTTACACCTCCTGTGGACTTGTGTCCAGTATGTGGCACACTTCCATCTCCTGTGGACTTGAGTCCAGTATGTAGCACACTTCCATCTCCTGTGGACTTGTGTCCAGTATGTGGCACACTTACACCTCCTGTGGACTTGTGTCCAGTATGTAGCACACTTACACCTCCTGTAGACTTGTGTCCAGTATGTAGCACACTTACACCTCCTGTGTACTTGTGTCCAGTATGTAGCACACTTACACCTCCTGTGGACTTGTGTCCAGTATGTGGCACACTTACACCTCCTGTGGACTTGTGTCCAGTATGTAGCACACTTACACCTCCTGTGGACTTGTGTCCAGTATGTGGCACACTTACACCTCCTGTGTACTTGTGTCCAGTATGTAGCACACTTACACCTCCTGTGGACTTGTGTCCAGTATGTGGCACACTTACACCTCCTGTGGACTTGTGTCCAGTATGTAGCACACTTACACCTCCTGTGGACTTGTGTCCAGTATGTGGCACACTTACACCTCCTGTGGACTTGTGTCCAGTATGTGGCACACTTACACCTCCTGTGGACGTGTCCAGTATGTGGCACACTTACAGCTCCTGTGGAAATGTGTCCAGTATGTGGCACACTTACACCTCCTGTGGACTTGTGTCCAGTATGTAGCACACTTACACCTCCTGTGGACTTGTGTCCAGTATGTAGCACACTTACACCTCCTGTGGACTTGTGTCCAGTATGTAGCACACTTACACCTCCTGTGGACTTGTGTCCAGTATGTGGCACACTTACATCTCCTGTGGACTTGTACCGTATGTGGCACACTTACACCTCCTGTGGACGTGTGTCCAGTATGTGTCACACTTACATCTTCTGTGGAAATGTGTCCAGTATGTGGCACACTTACACCTCCTGTGGACTTGTGTCCAGTAGGTGGCACACTTACACCTCCTGTGGATTTGTGTCCAGTATGTGGCACACTTACACCTCCTGTGGAAATGTGTCCAGTATGTGGCACACTTACACCTCCTGTGGAAATGTGTCCAGTATGTGGCACACTTACAACTCCTGTGGATTTGTGTCCAGTATGTGGCACACTTACACCTCCTGTGGAAATGTGTCCAGTATGTGGCACACTTACACCTCCTGTGGATGTGTCCAGTATGTCGCACACTTCCATCTCCTGTGGATTTGTGTCCAGTATGTCGCACACTTCCATCTCCTGTGGACTTGTGTCCAGTATGTAGCACACTTACACCTCCTGTGGACTTGTGTCCAGTATGTGGCACACTTACACCTCCTGTGGACTTGTGTCCAGTATGTGGCACACTTACACCACCTGTGGACTTGTGTCCAGTATGTAGCACACTTACACCTCCTGTGGACTTGTGTCCAGTATGTAGCACACTTACATCTCCTGTGGATTTGTGTCCAGTACGTGGCACACTTACACCTCCTGTGGATTTGTGTCCAGTATGTGGTACACATACATCTCCTGTGGAAATGTGTCCAGTATGTGGCACACTTACACCTCCTGTGGACTTGTGTCCAGTATGTGGCACACTTACACCTCCTGTGGACTTGTGTCCAGTATGTAGCACACTTAAACCTCCTGTGGATGTGTCCAGTATGTCGCACACTTCCATCTCCTGTGGACATGCGGCCAGTATGTAGCACACTTACACCTCCTGTGGACTTGTGTCCAGTATGTGGAACACTTACACCTCCTGTGGACTTGTGTCCAGTATGTGGAACACTTACAACTCCTGTGGATTTGTACCCAGTATGTGGCACACTTACACCTCCTGTGGACTTGTGTCCAGTATGTGGCACACTTACACCTCCTGTGGATTTGTGTCCAGTATGTGGTACACTTACACCTCCTGTGGACTTTTGTCCAGTATGTGGCACACTTACACCTCCTGTGGACGTGTCCAGTATGTGGCACACTTACACCTCCTGTGGACTTGTGTCCAGTATGTAGCACACTTACACCTCCTGTGGACTTGTGTCCAGTATGTAGCACACTTACATCTCCTGTGGACTTGTGTCCAGTATGTGGCACACTTACACCTCCTGTGGACTTGTGTCCAGTATGTGGCACACTTCCATCTCCTGTGGACTTGTGTCCAGTATCTAGCACACTTACACCTCCTGTGGATTTGTGTCCAGTATGTGGCACACTTACACCTCCTGTGGACTTGTGTCCAGTTTGTAGCACACTTACACCTCCTGTGGACTTGTGTCCAGTATCTAGCACACTTACACCTCCTGTGGACTTGTATCCAGTATGTGGCACACTTACACCTCCTGTGGACTTGTGTCCAGTATGTGGCACACTTCCATCTCCTGTGGACTTGAGTCCAGTATGTAGCACACTTCCATCTCCTGTGGACTTGTGTCCAGTATGTGGCACACTTACACCTCCTGTGGACTTGTGTCCAGTATGTAGCACACTTACACCTCCTGTAGACTTGTGTCCAGTATGTAGCACACTTACACCTCCTGTGGACTTGTGTCCAGTATGTAGCACACTTACACCTCCTGTGGACTTGTGTCCAGTATGTAGCACACTTACACCTCCTGTGCACTTGTGTCCAGTATGTAGCACACTTACACCTCCTGTGGACTTGTGTCCAGTATGTGGCACACTTACATCTCCTGTGGACTTGTACCCAGTATGTGGCACACTTACATCTCCTGTGGACTTGTGTCCAGTATGTGGCACACTTACACCTCCTGTGGACGTGTGTCCAGTATGTGTCACACTTACACCTCCTGTGGAAATGTGTCCAGTATGTGGCACACTTACACCTCCTGTGGACTTGTGTCCAGTATGTGGCACACTTACACCTCCTGTGGATTTGTGTCCAGTATGTGGCACACTTACACCTCCTGTGGAAATGTGCCCAGTATGTGGCACACTTACACCTCCTGTGGAAATGTGTCCAGTATGTGGCACACTTACACCTCCTGTGGATTTGTGTCCAGTATGTGGCACACTTACACCTCCTGTGGAAATGTGTCCAGTATGTGGCACACTTACACCTCCTGTGGATGTGTCCAGTATGTCGCACACTTCCATCTCCTGTGGACTTGTGTCCAGTATGTAGCACACTTACACCTCCTGTGGACTTGTGTCCAGTATGTGGAACACTTACACCTCCTGTGGACTTGTGTCCAGTATGTGGAACACTTACACCTCCTGTGGACTTGTGTCCAGTATGTAGCACACTTACATCTCCTGTGGACTTGTGTCCAGTATGTGGCACACTTACACCTCCTGTGGATTTGTGTCCAGTATGTGGAGCACTTACACCTCCTGTGGACATGTGTCCAGTATGTGGCACACTTACACCTGCTGTGGACGTGTCCAGTATGTGGCACACTTACACCTCCTGTGGACTTGTATCCAGTATGTAGCACACTTACACCTCCTGTGGACTTGTGTCCAGTATGTAGCACTCTTACATCTCCTGTGGACTTGTGTCCAGTATGTGGCACACTTACACCTCCTGTGGACTTGTGTCCAGTATGTGGCACACTTCCATCTCCTGTGGACTTGTGTCCAGTATGTAGCACACTTACACCTCCTGTGGATTTGTGTCCAGTATGTGGCACACTTACACCTCCTGTGGACTTGTGTCCAGTATGTAGCACACTTCCATCTCCTGTGGACTTGTGTCCAGTATATAGCACACTTACACCTCCTGTGGATTTGTGTCCAGTATGTGGCACACTTACACCTCCTGTGGGTTTGTGTCCAGTATGTGGCACACTTACACCTCCTGTGGACTTGTGTCCAGTATGTGGCACACTTACACCTCCTGTGGACTTGTGTCCAGTATGTGGCACACTTACATCTCCTGTGGACTTGTGTCCAGTATGTGGCACACTTACACCTCCTGTGGACTTGTGTCCAGTATGTGTCACACTTCCTGCTCCTGTGGACTTGTGTCCAGTATGTAGCACACTTCCATCTCCTGTGGACTTGTGTCCAGTATGTGGCACACTTACACCTCCTGTGGACTTGTGTCCAGTATGTTGCACACTTACACCTCCTGTGGACTTGTGTCCAGTATGTAGCACACTTACACCTCCTGTGGACTTGTGTCCAGTATGTAGCACACTTACACCTCCTGTGGACTTGTGTCCAGTATGTAGCACACTTACACCTCCTGTGGACTTGTGTCCAGTATGTAGCACACTTACACCTCCTGTGGACTTGTGTCCAGTATGTGGCACACTTACATCTCCTGTGGACATGTACCCAGTATGTGGCACACTTTCATCTCCTGTGGACTTGTGTCCAGTATGTGGCACACTTACACCTCCTGTGGACGTGTGTCCAGTATGTGTCACACTTACACCTCCTGTGGAAATGTGTCCAGTATGTGGCACACTTACACCTCCTGTGGACTTGTGTCCAGTATGTGGCACACCTACACCTCCTGTGGATTTGTGTCCAGTATGTGGCACACTTACACCTCCTGTGGAAATGTGTCCAGTATGTGGCACACTTACACCTCCTGTGGAAAAGTGTCCAGTATGTGGCACACTTACACCTCCTGTGGATTTGTGTCCAGTATGTGGCACACTTACACCTCCTGTGGAAATGTGTCCAGTATGTGGCACACTTACACCTCCTGTGGATTTGTGTCCAGTATGTAGCACACTTCCATCTCCTGTGGATTTGTGTCCAGTATGTCGCACACTTCCATCTCCTGTGGACTTGTGTCCAGTATGTAGCACACTTACACCTCCTGTGGACTTGTGTCCAGTATGTGGCACACTTACACCTCCTGTGGACTTGTGTCCAGTATGTGGCACACTTACACCACCTGTGGACTTGTGTCCAGTATGTAGCACACTTACATCTCCTGTGGACTTGTGTCCAGTATGTGGCACACTTACACCTCCTGTGGACTTGTGTACAGTATGTAGCACACTTACATCTCCTGTGGACTTGTGTCCAGTATGTGGCACACTTACACCTCCTGTGGACTTGTGTCCAGTATGTGGCACACTTACACCTCCTGTGGACTTGTGTCCAGTATGTGGCACACTTACACCTCCTGTGGACTTGTGTCCAGTATGTAGCACACTTACATCTCCTGTGGATTTGTGTCCAGTATGTGGCACACTTACACCTCCGGTGGACTTGTGTCCAGTATGTGGCACACTTACACCTCCTGTGGACTTGTGTTTAGTATGTGGCACACTTACACCTCCTGTGGACTTGTGTCCAGTATGTAGCACACTTACACCTCCTGTGGACTTGTGTCCAGTATGTGGCACACTTACATCTCCTGTGGACATGTACCCAGTATGTGGCACACTTACATCTCCTGTGGACTTGTGTCCAGTATGTGGCACACTTACACCTCCTGTGGACGTGTGTCCAGTATGTGTCACACTTACACCTCCTGTGGAAATGTGTCCAGTATGTGGCACACTTACACCTCCTGTGGACTTCTGTCCAGTATGTGGCACACTTACACCTCCTGTTGATTTGTGTCCAGTATGTGGCACACTTACACCTCCTGTGGAAATGTGTCCAGTATGTGGCACACTTACACCTCCTGTGGAAATGTGTCCAGTATGTGGCACACTTACACCTCCTGTGGATGTGTCCAGTATGTCGCACACTTCCATCTCCTGTGGATTTGTGTCCAGTATGTCGCACACTTCCATCTCCTGTGGACTTGTACCCAGTATGTGGCACACTTACACCTCCTGTGGACTTGTGTCCAGTATGTGGCACACTTCCATCTCCTGTGGACTTGAGTCCAGTATGTAGCACACTTCCATCTCCTGTGGACTTGTGTCCAGTATGTGGCACACTTACACCTCCTGTGGACTTGTGTCCAGTATGTAGCACACTTACACCTCCTGTAGACTTGTGTCCAGTATGTAGCACACTTACACCTCTTGTGTACTTGTGTCCAGTATGTAGCACACTTACACCTCCTGTGGACTTGTGTCCAGTATGTGGCACACTTACACCTCCTGTGGACTTGTGTCCAGTATGTAGCACACTTACACCTCCTGTGGACTTGTGTCCAGTATGTGGCACACTTACACCTCCTGTGTACTTGTGTCCAGTATGTAGCACACTTACACCTCCTGTGGACTTGTGTCCAGTATGTGGCACACTTACACCTCCTGTGGACTTGTGTCCAGTATGTAGCACACTTACACCTCCTGTGGACTTGTGTCCAGTATGTGGCACACTTACACCTCCTGTGGACTTGTGTCCAGTATGTGGCACACTTACACCTCCTGTGGACGTGTCCAGTATGTGGCACACTTACAGCTCCTGTGGAAATGTGTCCAGTATGTGGCACACTTACACCTCCTGTGGACTTGTGTCCAGTATGTAGCACACTTACACCTCCTGTGGACTTGTGTCCAGTATGTAGCACACTTACACCTCCTGTGGACTTGTGTCCAGTATGTAGCACACTTACACCTCCTGTGGACTTGTGTCCAGTATGTGGCACACTTACATCTCCTGTGGACTTGTACCGTATGTGGCACACTTACACCTCCTGTGGACGTGTGTCCAGTATGTGTCACACTTACATCTTCTGTGGAAATGTGTCCAGTATGTGGCACACTTACACCTCCTGTGGACTTGTGTCCAGTAGGTGGCACACTTACACCTCCTGTGGATTTGTGTCCAGTATGTGGCACACTTACACCTCCTGTGGAAATGTGTCCAGTATGTGGCACACTTACACCTCCTGTGGAAATGTGTCCAGTATGTGGCACACTTACAACTCCTGTGGATTTGTGTCCAGTATGTGGCACACTTACACCTCCTGTGGAAATGTGTCCAGTATGTGGCACACTTACACCTCCTGTGGATGTGTCCAGTATGTCGCACACTTCCATCTCCTGTGGATTTGTGTCCAGTATGTCGCACACTTCCATCTCCTGTGGACTTGTGTCCAGTATGTAGCACACTTACACCTCCTGTGGACTTGTGTCCAGTATGTGGCACACTTACACCTCCTGTGGACTTGTGTCCAGTATGTGGCACACTTACACCACCTGTGGACTTGTGTCCAGTATGTAGCACACTTACACCTCCTGTGGACTTGTGTCCAGTATGTAGCACACTTACATCTCCTGTGGATTTGTGTCCAGTACGTGGCACACTTACACCTCCTGTGGATTTGTGTCCAGTATGTGGTACACATACATCTCCTGTGGAAATGTGTCCAGTATGTGGCACACTTACACCTCCTGTGGACTTGTGTCCAGTATGTGGCACACTTACACCTCCTGTGGACTTGTGTCCAGTATGTAGCACACTTAAACCTCCTGTGGATGTGTCCAGTATGTAGCACACTTACACCTCCTGTGGACTTGTGTCCAGTATGTGGAACACTTACACCTCCTGTGGACTTGTGTCCAGTATGTGGAACACTTACAACTCCTGTGGATTTGTACCCAGTATGTGGCACACTTACACCTCCTGTGGACTTGTGTCCAGTATGTGGCACACTTACACCTCCTGTGGATTTGTGTCCAGTATGTGGTACACTTACACCTCCTGTGGACTTTTGTCCAGTATGTGGCACACTTACACCTCCTGTGGACGTGTCCAGTATGTGGCACACTTACACCTCCTGTGGACTTGTGTCCAGTATGTAGCACACTTACACCTCCTGTGGACTTGTGTCCAGTATGTAGCACACTTACATCTCCTGTGGACTTGTGTCCAGTATGTGGCACACTTACACCTCCTGTGGACTTGTGTCCAGTATGTGGCACACTTCCATCTCCTGTGGACTTGTGTCCAGTATCTAGCACACTTACACCTCCTGTGGATTTGTGTCCAGTATGTGGCACACTTACACCTCCTGTGGACTTGTGTCCAGTTTGTAGCACACTTACACCTCCTGTGGACTTGTGTCCAGTATCTAGCACACTTACACCTCCTGTGGACTTGTATCCAGTATGTGGCACACTTACACCTCCTGTGGACTTGTGTCCAGTATGTGGCACACTTCCATCTCCTGTGGACTTGAGTCCAGTATGTAGCACACTTCCATCTCCTGTGGACTTGTGTCCAGTATGTGGCACACTTACACCTCCTGTGGACTTGTGTCCAGTATGTAGCACACTTACACCTCCTGT
The DNA here is from genome assembly GCF_048418815.1 of Hemitrygon akajei. NCBI lineage: Eukaryota > Metazoa > Chordata > Chondrichthyes > Myliobatiformes > Dasyatidae > Hemitrygon > Hemitrygon akajei. The sequence goes on along the minus strand of NC_133147.1, from coordinate 38,994,698 downwards.
AGACTTGTGTCCAGTATGTAGCACACTTACACCTCCTGTGGACTTGTGTCCAGTATGTAGCACACTTACACCTCCTGTGGACTTGTGTCCAGTATGTAGCACACTTACACCTCCTGTGCACTTGTGTCCAGTATGTAGCACACTTACACCTCCTGTGGACTTGTGTCCAGTATGTGGCACACTTACATCTCCTGTGGACTTGTACCCAGTATGTGGCACACTTACATCTCCTGTGGACTTGTGTCCAGTATGTGGCACACTTACACCTCCTGTGGACGTGTGTCCAGTATGTGTCACACTTACACCTCCTGTGGAAATGTGTCCAGTATGTGGCACACTTACACCTCCTGTGGACTTGTGTCCAGTATGTGGCACACTTACACCTCCTGTGGATTTGTGTCCAGTATGTGGCACACTTACACCTCCTGTGGAAATGTGCCCAGTATGTGGCACACTTACACCTCCTGTGGAAATGTGTCCAGTATGTGGCACACTTACACCTCCTGTGGATTTGTGTCCAGTATGTGGCACACTTACACCTCCTGTGGAAATGTGTCCAGTATGTGGCACACTTACACCTCCTGTGGATGTGTCCAGTATGTCGCACACTTCCATCTCCTGTGGACTTGTGTCCAGTATGTAGCACACTTACACCTCCTGTGGACTTGTGTCCAGTATGTGGAACACTTACACCTCCTGTGGACTTGTGTCCAGTATGTGGAACACTTACACCTCCTGTGGACTTGTGTCCAGTATGTAGCACACTTACATCTCCTGTGGACTTGTGTCCAGTATGTGGCACACTTACACCTCCTGTGGATTTGTGTCCAGTATGTGGAGCACTTACACCTCCTGTGGACTTGTGTCCAGTATGTGGCACACTTACACCTGCTGTGGACGTGTCCAGTATGTGGCACACTTACACCTCCTGTGGACTTGTATCCAGTATGTAGCACACTTACACCTCCTGTGGACTTGTGTCCAGTATGTAGCACTCTTACATCTCCTGTGGACTTGTGTCCAGTATGTGGCACACTTACACCTCCTGTGGACTTGTGTCCAGTATGTGGCACACTTCCATCTCCTGTGGACTTGTGTCCAGTATGTAGCACACTTACACCTCCTGTGGATTTGTGTCCAGTATGTGGCACACTTACACCTCCTGTGGACTTGTGTCCAGTATGTAGCACACTTCCATCTCCTGTGGACTTGTGTCCAGTATATAGCACACTTACACCTCCTGTGGATTTGTGTCCAGTATGTGGCACACTTACACCTCCTGTGGGTTTGTGTCCAGTATGTGGCACACTTACACCTCCTGTGGACTTGTGTCCAGTATGTGGCACACTTACACCTCCTGTGGACTTGTGTCCAGTATGTGGCACACTTACATCTCCTGTGGACTTGTGTCCAGTATGTGGCACACTTACACCTCCTGTGGACTTGTGTCCAGTATGTGTCACACTTCCTGCTCCTGTGGACTTGTGTCCAGTATGTAGCACACTTCCATCTCCTGTGGACTTGTGTCCAGTATGTGGCACACTTACACCTCCTGTGGACTTGTGTCCAGTATGTTGCACACTTACACCTCCTGTGGACTTGTGTCCAGTATGTAGCACACTTACACCTCCTGTGGACTTGTGTCCAGTATGTAGCACACTTACACCTCCTGTGGACTTGTGTCCAGTATGTAGCACACTTACACCTCCTGTGGACTTGTGTCCAGTATGTAGCACACTTACACCTCCTGTGGACTTGTGTCCAGTATGTGGCACACTTACATCTCCTGTGGACATGTACCCAGTATGTGGCACACTTTCATCTCCTGTGGACTTGTGTCCAGTATGTGGCACACTTACACCTCCTGTGGACGTGTGTCCAGTATGTGTCACACTTACACCTCCTGTTGAAATGTGTCCAGTATGTGGCACACTTACACCTCCTGTGGACTTGTGTCCAGTATGTGGCACACCTACACCTCCTGTGGATTTGTGTCCAGTATGTGGCACACTTACACCTCCTGTGGAAATGTGTCCAGTATGTGGCACACTTACACCTCCTGTGGAAAAGTGTCCAGTATGTGGCACACTTACACCTCCTGTGGATTTGTGTCCAGTATGTGGCACACTTACACCTCCTGTGGAAATGTGTCCAGTATGTGGCACACTTACACCTCCTGTGGATTTGTGTCCAGTATGTAGCACACTTCCATCTCCTGTGGATTTGTGTCCAGTATGTCGCACACTTCCATCTCCTGTGGACTTGTGTCCAGTATGTAGCACACTTACACCTCCTGTGGACTTGTGTCCAGTATGTGGCACACTTACACCTCCTGTGGACTTGTGTCCAGTATGTGGCACACTTACACCTCCTGTGGACTTGTGTCCAGTATGTGGCACACTTACACCTCCTGTGGACTTGTGTCCAGTATGTGGCACACTTACACCACCTGTGGATTTGTGTCCAGTATGTGGTACACTTACACCTCCTGTGGACTTTTGTCCAGTATGTGGAACACTTACACCTCCTGTGGACTTGTGTCCAGTATGTGGAACACTTACAACTCCTGTGGATTTGTACCCAGTATGTGGCACACTTACACCTCCTGTGGACTTGTGTCCAGTATGTGGCACACTTACACCTCCTGTGGATTTGTGTCCAGTATGTGGTACACTTACACCTCCTGTGGACTTTTGTCCAGTATGTGGCACACTTACACCTCCTGTGGACGTGTCCAGTATGTGGCACACTTACACCTCCTGTGGACTTGTGTCCAGTATGTAGCACACTTACACCTCCTGTGGACTTGTGTCCAGTATGTAGCACACTTACATCTCCTGTGGACTTGTGTCCAGTATGTGGCACACTTACACCTCCTGTGGACTTGTGTCCAGTATGTGGCACACTTCCATCTCCTGTGGACTTGTGTCCAGTATCTAGCACACTTACACCTCCTGTGGATTTGTGTCCAGTATGTGGCACACTTACACCTCCTGTGGACTTGTGTCCAGTTTGTAGCACACTTACACCTCCTGTGGACTTGTGTCCAGTATCTAGCACACTTACACCTCCTGTGGACTTGTATCCAGTATGTGGCACACTTACACCTCCTGTGGACTTGTGTCCAGTATGTGGCACACTTCCATCTCCTGTGGACTTGAGTCCAGTATGTAGCACACTTCCATCTCCTGTGGACTTGTGTCCAGTATGTGGCACACTTACACCTCCTGTGGACTTGTGTCCAGTATGTAGCACACTTACACCTCCTGTAGACTTGTGTCCAGTATGTAGCACACTTACACCTCCTGTGGACTTGTGTCCAGTATGTAGCACACTTACACCTCCTGTGGACTTGTGTCCAGTATGTAGCACACTTACACCTCCTGTGCACTTGTGTCCAGTATGTAGCACACTTACACCTCCTGTGGACTTGTGTCCAGTATGTGGCACACTTACATCTCCTGTGGACTTGTACCCAGTATGTGGCACACTTACATCTCCTGTGGACTTGTGTCCAGTATGTGGCACACTTACACCTCCTGTGGACGTGTGTCCAGTATGTGTCACACTTACACCTCCTGTGGAAATGTGTCCAGTATGTGGCACACTTACACCTCCTGTGGACTTGTGTCCAGTATGTGGCACACTTACACCTCCTGTGGATTTGTGTCCAGTATGTGGCACACTTACACCTCCTGTGGAAATGTGCCCAGTATGTGGCACACTTACACCTCCTGTGGAAATGTGTCCAGTATGTGGCACACTTACACCTCCTGTGGATTTGTGTCCAGTATGTGGCACACTTACACCTCCTGTGGAAATGTGTCCAGTATGTGGCACACTTACACCTCCTGTGGATGTGTCCAGTATGTCGCACACTTCCATCTCCTGTGGACTTGTGTCCAGTATGTAGCACACTTACACCTCCTGTGGACTTGTGTCCAGTATGTGGAACACTTACACCTCCTGTGGACTTGTGTCCAGTATGTGGAACACTTACACCTCCTGTGGACTTGTGTCCAGTATGTAGCACACTTACATCTCCTGTGGACTTGTGTCCAGTATGTGGCACACTTACACCTCCTGTGGATTTGTGTCCAGTATGTGGAGCACTTACACCTCCTGTGGACTTGTGTCCAGTATGTGGCACACTTACACCTGCTGTGGACGTGTCCAGTATGTGGCACACTTACACCTCCTGTGGACTTGTATCCAGTATGTAGCACACTTACACCTCCTGTGGACTTGTGTCCAGTATGTAGCACTCTTACATCTCCTGTGGACTTGTGTCCAGTATGTGGCACACTTACACCTCCTGTGGACTTGTGTCCAGTATGTGGCACACTTCCATCTCCTGTGGACTTGTGTCCAGTATGTAGCACACTTACACCTCCTGTGGATTTGTGTCCAGTATGTGGCACACTTACACCTCCTGTGGACTTGTGTCCAGTATGTAGCACACTTCCATCTCCTGTGGACTTGTGTCCAGTATATAGCACACTTACACCTCCTGTGGATTTGTGTCCAGTATGTGGCACACTTACACCTCCTGTGGGTTTGTGTCCAGTATGTGGCACACTTACACCTCCTGTGGACTTGTGTCCAGTATGTGGCACACTTACACCTCCTGTGGACTTGTGTCCAGTATGTGGCACACTTACATCTCCTGTGGACTTGTGTCCAGTATGTGGCACACTTACACCTCCTGTGGACTTGTGTCCAGTATGTGTCACACTTCCTGCTCCTGTGGACTTGTGTCCAGTATGTAGCACACTTCCATCTCCTGTGGACTTGTGTCCAGTATGTGGCACACTTACACCTCCTGTGGACTTGTGTCCAGTATGTTGCACACTTACACCTCCTGTGGACTTGTGTCCAGTATGTAGCACACTTACACCTCCTGTGGACTTGTGTCCAGTATGTAGCACACTTACACCTCCTGTGGACTTGTGTCCAGTATGTAGCACACTTACACCTCCTGTGGACTTGTGTCCAGTATGTAGCACACTTACACCTCCTGTGGACTTGTGTCCAGTATGTGGCACACTTACATCTCCTGTGGACATGTACCCAGTATGTGGCACACTTTCATCTCCTGTGGACTTGTGTCCAGTATGTGGCACACTTACACCTCCTGTGGACGTGTGTCCAGTATGTGTCACACTTACACCTCCTGTTGAAATGTGTCCAGTATGTGGCACACTTACACCTCCTGTGGACTTGTGTCCAGTATGTGGCACACCTACACCTCCTGTGGATTTGTGTCCAGTATGTGGCACACTTACACCTCCTGTGGAAATGTGTCCAGTATGTGGCACACTTACACCTCCTGTGGAAAAGTGTCCAGTATGTGGCACACTTACACCTCCTGTGGATTTGTGTCCAGTATGTGGCACACTTACACCTCCTGTGGAAATGTGTCCAGTATGTGGCACACTTACACCTCCTGTGGATTTGTGTCCAGTATGTAGCACACTTCCATCTCCTGTGGATTTGTGTCCAGTATGTCGCACACTTCCATCTCCTGTGGACTTGTGTCCAGTATGTAGCACACTTACACCTCCTGTGGACTTGTGTCCAGTATGTGGCACACTTACACCTCCTGTGGACTTGTGTCCAGTATGTGGCACACTTACACCACCTGTGGACTTGTGTCCAGTATGTAGCACACTTACATCTCCTGTGGACTTGTGTCCAGTATGTGGCACACTTACACCTCCTGTGGACTTGTGTACAGTATGTAGCACACTTACATCTCCTGTGGACTTGTGTCCAGTATGTGGCACACTTACACCTCCTGTGGACTTGTGTCCAGTATGTGGCACACTTACACCTCCTGTGGACTTGTGTCCAGTATGTGGCACACTTACACCTCCTGTGGACTTGTGTCCAGTATGTAGCACACTTACATCTCCTGTGGATTTGTGTCCAGTATGTGGCACACTTACACCTCCGGTGGACTTGTGTCCAGTATGTGGCACACTTACACCTCCTGTGGACTTGTGTTTAGTATGTGGCACACTTACACCTCCTGTGGACTTGTGTCCAGTATGTAGCACACTTACACCTCCTGTGGACTTGTGTCCAGTATGTGGCACACTTACATCTCCTGTGGACATGTACCCAGTATGTGGCACACTTACATCTCCTGTGGACTTGTGTCCAGTATGTGGCACACTTACACCTCCTGTGGACGTGTGTCCAGTATGTGTCACACTTACACCTCCTGTGGAAATGTGTCCAGTATGTGGCACACTTACACCTCCTGTGGACTTCTGTCCAGTATGTGGCACACTTACACCTCCTGTTGATTTGTGTCCAGTATGTGGCACACTTACACCTCCTGTGGAAATGTGTCCAGTATGTGGCACACTTACACCTCCTGTGGAAATGTGTCCAGTATGTGGCACACTTACACCTCCTGTGGATGTGTCCAGTATGTCGCACACTTCCATCTCCTGTGGATTTGTGTCCAGTATGTCGCACACTTCCATCTCCTGTGGACTTGTGTCCAGTATGTAGCACACTTACAACTCCTGTGGACTTGTGTCCAGTATGTGGCACACTTACACCTCCTGTGGACTTGTGTCCAGTATGTGGCACACTTACACCACCTGTGGACTTGTGTCCAGTATGTAGCACACTTACACCTCCTGTGGACTTGTGTCCAGTATGTAGCACACTTACATCTCCTGTGGATTTGTGTCCAGTATGTGCACACTTCCACCTCCTGTGGACTTGTGTCCAGTATGTGGCACACTTACACATCCTGTGGACTTGTGTCCAGTATGTGGCACACTTACACCTCCTGTGGATTTGTGTCCAGTATGTGGCACACTTACACCTCCTGTGGAAATATGTCCAGTATGTGGCACACTTACACCTCCTGTGGACTTGTGTCCAGTATGTGGCACACTTACACCTCCTGTGGATTTGTGTCCAGTATGTGGCACACTTACACCTCCTGTGGAAATATGTCCAGTATGTGGCACACTTACACCTCCTGTGGACTTGTGTCCAGTATGTGGCACACTTACACCTCCTGTGGACTTGTGTCCAGTATGTAGCACACTTACATCTCCTGCGGATTTGTGTCCAGTATGTGGCACACTTACACCTCCTGTGGATTTGTGTCCAGTATGTGGCACACTTACACCTCCTGTGGACTTGTGTCCAGTATGTGGCACACTTACACCTCCTGTGGACTTGTGTCCAGTATGTTGCACACTTACACCTCCTGTGGACTTGTGTCCAGTATGTGGCACACTTACACCTCCTGTGGACTTGTGTCCAGTATGTTGCACACTTACACCTCCTGTGGACTTGTGTCCAGTATGTAGCACACTTACACCTCCTGTGGACTTGTGTCCAGTATGTAGCACACTTACACCTCCTGTGGACTTGTGTCCAGTATGTAGCACACTTACACCTCCTGTGGACTTGTGTCCAGTATGTAGCACACTTACACCTCCTGTGGACTTGTGTCCAGTATGTGGCACACTTACATCTCCTGTGGACATGTACCCAGTATGTGGCACACTTACATCTCCTGTGGACTTGTGTCCCGTATGTGGCACACTTACACCTCCTGTGGACGTGTGTCCAGTTTGTGTCACACTTACACCTCCTGTGGAAATGTGTCCAGTATGTGGCACACTTACACCTCCTGTGGAGTTGTGTCCAGTATGTGGCACACTTACACCTCCTGTGGATTTGTGACCAGTATGTGGCACACTTACACCTCCTGTGGAAATGTGTCCAGTATGAGGCACACTTACACCTACTGTGGAAATGTGTCCAGTATGTGGCACACTTACACCTCCTGTGGATTTGTGACCAGTATGTGGCACACTTACACCTCCTGTGGAAATGTGTCCAGTATGTGGCACACTTACACCTCCTGTGGATGTGTCCAGTATGTCGCACACTTCCATCTCCTGTGGATTTGTGTCCAGTATGTCGCACACTTCCATCTCCTGTGGACTTGTGTCCAGTATGTAGCACACTTACACCTCCTGTGGACTTGTGTCCAGTATGTGGCACACTTACACCTCCTGTGGAAATGTGTCCAGTATGTGGCACACTTACACCTCCTGTGGAAATGTGTCCAGTATGTGGCACACTTACACCTCCTGTGGATTTGTGTCCAGTATGTGGCACACTTACACCTCCTGTGGAAATGTGTCCAGTATGTGGCACACTTACACCTCCTGTGGATTTGTTTCCAGTATGTAGCACACTTCCATCTCCTGTGGATTTGTGTCCAGTATGTCGCACACTTCCATCTCCTGTGGACTTGTGTCCAGTATGTAGCACACTTACACCTCCTGTGGACTTGTGTCCAGTATGTGGCACACTTACACCTCCTGTGGACTTGTGTCCAGTATGTGGCACACTTACACCACCTGTGGACTTGTGTCCAGTATGTAGCACACTTACATCTCCTGTGGACTTGTGTCCAGTATGTGGCACACTTACACCTCCTGTGGACTTGTGTCCAGTATGTAGCACACTTACATCTCCTGTGGACTTGTGTCCAGTATGTGGCACACTTACACCTCCTGTGGACTTGTGTCCAGTATGTGGCACACTTACACCTCCTGTGGACTTGTGTCCAGTATGTGGCACACTTACACCTCCTGTGGACTTGTGTCCAGTATGTAGCACACTTACATCTCCTGTGGATTTGTGTCCAGTATGTGGCACACTTACACCTCCTGTGGACTTGTGTCCAGTATGTGGCACACTTACACCTCCTGTGGACTTGTGTTTAGTATGTGGCACACTTACACCTCCTGTGGACTTGTGTCCATTATGTAGCACACTTACACCTCCTGTGGACTTGTGTCCAGTATGTGGCACACTTACATCTCCTGTGGACATGTACCCAGTATGTGGCACACTTACATCTCCTGTGGACTTGTGTCCAGTATGTGGAACACTTACACCTCCTGTGGACGTGTGTCCAGTATGTGTCACACTTACACCTCCTGTGGAAATGTGTCCAGTATGTGGCACACTTACACCTCCTGTGGACTTCTGTCCAGTATGTGGCACACTTACACCTCCTGTGGATTTGTGTCCAGTATGTGGCACACTTACACCTCCTGTGGAAATGTGTCCAGTATGTGGCACACTTATACCTCCTGTGAAAATGTGTCCAGTATGTGGCACACTTACACCTCCTGTGGATGTGTCCAGTATGTCGCACACTTCCATCTCCTGTGGATTTGTGTCCAGTATGTCGCACACTTCCATCTCCTGTGGACTTGTGTCCAGTATGTAGCACACTTACAACTCCTGTGGACTTGTGTCCAGTATGTGGCACACTTACACCTCCTGTGGACTTGTGTCCAGTATGTGGCACACTTACACCACCTGTGGACTTGTGTCCAGTATGTAGCACACTTACACCTCCTGTGGACTTGTGTCCAGTATGTAGCACACTTACATCTCCTGTGGATTTGTGTCCAGTATGTGGCACACTTCCACCTCCTGTGGACTTGTGTCCAGTATGTGGCACACTTACACATCCTGTGGACTTGTGTCCAGTATGTGGCACACTTACACCTCCTGTGGATTTGTGTCCAGTATGTGGCACACTTACACCTCCTGTGGAAATATGTCCAGTATGTGGCACACTTACACCTCCTGTGGACTTGTGTCCAGTATGTGGCACACTTACACCTCCTGTGGATTTGTGTCCAGTATGTGGCACACTTACACCTCCTGTGGAAATATGTCCAGTATGTGGCACACTTACACCTCCTGTGGACTTGTGTCCAGTATGTGGCACACTTACACCTCCTGTGGACTTGTGTCCAGTATTTAGCACACTTACATCTCCTGCGGATTTGTGTCCAGTATGTGGCACACTTACACCTCCTGTGGATTTGTGTCCAGTATGTGGCACACTTACACCTCCTGTGGACTTGTGTCCAGTATGTGGCACACTTACACCTCCTGTGGACTTGTGTCCAGTATGTTGCACACTTACACCTCCTGTGGACTTGTGTCCAGTATGTGGCACACTTACACCTCCTGTGGACTTGTGTCCAGTATGTTGCACACTTACACCTCCTGTGGACTTGTGTCCAGTATGTAGCACACTTACACCTCCTGTGGACTTGTGTCCAGTATGTAGCACACTTACACCTCCTGTGGACTTGTGTCCAGTATGTAGCACACTTACACCTCCTGTGGACTTGTGTCCAGTATGTAGCACACTTACACCTCCTGTGGACTTGTGTCCAGTATGTGGCACACTTACATCTCCTGTGGACATGTACCCAGTATGTGGCACACTTACATCTCCTGTGGACTTGTGTCCCGTATGTGGCACACTTACACCTCCTGTGGACGTGTGTCCAGTTTGTGTCACACTTACACCTCCTGTGGAAATGTGTCCAGTATGTGGCACACTTACACCTCCTGTGGACTTGTGTCCAGTATGTGGCACACTTACACCTCCTGTGGATTTGTGACCAGTATGTGGCACACTTACACCTCCTGTGGAAATGTGTCCAGTATGAGGCACACTTACACCTCCTGTGGAAATGTGTCCAGTATGTGGCACACTTACACCTCCTGTGGATTTGTGACCAGTATGTGGCACACTTACACCTCCTATGGAAATGTGTCCAGTATGTGGCACACTTACACCTCCTGTGGATGTGTCCAGTATGTCGCACACTTCCATCTCCTGTGGATTTGTGTCCAGTATGTCGCACACTTCCATCTCCTGTGGACTTGTGTCCAGTATGTAGCACACTTACACCTCCTGTGGACTTGTGTCCAGTATGTGGCACACTTACACCTCCTGTGGAAATGTGTCCAGTATGTGGCACACTTACACCTCCTGTGGATTTGTTTCCAGTATGTAGCACACTTCCATCTCCTGTGGATTTGTGTCCAGTATGTCGCACACTTCCATCTCCTGTGGACTTGTGTCCAGTATGTAGCACACTTACACCTCCTGTGGACTTGTGTCCAGTATGTGGCACACTTACACCTCCTGTGGACTTGTGTCCAGTATGTGGCACACTTACACCACCTGTGGACTTGTGTCCAGTATGTAGCACACTTACATCTCCTGTGGACTTGTGTCCAGTATGTGGCACACTTACACCTCCTGTGGACTTGTGTCCAGTATGTAGCACACTTACATCTCCTGTGGACTTGTGTCCAGTATGTGGCACACTTACACCTCCTGTGGACTTGTGTCCAGTATGTGGCACACTTACACCTCCTGTGGACTTGTGTCCAGTATGTGGCACACTTACACCTCCTGTGGACTTGTGTCCAGTATGTAGCACACTTACATCTCCTGTGGATTTGTGTCCAGTATGTGGCACACTTACACCTCCTGTGGACTTGTGTCCAGTATGTGGCACACTTACACCTCCTGTGGACTTGTGTTTAGTATGTGGCACACTTACACCTCCTGTGGACTTGTGTCCAGTATGTAGCACACTTACACCTCCTGTGGACTTGTGTCCAGTATGTGGCACACTTACATCTCCTGTGGACATGTACCCAGTATGTGGCACACTTACATCTCCTGTGGACTTGTGTCCAGTATGTGGAACACTTACACCTCCTGTGGACGTGTGTCCAGTATGTGTCACACTTACACCTCCTGTGGAAATGTGTCCAGTATGTGGCACACTTACACCTCCTGTGGACTTCTGTCCAGTATGTGGCACACTTACACCTCCTGTGGATTTGTGTCCAGTATGTGGCACACTTACACCTCCTGTGGAAATGTGTCCAGTATGTGGCACACTTACACCTCCTGTGAAAATGTGTCCAGTATGTGGCACACTTACACCTCCTGTGGATGTGTCCAGTATGTCGCACACTTCCATCTCCTGTGGATTTGTGTCCAGTATGTCGCACACTTCCATCTCCTGTGGACTTGTGTCCAGTATGTAGCACACTTACAAGTCCTGTGGACTTGTGTCCAGTATGTGGCACACTTACACCTCCTGTGGACTTGTGTCCAGTATGTGGCACACTTACACCACCTGTGGACTTGTGTCCAGTATGTAGCACACTTACACCTCCTGTGGACTTGTGTCCAGTATGTAGTACACTTACATCTCCTGTGGATTTGTGTCCAGTATGTGGCACACTTCCACCTCCTGTGGACTTGTGTCCAGTATGTGGCACACTTACACATCCTGTGGACTTGTGTCCAGTATGTGGCACACTTACACCTCCTGTGGATTTGTGTCCAGTATGTGGCACACTTACACCTCCTGTGGAAATATGTCCAGTATGTGGCACACTTACACCTCCTGTGGACTTGTGTCCAGTATGTGGCACACTTACACCTCCTGTGGATTTGTGTCCAGTATGTGGCACACTTACACCTCCTGTGGAAATATGTCCAGTATGTGGCACACTTACACCTCCTGTGGACTTGTGTCCAGTATGTGGCACACTTACACCTCCTGTGGACTTGTGTCCAGTATGTGGCACACTTACACCTCCTGTGGATTTGTGTCCAGTATGTGGCACACTTACACCTCCTGTGGAAATGTGTCCAGTATGTGGCACACTTACACCTCCTGTGGATTTGTTTCCAGTATGTAGCACACTTCCATCTCCTGTGGATTTGTGTCCAGTATGTCGCACACTTCCATCTCCTGTGGACTTGTGTCCAGTATGTAGCACACTTACACCTCCTGTGGACTTGTGTCCAGTATGTGGCACACTTACACCTCCTGTGGACTTGTGTCCAGTATGTGGCACACTTACACCACCTGTGGACTTGTGTCCAGTATGTAGCACACTTACATCTCCTGTGGACTTGTGTCCAGTATGTGGCACACTTACACCTCCTGTGGACTTGTGTCCAGTATGTAGCACACTTACATCTCCTGTGGACTTGTGTCCAGTATGTGGCACACTTACACCTCCTGTGGACTTGTGTCCAGTATGTGGCACACTTACACCTCCTGTGGACTTGTGTCCAGTATGTGGCACACTTACACCTCCTGTGGACTTGTGTCCAGTATGTAGCACACTTACATCTCCTGTGGATTTGTGTCCAGTATGTGGCACACTTACACCTCCTGTGGACTTGTGTCCAGTATGTGGCACACTTACACCTCCTGTGGACTTGTGTTTAGTATGTGGCACACTTACACCTCCTGTGGACTTGTGTCCAGTATGTAGCACACTTACACCTCCTGTGGACTTGTGTCCAGTATGTGGCACACTTACATCTCCTGTGGACATGTACCCAGTATGTGGCACACTTACATCTCCTGTGGACTTGTGTCCAGTATGTGGAACACTTACACCTCCTGTGGACGTGTGTCCAGTATGTGTCACACTTACACCTCCTGTGGAAATGTGTCCAGTATGTGGCACACTTACACCTCCTGTGGACTTCTGTCCAGTATGTGGCACACTTACACCTCCTGTGGATTTGTGTCCAGTATGTGGCACACTTACACCTCCTGTGGAAATGTGTCCAGTATGTGGCACACTTACACCTCCTGTGAAAATGTGTCCAGTATGTGGCACACTTACACCTCCTGTGGATGTGTCCAGTATGTCGCACACTTCCATCTCCTGTGGATTTGTGTCCAGTATGTCGCACACTTCCATCTCCTGTGGACTTGTGTCCAGTATGTAGCACACTTACAACTCCTGTGGACTTGTGTCCAGTATGTGGCACACTTACACCTCCTGTGGACTTGTGTCCAGTATGTGGCACACTTACACCACCTGTGGACTTGTGTCCAGTATGTAGCACACTTACACCTCCTGTGGACTTGTGTCCAGTACGTAGTACACTTACATCTCCTGTGTATTTGTGTCCAGTATGTGGCACACTTCCACCTCCTGTGGACTTGTGTCCAGTATGTGGCACACTTACACATCCTGTGGACTTGTGTCCAGTATGTGGCACACTTACACCTCCTGTGGATTTGTGTCCAGTATGTGGCACACTTACACCTCCTGTGGAAATATGTCCAGTATGTGGCACACTTACACCTCCTGTGGACTTGTGTCCAGTATGTGGCACACTTACACCTCCTGTGGATTTGTGTCCAGTATGTGGCACACTTACACCTCCTGTGGAAATATGTCCAGTATGTGGCACACTTACACCTCCTGTGGACTTGTGTCCAGTATGTAGCACACTTACATCTCCTGCGGATTTGTGTCCAGTATGTGGCACACTTACACCTCCTGTGGATTTGTGTCCAGTATGTGGCACACTTACACCTCCTGTGGACTTGTGTCCAGTATGTGGCACACTTACACCTCCTGTGGACTTGTGTCCAGTATGTTGCACACTTACACCTCCTGTGGACTTGTGTCCAGTATGTGGCACACTTACACCTCCTGTGGACTTGTGTCCAGTATGTTGCACACTTACACCTCCTGTGGACTTGTGTCCAGTATGTAGCACACTTACACCTCCTGTGGACTTGTGTCCAGTATGTAGCACACTTACACCTCCTGTGGACTTGTGTCCAGTATGTAGCACACTTACACCTCCTGTGGACTTGTGTCCAGTATGTAGCACACTTACACCTCCTGTGGACTTGTGTCCAGTATGTGGCACACTTACATCTCCTGTGGACATGTACCCAGTATGTGGCACACTTACATCTCCTGTGGACTTGTGTCCCGTATGTGGCACACTTACACCTCCTGTGGACGTGTGTCCAGTTTGTGTCACACTTACACCTCCTGTGGAAATGTGTCCAGTATGTGGCACACTTACACCTCCTGTGGACTTGTGTCCAGTATGTGGCACACTTACACCTCCTGTGGATTTGTGACCAGTATGTGGCACACTTACACCTCCTGTGGAAATGTGTCCAGTATGAGGCACACTTACACCTCCTGTGGAAATGTGTCCAGTATGTGGCACACTTACACCTCCTGTGGATTTGTGACCAGTATGTGGCACACTTACACCTCCTGTGGAAATGTGTCCAGTATGTGGCACACTTACACCTCCTGTGGATGTGTCCAGTATGTCGCACACTTCCATCTCCTGTGGATTTGTGTCCAGTATGTCGCACACTTCCATCTCCTGTGGACTTGTGTCCAGTATGTAGCACACTTACACCTCCTGTGGACTTGTGTCCAGTATGTGGCACACTTACACCTCCTGTGGACTTGTGTCCAGTATGTGGCACACTTACACCTCCTGTGGACTTGTGTCCAGTATGTGGCACACTTACACCTCCTGTGGATTTGTGTCCAGTATGTGGTACACTTACACCTCCTGTGGAAATATGTCCAGTATGTGGCACACTTACACCTCCTGTGGACTTGTGTCCAGTATGTGGCACACTTACACCTCCTGTGGACTTGTGTCCAGTATGTAGCACACTTACATCTCCTGTGGATTTGTGTCCAGTATGTGGCACACTTAGACCTCCTGTGGACTTGTGTCCAGTATGTAGCACACTTACACCTCCTGTGGACATGTACCCAGTATGTGACACACTTACATCTCCTGTGGACTTGTGTCCAGTATGTGGCACACTTACACCTCCTGTGGACGTGTGTCCAGTATGTGTCACACTTACACCTCCTGTGGAAATGTGTCCAGTATGTGGCACACTTACACCTCCTGTGGACTTGTGTCCAGTATGTGGCACACTTACACCTCCTGTGGATTTGTGTCCAGTATGTGGCACACTTACACCTCCTGTGGATTTGTGTCCAGTATGTAGCACACTTCCATCTACTGTGGACTTGTGTCCAGTATGTGGCACACTTACACATCCTGTGGACTTGTGTCCAGTATGTTGCACACTTACACCTCCTGTGGACTTGTGTCCAGTATGTAGCACACTTACACCTCCTGTGGACTTGTGTCCAGTATGTAGCACACTTACACCTCCTGTGGACTTGTGTCCAGTATGTAGCACACTTACACCTCCTGTGGACTTGTGTCCAGTATGTAGCACACTTACACCTCCTGTGGACTTGTGTCCAGTATGTGGCACACTTACATCTCCTGTGGACATGTACCCAGTATGTGACACACTTACATCTCCTGTGGACTTGTGTCCAGTATGTGGCACACTTACACCTCCTGTGGACGTGTGTCCAGTATGTGTCACACTTACACCTCCTGTGGAAATGTGTCCAGTATGTGGCACACTTACACCTCCTGTGGACTTGTGTCCAGTATGTGGCACACTTACACCTCCTGTGGATTTGTGTCCAGTATGTGGCACACTTACACCTCCTGTGGATTTGTGTCCAGTATGTGGCACACTTACACCTCCTGTGGACTTGTGTCCAGTATGTGGCACACTTACACCACCTGTGGACTTGTGTCCAGTATGTAGCACACTTACATCTCCTGTGGATTTGTGTCCAGTATGTGGCACACTTACACCTCCTGTGGATTGTGTCCAGTATGTGGCACACTTACACCTCCTGTGGACTTGTGTCCAGTATGTGGCACACTTACACCTCCTGTGGATTTGTGTCCAGTATGTGGCACACTTACACCTCCTGTGGAAATGTGTCCAGTATGTGGCACACTTACACCTCCTGTGTACTTGTGTCCAGTATGTGGCACACTTACACCTCCTGTGGATTTGTGTCCAGTATGTGGCACACTTACACCTCCTGTGGAAATATGTCCAGGATGTGGCACACTTACTCCTCCTGTGGACTTGTGTCCAGTATGTGGCACACTTACACCTCCTGTGGACTTGTGTCCAGTATGTAGCACACTTACACCTCCTGTGGACTTGTGTCCAGTATGTAGCACACTTACACCTCCTGTGGACTTGTGTCCAGTATGTAGCACACTTACACCTCCTGTGGAAATGTGTCCAGTATGTGGCACACTTACACCTCCTGTGGATTTGTGTCCAGTATGTGGCACACATACATCTCCTGTGGACTTGTACCCAGTATGTGGCACACTTACACCTCCTGTGGACGTGTGTCCAGTATGTGTCACACTTACACCTCCTGTGGAAATGTGTCCAGTATGTGGCACACTTACACCTCCTGTGGACTTGTGTCCAGTATGTGGCACACTTACACCTCCTGTGGACTTGTGTCCAGTATGTGGCACACTTACACCTCCTGTGGAAATGTGTCCAGTATGTGGCACACTTACACCTCCTGTGGAAATGTGTCCAGTATGTGGCACACTTACACCTCCTGTGGATTTGTGTCCAGTATGTGGCACACTTACACCTCCTGTGGAAATGTGTCCAGTATGTGGCACACTTACACCTCCTGTGGATGTGTCCAGTATATCGCACACTTCCATCTCCTGTGGATTTGTGTCCAGTATGTCGCACACTTCCATCTCCTGTGGACTTGTGTCCAGTATGTAGCACACTTACACCTCCTGTGGAAATGTGTCCAGTATGTGGCACACTTACACCTCCTGTGGATGTGTCCAGTATGTCGCACACTTCCATCTCCTGTGGACTTGTGTCCAGTATGTAGCACACTTACACCTCCTGTGGACTTGTGTCCAGTATGTAGCACACTTACACCTCCTGTGGACTTGTGTCCAGTATGTGGCACACTTACACCTCCTGTGGATTTGTGTCCAGTATGTGGCACACTTACACCTCCTGTGGATTTGTGTCCAGTATGTGGCACACTTACACCTCCTGTGGACTTGTGTCCAGTATGTGGCACACTTACACCACCTGTGGACTTGTGTCCAGTATGTAGCACACTTACACCTCCTGTGGACTTGTGTCCAGTATGTAGCACACTTACATCTCCTGTGGATTTGTGTCCAGTATGTGGCACACTTACACCTCCTGTGGATTGTGTCCAGTATGTGGCACACTTACACCTCCTGTGGACTTGTGTCCAGTATGTGGCACACTTACACCTCCTGTGGATTTGTGTCCAGTATGTGGCACACTTACACCTCCTGTGGAAATGTGTCCAGTATGTGGCACACTTACACCTCCTGTGTACTTGTGTCCAGTATGTGGCACACTTACACCTCCTGTGGATTTGTGTCCAGTATGTGGCACACTTACACCTCCTGTGGAAATATGTCCAGGATGTGGCACACTTACTCCTCCTGTGGACTTGTGTCCAGTATGTGGCACACTTACACCTCCTGTGGACTTGTGTCCAGTATGTAGCACACTTACACCTCCTGTGGACTTGTGTCCAGTATGTAGCACACTTACACCTCCTGTGGACTTGTGTCCAGTATGTAGCACACTTACACCTCCTGTGGACTTGTGTCCAGTATGTAGCACACTTACACCTCCTGTGGACTTGTGTCCAGCATGTGGCACACTTGCACCTCCTGTGGACTTGTGTCCAGTATGTGGCACACATACATCTCCTGTGGACTTGTACCCAGTATGTGGCACACTTACACCTCCTGTGGACGTGTGTCCAGTATGTGTCACACTTACACCTCCTGTGGAAATGTGTCCAGTATGTGGCACACTTACACCTCCTGTGGACTTGTGTCCAGTATGTGGCACACTTACACCTCCTGTGGATTTGTGTCCAGTATGTGGCACACTTACACCTCCTGTGGAAATGTGTCCAGTATGTGGCACACTTACACCTCCTGTGGAAATGTGTCCAGTATGTGGCACACTTACACCTCCTGTGGATTTGTGTCCAGTATGTGGCACACTTACACCTCCTGTGGAAATGTGTCCAGTATGTGGCACACTTACACCTCCTGTGGATGTTTCCAGTATGTCGCACACTTCCATCTCCTGTGGATTTGTGTCCAGTATGTCGCACACTTCCATCTCCTGTGGACTTGTGTCCAGTATGTAGCACACTTACACCTCCTGTGGAAATGTGTCCAGTATGTGGCACACTTACACCTCCTGTGGATGTGTCCAGTATGTCGCACACTTCCATCTCCTGTGGATTTGTGTCCAGTATGTCGCACACTTCCATCTCCTGTGGAGTTGTGTCCAGTATATAGCACACTTACACCTCCTGTGGACTTGTGTCCAGTATGTGGCACACTTACACCTCCTGTGGACTTGTGTCCAGTATGTGGCACACTTACACCACCTGTGGACTTGTGTCCAGTATGTAGCACACTTACACCTCCTGTGGACTTGTGTCCAGTATGTAGCACACTTACATCTCCTGTGGATTTGTGTCCAGTATGTGGCACACTTACACCTCCTGTGGACGTGTCCAGTATGTGCAACACTTACACCTCCTGTGGATTTGTGTCCAGTATGTGGCACACTTACACCTCCTGTGGAAATGTGTCCAGTATGTGGCACACTTACACCTCCTGTGTACTTGTGTCCAGTATGTGGCACACTTACACCTCCTGTGGATTTGTGTCCAGTATGTGGCACACTTACACCTCCTGTGGAAATATGTCCAGTATGTGGCACACTTACACCTCCTGTGGACTTGTGTCCAGTATGTGGCACACTTACACCTCCTGTGGATTTGTGTCCAGTATGTGGTACACTTACACCTCCTGTGGAAATATGTCCAGTATGTGGCACACTTACACCTCCTGTGGACTTGTGTCCAGTATGTGGCACACTTACACCTCCTGTGGACTTGTGTCCAGTATGTAGCACACTTACATCTCCTGTGGATTTGTGTCCAGTATGTGACACACTTAGACCTCCTGTGGACTTGTGTCCAGTATGTAGCACACTTACACCTCCTGTGGACTTGTGTCCAGTATGTAGCACACTTCCATCTACTGTGGACTTGTGTCCAGTATGTGGCACACTTACACATCCTGTGGACTTGTGTCCAGTATGTTGCACACTTACACCTCCTGTGGACTTGTGTCCAGTATGTAGCACACTTACACCTCCTGTGGACTTGTGTCCAGTATGTAGCACAGTTACACCTCCTGTGGACTTGTGTCCAGTATGTAGCACACTTACACCTCCTGTGGACTTGTGTCCAGTATGTAGCACACTTACACCTCCTGTGGACTTGTGTCCAGTATGTGGCACACTTACATCTCCTGTGGACATGTACCCAGTATGTGGCACACTTACATCTCCTGTGGACGTGTCCAGTATGTGGCACACTTACACCTCCTGTGGACGTGTGTCCAGTATGTGTCACACTTACACCTCCTGTGGAAATGTGTCCAGTATGTGGCACACTTACACCTCCTGTGGACGTGTGTCCAGTATGTGTCACACTTACACCTCCTGTGGAAATGTGTCCAGTATGTGTCACATTTATACCTCCTGTGGACTTGTGTCCAGTATGTGGCACACTTACACCTCCTGTGGATTTGTGTCCAGTATGTGGCACACTTACACCTCCTGTGGAAATGTGTCCAGTATGTGGCACACTTACACCTCCTGTGGACGTGTGTCCAGTATGTGTCACACTTACACCTCCTGTGGAAATGTGTCCAGTATGTGTCACATTTACACCTCCTGTGGACATGTGTCCAGTATGTGGCACACTTACACCTCCTGTGGATTTGTGTCCAGTATGTGGCACACTTACACCTCCTGTGGAAATGTGTCCAGTATGTGGCACACTTACACATCCTGTGGAAATGTGTCCAGTATGTGGCACACTTACACCTCCTGTGGATTTGTGTCCAGTATGTGGCACACTTACACCTCCTGTGGAAATGTGTCCAGTATGTGGCACACTTACACCTCCTGTGGATGTGTCCAGTATGTCGCACACTTCCATCTCCTGTGGATTTGTGTCCAGTATGTCGCACACTTCCATCTTCTGTGGACTTGTGTCCAGTATGTAGCACACTTACACCTCCTGTGGACTTGTGTCCAGTATGTGGCACACTTACACCTCCTGTGGACTTGTGTCCAGTATGTGGCACACTTACACCACCTGTGGACTTGTGTCCAGTATGTAGCACACTTACACCTCCTGTGGACTTGTGTCCAGTATGTAGCACACTTACATCTCCTGTGGATTTGTGTCCAGTATGTGGCACACTTACACCTCCTGTGGACTTGTGTCCAGTAGGTGGCACACTTACACCTCCTGTGGACTTGTGTCCAGTATGTGGCACACTTACACCTCCTGTGGATTTGTGTCCAGTATGTGGCACACTTACACCTCCTGTGGAAATGTGTCCAGTAGGTGGCACACTTACACCTCCTGTGTACTTGTGTCCAGTATGTGGCACACTTACACCTCCTGTGGATTTGTGTCCAGTAAGTGGCACACTTACACCTCCTGTGGAAATATGTCCAGTATGTGGCACACTTACACCTCCTGTGGACTTGTGTCCAGTATGTAGCACACTTACACCTCCTGTGGACTTGTGTCCAGTATGTGGCACACTTACATCTCCTGTGGACATGTACCCAGTATGTGGCACACTTACATCTCCTGTGGACGTGTCCAGTATGTGGCACACTTACACCTCCTGTGGACGTGTGTCCAGTATGTGTCACACTTACACCTCCTGTGGAAATGTGTCCAGTACGTGGCACACTTACACCTCCTGTGGACTTGTGTCCAGTATGTGGCACACTTACACCTCCTGTGGATTTGTGTCCAGTATGTGGCACACTTACACCTCCTGTGGAAATGTGTCCTGTATGTGGCACACTTACACCTCCTGTGGAAATGTGTCCAGTATGTGGCACACTTACACCTCCTGTGGATTTGTGTCCAGTATGTGGCACACTTACACCTCCTGTGGAAATGTGTCCAGTATGTGGCACACTTACACCTCCTGTGGATGTGTCCAGTATGTCGCACACTTCCATCTCCTGTGGATTTGTGTCCAGTATGTCGCACACTTCCATCTTCTGTGGACTTGTGTCCAGTATGTAGCACACTTACACCTCCTGTGGACTTGTGTCCAGTATGTGGCACACTTACACCTCCTGTGGACTTGTGTCCAGTATGTGGCACACTTACAACACCTGTGGACTTGTGTCCAGTATGTAGCACACTTACACCTCCTGTGGACTTGTGTCCAGTATGTAGCACACTTACATCTCCTGTGGATTTGTGTCCAGTATGTGGCACACTTACACCTCCTGTGGACTTGTGTCCAGTAGGTGGCACACTTACACCTCCTGTGGACTTGTGTCCAGTATGTGGCACACTTACACCTCCTGTGGATTTGTGTCCAGTATGTGGCACACTTACACCTCCTGTGGAAATGTGTCCAGTAGGTGGCACACTTACACCTCCTGTGTACTTGTGTCCAGTATGTGGCACACTTACACCTCCTGTGGATTTGTGTCCAGTAAGTGGCACACTTACACCTCCTGTGGAAATATGTCCAGTATGTGGCACACTTACACCTCCTGTGGACTTGTGTCCAGTATGTGGCACACTTACACCTCCTGTGGACTTGTGTCCAGTATGTAGCACACTTAAACCTCCTGTGGATGTGTCCAGTATGTCGAACACTTCCATCTCCTGTGGACTTGTGTCCAGTATGTAGCACACTTCCACCTCCTGTGGACTTGTGTCCAGTATGTGGCACACTTCCATCTCCTGTGGACTTGTGTCCAGTATGTAGCACACTTCCATCTCTTGTGGACTTGTGTCCAGTATGTGGCACACTTACACCTCCTGTGGAAATGTGTCCAGTATGTGGCACACTTACACCTCCTGTGGACTTGTGTCCAGTATGTGGCACACTTACACCTCCTGTGGATTTGTGTCCAGTATGTGGTACACTTACACCTCCTGTGGAAATATGTCCAGTATGTGGCACACTTACACCTCCTGTGGACTTGTGTCCAGTATGTGGCACACTTACACCTCCTGTGGACTTGTGTCCAGTATGTAGCACACTTACATCTCCTGTGGATTTGTGTCCAGTATGTGGCACACTTAGACCTCCTGTGGACTTGTGTCCAGTATGTAGCACACTTACACCTCCTGTGGACATGTGTCCAGTATGTAGCACACTTCCATCTACTGTGGACTTGTGTCCAGTATGTGGCACACTTACATCTCCTGTGGACATGTACCCAGTATGTGGCACACTTACATCTCCTGTGGACGTGTCCAGTATGTGGCACACTTACACCTCCTGTGGACGTGTGTCCAGTATGTGTCACACTTACACCTCCTGTGGAAATGTGTCCAGTATGTGGCACACTTACACCTCCTGTGGACGTGTGTCCAGTATGTGTCACACTTACACCTCCTGTGGAAATGTGTCCAGTATGTGTCACATTTATACCTCCTGTGGACTTGTGTCCAGTATGTGGCACACTTACACCTCCTGTGGATTTGTGTCCAGTATGTGGCACACTTACACCTCCTGTGGAAATGTGTCCAGCATGTGGCACACTTACACCTCCTGTGGACGTGTGTCCAGTATGTGTCACACTTACACCTCCTGTGGAAATGTGTCCAGTATGTGTCACATTTACACCTCCTGTGGACTTGTGTCCAGTATGTGGCACACTTACACCTCCTGTGGATTTGTGTCCAGTATGTGGCACACTTACACCTCCTGTGGAAATGTGTCCAGTATGTGGCACACTTACACATCCTGTGGAAATGTGTCCAGCATGTGGCACACTTACACCTCCTGTGGATTTGTGTCCAGTATGTGGCACACTTACACCTCCTGTGGAAATGTGTCCAGTATGTGGCACACTTACACCTCCTGTGGATGTGTCCAGTATGTCGCACACTTCCATCTCCTGTGGATTTGTGTCCAGTATGTCGCACACTTACACCTCCTGTGGAAATATGTCCAGTATGTGGCACACTTACACCTCCTGTGGACTTGTGTCCAGTATGTGGCACACTTACACCTCCTGTGGACTTGTGTCCAGTATGTAGCACACTTACATCTCCTGTGGATTTGTGTCCAGTATGTGACACACTTAGACCTCCTGTGGACTTGTGTCCAGTATGTAGCACACTTACACCTCCTGTGGACTTGTGTCCAGTATGTAGCACACTTCCATCTACTGTGGACTTGTGTCCAGTATGTGGCACACTTACACATCCTGTGGACTTGTGTCCAGTATGTTGCACACTTACACCTCCTGTGGACTTGTGTCCAGTATGTAGCACACTTACACCTCCTGTGGACTTGTGTCCAGTATGTAGCACAGTTACACCTCCTGTGGACTTGTGTCCAGTATGTAGCACACTTACACCTCCTGTGGACTTGTGTCCAGTATGTAGCACACTTACACCTCCTGTGGACTTGTGTCCAGTATGTGGCACACTTACATCTCCTGTGGACATGTACCCAGTATGTGGCACACTTACATCTCCTGTGGACGTGTCCAGTATGTGGCACACTTACACCTCCTGTGGACGTGTGTCCAGTATGTGTCACACTTACACCTCCTGTGGAAATGTGTCCAGTATGTGGCACACTTACACCTCCTGTGGACGTGTGTCCAGTATGTGTCACACTTACACCTCCTGTGGAAATGTGTCCAGTATGTGTCACATTTATACCTCCTGTGGACTTGTGTCCAGTATGTGGCACACTTACACCTCCTGGGGATTTGTGTCCAGTATGTGGCACACTTACACCTCCTGTGGAAATGTGTCCAGTATGTGGCACACTTACACCTCCTGTGGACGTGTGTCCAGTATGTGTCACACTTACACCTCCTGTGGAAATGTGTCCAGTATGTGTCACATTTACACCTCCTGTGGACTTGTGTCCAGTATGTGGCACACTTACACCTCCTGTGGATTTGTGTCCAGTATGTGGCACACTTACACCTCCTGTGGAAATGTGTCCAGTATGTGGCACACTTACACCTCCTGTGGAAATGTGTCCAGTATGTGGCACACTTACACCTCCTGTGGATGTGTCCAGTATGTCGCACACTTCCATCTCCTGTGGATTTGTGTCCAGTATGTCGCACACTTCCATCTTCTGTGGACTTGTGTCCAGTATGTAGCACACTTACACCTCCTGTGGGCTTGTGTCCAGTATGTGGCACACTTACACCTCCTGTGGACTTGTGTCCACTATGTGGCACACTTACACCACCTGTGGACTTGTGTCCAGTATGTAGCACACTTACACCTCCTGTGGACTTGTGTCCAGTATGTAGCACACTTACATCTCCTGTGGATTTGTGTCCAGTATGTGGCACACTTACACCTCCTGTGGACTTGTGTCCAGTAGGTGGCACACTTACACCTCCTGTGGACTTGTGTCCAGTATGTGGCACACTTACACCTCCTGTGGATTTGTGTCCAGTATGTGGCACACTTACACCTCCTGTGGAAATGTGTCCAGTAGGTGGCACACTTACACCTCCTGTGTACTTGTGTCCAGTATGTGGCACACTTACACCTCCTGTGGATTTGTGTCCAGTAAGTGGCACACTTACACCTCCTGTGGAAATATGTCCAGTATGTGGCACACTTACACCTCCTGTGGACTTGTGTCCAGTATGTAGCACACTTACACCTCCTGTGGACTTGTGTCCAGTATGTGGCACACTTACATCTCCTGTGGACATGTACCCAGTATGTGGCACACTTACATCTCCTGTGGACGTGTCCAGTATGTGGCACACTTACACCTCCTGTGGACGTGTGTCCAGTATGTGTCACACTTACACCTCCTGTGGAAATGTGTCCAGTATGTGGCACACTTACACCTCCTGTGGACTTGTGTCCAGTATGTGGCACACTTACACCTCCTGTGGATTTGTGTCCAGTATGTGGCACACTTACACCTCCTGTGGAAATGTGTCCTGTATGTGGCACACTTACACCTCCTGTGGAAATGTGTCCAGTATGTGGCACACTTACACCTCCTGTGGATTTGTGTCCAGTATGTGGCACACTTACACCTCCTGTGGAAATGTGTCCAGTATGTGGCACACTTACACCTCCTGTGGATGTGTCCAGTATGTCGCACACTTCCATCTCCTGTGGATTTGTGTCCAGTATGTCGCACACTTCCATCTTCTGTGGACTTGTGTCCAGTATGTAGCACACTTACACCTCCTGTGGACTTGTGTCCAGTATGTGGCACACTTACACCTCCTGTGGACTTGTGTCCAGTATGTGGCACACTTACAACACCTGTGGACTTGTGTCCAGTATGTAGCACACTTACACCTCCTGTGGACTTGTGTCCAGTATGTAGCACACTTACATCTCCTGTGGATTTGTGTCCAGTATGTGGCACACTTACACCTCCTGTGGACTTGTGTCCAGTAGGTGGCACACTTACACCTCCTGTGGACTTGTGTCCAGTATGTGGCACACTTACACCTCCTGTGGATTTGTGTACAGTATGTGGCACACTTACACCTCCTGTGGAAATGTGTCCAGTAGGTGGCACACTTACACCTCCTGTGTACTTGTGTCCAGTATGTGGCACACTTACACCTCCTGTGGATTTGTGTCCAGTAAGTGGCACACTTACACCTCCTGTGGAAATATGTCCAGTATGTGGCACACTTACACCTCCTGTGGACTTGTGTCCAGTATGTGGCACACTTACACCTCCTGTGGACTTGTGTCCAGTATGTAGCACACTTAAACCTCCTGTGGATGTGTCCAGTATGTCGCACACTTCCATCTCCTGTGGACTTGTGTCCAGTATGTAGCACACTTCCACCTCCTGTGGACTTGTGTCCAGTATGTGGCACACTTCCATCTCCTGTGGACTTGTGTCCAGTATGTAGCACACTTCCATCTCTTGTGGACTTGTGTCCAGTATGTGGCACACTTACACCTCCTGTGGAAATGTGTCCAGTATGTGGCACACTTACACCTCCTGTGGACTTGTGTCCAGTATGTGGCACACTTACACCTCCTGTGGATTTGTGTCCAGTATGTGGTACACTTACACCTCCTGTGGAAATATGTCCAGTATGTGGCACACTTACACCTCCTGTGGACTTGTGTCCAGTATGTGGCACACTTACACCTCCTGTGGACTTGTGTCCAGTATGTGGCACACTTAGACCTCCTGTGGACTTGTGTCCAGTATGTAGCACACTTACACCTCCTGTGGACTTGTGTCCAGTATGTAGCACACTTCCATCTACTGTGGACTTGTGTCCAGTATGTGGCACACTTACATCTCCTGTGGACATGTACCCAGTATGTGGCACACTTACATCTCCTGTGGACGTGTCCAGTATGTGGCACACTTACACCTCCTGTGGACGTGTGTCCAGTATGTGTCACACTTACACCTCCTGTGGAAATGTGTCCAGTATGTGGCACACTTACACCTCCTGTGGACGTGTGTCCAGTATGTGTCACACTTACACCTCCTGTGGAAATGTGTCCAGTATGTGTCACATTTATACCTCCTGTGGACTTGTGTCCAGTATGTGGCACACTTACACCTCCTGTGGATTTGTGTCCAGTATGTGGTACACTTACACCTCCTGTGGAAATATGTCCAGTATGTGGCACACTTACACCTCCTGTGGACTTGTGTCCAGTATGTGGCACACTTACACCTCCTGTGGACTTGTGTCCAGTATGTGGCACACTTAGACCTCCTGTGGACTTGTGTCCAGTATGTAGCACACTTATACCTCCTGTGGACTTGTGTCCAGTATGTAGCACACTTCCATCTACTGTGGACTTGTGTCCAGTATGTGGCACACTTACATCTCCTGTGGACATGTACCCAGTATGTGGCACACTTACATCTCCTGTGGACGTGTCCAGTATGTGGCACACTTACACCTCCTGTGGACGTGTGTCCAGTATGTGTCACACTTACACCTCCTGTGGAAATGTGTCCAGTATGTGGCACACTTACACCTCCTGTGGACGTGTGTCCAGTATGTGTCACACTTACACCTCCTGTGGAAATGTGTCCAGTATGTGTCACATTTATACCTCCTGTGGACTTGTGTCCAGTATGTGGCACACTTACACCTCCTGTGGATTTGTGTCCAGTATGTGGCACACTTACACCTCCTGTGGAAATGTGTCCAGCATGTGGCACACTTACACCTCCTGTGGACGTGTGTCCAGTATGTGTCACACTTACACCTCCTGTGGAAATGTGTCCAGTATGTGTCACATTTACACCTCCTGTGGACTTGTGTCCAGTATGTGGCACACTTACACCTCCTGTGGATTTGTGTCCAGTATGTGGCACACATACACCTCCTGTGGAAATGTGTCCAGTATGTGGCACACTTACACATCCTGTGGAAATGTGTCCAGCATGTGGCACACTTACACCTCCTGTGGATTTGTGTCCAGTATGTGGCACACTTACACCTCCTGTGGAAATGTGTCCAGTATGTGGCACACTTACACCTCCTGTGGATGTGTCCAGTATGTCGCACACTTCCATCTCCTGTGGATTTGTGTCCAGTATGTCGCACACTTCCATCTTCTGTGGACTTGTGTCCAGTATGTAGCACACTTACACCTCCTGTGGACTTGTGTCCAGTATGTGGCACACTTACACCTCCTGTGGACTTGTGTCCAGTATGTGGCACACTTACACCACCTGTGGACTTGTGTCCAGTATGTAGCACACTTACACCTCCTGTGGACTTGTGTCCAGTATGTAGCACACTTACATCTCCTGTGGATTTGTGTCCAGTATGTGGCACACTTACACCTCCTGTGGACTTGTGTCCAGTAGGTGGCACACTTACACCTCCTGTGGACTTGTGTCCA
This sequence comes from Hemitrygon akajei, assembly GCF_048418815.1. Lineage (NCBI taxonomy): Eukaryota > Metazoa > Chordata > Chondrichthyes > Myliobatiformes > Dasyatidae > Hemitrygon > Hemitrygon akajei. Next base: position 38,966,126 of record NC_133147.1, on the reverse strand, counting down.
GTATGTGGCACACTTACACCTCCTGTGGATTTGTGTCCAGTATGTGGCACACTTACACCTCCTGTGGAAATGTGTCCAGTAGGTGGCACACTTACACCTCCTGTGTACTTGTGTCCAGTATGTGGCACACTTACACCTCCTGTGGATTTGTGTCCAGTAAGTGGCACACTTACACCTCCTGTGGAAATATGTCCAGTATGTGGCACACTTACACCTCCTGTGGACTTGTGTCCAGTATGTAGCACACTTACACCTCCTGTGGACTTGTGTCCAGTATGTGGCACACTTACATCTCCTGTGGACATGTACCCAGTATGTGGCACACTTACATCTCCTGTGGACGTGTCCAGTATGTGGCACACTTACACCTCCTGTGGACGTGTGTCCAGTATGTGTCACACTTACACCTCCTGTGGAAATGTGTCCAGTATGTGGCACACTTACACCTCCTGTGGACTTGTGTCCAGTATGTGGCACACTTACACCTCCTGTGGATTTGTGTCCAGTATGTGGCACACTTACACCTCCTGTGGAAATGTGTCCTGTATGTGGCACACTTACACCTCCTGTGGAAATGTGTCCAGTATGTGGCACACTTACACCTCCTGTGGATTTGTGTCCAGTATGTGGCACACTTACACCTCCTGTGGAAATGTGTCCAGTATGTGGCACACTTACACCTCCTGTGGATGTGTCCAGTATGTCGCACACTTCCATCTCCTGTGGATTTGTGTCCAGTATGTCGCACACTTCCATCTTCTGTGGACTTGTGTCCAGTATGTAGCACACTTACACCTCCTGTGGACTTGTGTCCAGTATGTGGCACACTTACACCTCCTGTGGACTTGTGTCCAGTATGTGGCACACTTACAACACCTGTGGACTTGTGTCCAGTATGTAGCACACTTACACCTCCTGTGGACTTGTGTCCAGTATGTAGCACACTTACATCTCCTGTGGATTTGTGTCCAGTATGTGGCACACTTACACCTCCTGTGGACTTGTGTCCAGTAGGTGGCACACTTACACCTCCTGTGGACTTGTGTCCAGTATGTGGCACACTTACACCTCCTGTGGATTTGTGTCCAGTATGTGGCACACTTACACCTCCTGTGGAAATGTGTCCCCTAGGTGGCACACTTACACCTCCTGTGTACTTGTGTCCAGTATGTGGCACACTTACACCTCCTGTGGATTTGTGTCCAGTAAGTGGCACACTTACACCTCCTGTGGAAATATGTCCAGTATGTGGCACACTTACACCTCCTGTGGACTTGTGTCCAGTATGTGGCACACTTACACCTCCTGTGGACTTGTGTCCAGTATGTAGCACACTTAAACCTCCTGTGGATGTGTCCAGTATGTCGCACACTTCCATCTCCTGTGGACTTGTGTCCAGTATGTAGCACACTTACACCTCCTGTGGAAATGTGTCCAGTATGTGGCACACTTACACCTCCTGTGGACTTGTGTCCAGTATGTGGCACACTTACACCTCCTGTGGATTTGTGTCCAGTATGTGGCACACTTACACCTCCTGTGGAAATGTGTCCAGTATGTGGCACACTTACACCTCCTGTGGAAATGTGTCCAGTATGTGGCACACTTACACCTCCTGTGGATTTGTGTCCAGTATGTGGCACACTTACACCTCCTGTGGAAATGTGTCCAGTATGTGGCACACTTACACCTCCTGTGGATGTGTCCAGTATGTGGCACACTTACACCTCCTCTGGATGTGTCCAGTATGTCGCACACTTACACCTCCTGTGGAAATGTGTCCAGTAGGTGGCACACTTACACCTCCTGTGTACTTGTGTCCAGTATGTGGCACACTTACACCTCCTGTGGATTTGTGTCCAGTAAGTGGCACACTTACACCTCCTGTGGAAATATGTCCAGTATGTGGCACACTTACACCTCCTGTGGACTTGTGTCCAGTATGTAGCACACTTACACCTCCTGTGGACTTGTGTCCAGTATGTGGCACACTTACATCTCCTGTGGACATGTACCCAGTATGTGGCACACTTACATCTCCTGTGGACGTGTCCAGTATGTGGCACACTTACACCTCCTGTGGACGTGTGTCCAGTATGTGTCACACTTACACCACCTGTGGAAATGTGTCCAGTATGTGGCACACTTACACCTCCTGTGGACTTGTGTCCAGTATGTGGCACACTTACACCTCCTGTGGATTTGTGTCCAGTATGTGGCACACTTACACCTCCTGTGGAAATGTGTCCTGTATGTGGCACACTTACACCTCCTGTGGAAATGTGTCCAGTATGTGGCACACTTACACCTCCTGTGGATTTGTGTCCAGTATGTGGCACACTTACACCTCCTGTGGAAATGTGTCCAGTATGTGGCACACTTACACCTCCTGTGGATGTGTCCAGTATGTCGCACACTTCCATCTCCTGTGGATTTGTGTCCAGTATGTCGCACACTTCCATCTTCTGTGGACTTGTGTCCAGTATGTAGCACACTTACACCTCCTGTGGACTTGTGTCCAGTATGTGGCACACTTACACCTCCTGTGGACTTGTGTCCAGTATGTGGCACACTTACAACACCTGTGGACTTGTGTCCAGTATGTAGCACACTTACACCTCCTGTGGACTTGTGTCCAGTATGTAGCACACTTACATCTCCTGTGGATTTGTGTCCAGTATGTGGCACACTTACACCTCCTGTGGACTTGTGTCCAGTAGGTGGCACACTTACACCTCCTGTGGACTTGTGTCCAGTATGTGGCACACTTACACCTCCTGTGGATTTGTGTCCAGTATGTGGCACACTTACACCTCCTGTGGAAATGTGTCCCCTAGGTGGCACACTTACACCTCCTGTGTACTTGTGTCCAGTATGTGGCACACTTACACCTCCTGTGGATTTGTGTCCAGTAAGTGGCACACTTACACCTCCTGTGGAAATATGTCCAGTATGTGGCACACTTACACCTCCTGTGGACTTGTGTCCAGTATGTGGCACACTTACACCTCCTGTGGACTTGTGTCCAGTATGTAGCACACTTAAACCTCCTGTGGATGTGTCCAGTATGTCGCACACTTCCATCTCCTGTGGACTTGTGTCCAGTATGTAGCACACTTACACCTCCTGTGGAAATGTGTCCAGTATGTGGCACACTTACACCTCCTGTGGACTTGTGTCCAGTATGTGGCACACTTACACCTCCTGTGGATTTGTGTCCAGTATGTCGCACACTTCCATCTCCTGTGGATTTGTGTCCAGTATGTCGCACACTTCCATCTTCTGTGGACTTGTGTCCAGTATGTAGCACACTTACACCTCCTGTGGACTTGTGTCCAGTATGTGGCACACTTACACCTCCTGTGGACTTGTGTCCAGTATGTGGCACACTTACAACACCTGTGGACTTGTGTCCAGTATGTAGCACACTTACACCTCCTGTGGACTTGTGTCCAGTATGTAGCACACTTACATCTCCTGTGGATTTGTGTCCAGTATGTGGCACACTTACACCTCCTGTGGACTTGTGTCCAGTAGGTGGCACACTTACACCTCCTGTGGACTTGTGTCCAGTATGTGGCACACTTACACCTCCTGTGGATTTGTGTCCAGTATGTGGCACACTTACACCTCCTGTGGAAATGTGTCCCCTAGGTGGCACACTTACACCTCCTGTGTACTTGTGTCCAGTATGTGGCACACTTACACCTCCTGTGGATTTGTGTCCAGTAAGTGGCACACTTACACCTCCTGTGGAAATATGTCCAGTATGTGGCACACTTACACCACCTGTGGACTTGTGTCCAGTATGTGGCACACTTACACCTCCTGTGGACTTGTGTCCAGTATGTAGCACACTTAAACCTCCTGTGGATGTGTCCAGTATGTCGCACACTTCCATCTCCTGTGGACTTGTGTCCAGTATGTAGCACACTTACACCTCCTGTGGAAATGTGTCCAGTATGTGGCACACTTACACCTCCTGTGGACTTGTGTCCAGTATGTGGCACACTTACACCTCCTGTGGATTTGTGTCCAGTATGTGGCACACTTACACCTCCTGTGGAAATGTGTCCAGTATGTGGCACACTTACACCTCCTGTGGAAATGTGTCCAGTATGTGGCACACTTACACCTCCTGTGGATTTGTGTCCAGTATGTGGCACACTTACACCTCCTGTGGAAATGTGTCCAGTATGTGGCACACTTACACCTCCTGTGGATGTGTCCAGTATGTGGCACACTTACACCTCCTCTGGATGTGTCCAGTATGTCGCACACTTCCATCTCCTGTGGATTTGTGTCCAGTATGTCGCACACTTCCATCTTCTGTGGACTTGTGTCCAGTATGTAGCACACTTACACCTCCTGTGGACTTGTGTCCAGTATGTGGCACACTTACACCTCCTGTGGACTTGTGTCCAGTATGTGGCACACTTACACCACCTGTGGACTTGTGTCCAGTATGTAGCACACTTACACCTCCTGTGGACTTGTGTCCAGTATGTGGCACACTTACACCTCCTGTGGATTTGTGTCCAGTATGTGGCACACTTACACCTCCTGTGGAAATGTGTCCAGTAGGTGGCACACTTACACCTCCTGTGTACTTGTGTCCAGTATGTGGCACACTTACACCTCCTGTGGATTTGTGTCCAGTAAGTGGCACACTTACACCTCCTGTGGAAATATGTCCAGTATGTGGCACACTTACACCTCCTGTGGACTTGTGTCCAGTATGTAGCACACTTACACCTCCTGTGGACTTGTGTCCAGTATGTGGCACACTTACATCTCCTGTGGACATGTACCCAGTATGTGGCACACTTACATCTCCTGTGGACGTGTCCAGTATGTGGCACACTTACACCTCCTGTGGACGTGTGTCCAGTATGTGTCACACTTACACCTCCTGTGGAAATGTGTCCAGTATGTGGCACACTTACACCTCCTGTGGACTAGTGTCCAGTATGTGGCACACTTACACCTCCTGTGGATTTGTGTCCAGTATGTGGCACACTTACACCTCCTGTGGAAATGTGTCCTGTATGTGGCACACTTACACCTCCTGTGGAAATGTGTCCAGTATGTGGCACACTTACACCTCCTGTGGATTTGTGTCCAGTATGTGGCACACTTACACCTCCTGTGGAAATGTGTCCAGTATGTGGCACACTTACACCTCCTGTGGATGTGTCCAGTATGTCGCACACTTCCATCTCCTGTGGATTTGTGTCCAGTATGTCGCACACTTCCATCTTCTGTGGACTTGTGTCCAGTATGTAGCACACTTACACCTCCTGTGGACTTGTGTCCAGTATGTGGCACACTTACACCTCCTGTGGACTTGTGTCCAGTATGTAGCACACTTACATCTCCTGTGGATTTGTGTCCAGTATGTGGCACACTTACACCTCCTGTGGACTTGTGTCCAGTAGGTGGCACACTTACACCTCCTGTGGACTTGTGTCCAGTATGTGGCACACTTACACCTCCTGTGGATTTGTGTCCAGTATGTGGCACACTTACACCTCCTGTGGAAATGTGTCCAGTAGGTGGCACACTTACACCTCCTGTGGATTTGTGTCCAGTAAGTGGCACACTTACACCTCCTGTGGAAATATGTCCAGTATGTGGCACACTTACACCTCCTGTGGACTTGTGTCCAGTATGTGGCACACTTACACCTCCTGTGGACTTGTGTCCAGTATGTAGCACACTTAAACCTCCTGTGGATGTGTCCAGTATGTCGCACACTTCCATCTCCTGTGGACTTGTGTCCAGTATGTAGCACACTTACACCTCCTGTGGACTTGTGTCCAGTATGTGGCACACTTCCATCTCCTGTGGACTTGTGTCCAGTATGTAGCACACTTCCATCTCTTGTGGACTTGTGTCCAGTATGTGGCACACTTACACCTCCTGTGGAAATGTGTCCAGTATGTGGCACACTTACACCTCCTGTGGACTTGTGTCCAGTATGTGGCACACTTACACCTCCTGTGGATTTGTGTCCAGTATGTGGCACACTTACACCTCCTGTGGAAATGTGTCCAGTATGTGGCACACTTACACCTCCTGTGGAAATGTGTCCAGTATGTGGCACACTTACACCTCCTGTGGATTTGTGTCCAGTATGTGGCACACTTACACCTCCTGTGGAAATGTGTCCAGTATGTGGCACACTTACTCCTCCTGTGGATGTGTCCAGTATGTCGCACACTTCCATCTCCTGTGGATTTGTGTCCAGTATGTCGCACACTTCCATCTTCTGTGGACTTGTGTCCAGTATGTAGCACACTTACACCTCCTGTGGACTTGTGTCCAGTATGTGGCACACTTACACCTCCTGTGGACTTGTGTCCAGTATGTGGCACACTTACACCTCCTGTGGACTTGTGTCCAGTATGTAGCACACTTACACCTCCTGTGGACTTGTGTCCAGTATGTAGCACACTTACACCTCCTGTGGACTTGTGTCCAGTATGTGGCACACTTACACCTCCTGTGGACTTGTGTCCAGTATGTGGCACACTTACACCTCCTGTGGAAATGTGTCCAGTAGGTGGCACACTTACACCTCCTGTGTACTTGTGTCCAGTATGTGGCACACTTACACCTCCTGTGGATTTGTGTCCAGTATGTGGCACACTTACACCTCCTGTGGAAATATGTCCAGTATGTGGCACACGTACACCTCCTGTGGACTTGTGTCCAGTATGTGGAACACTTACACCTCCTGTGGACTTGTGTCCAGTATGTAGCACACTTAAACCTCCTGTGGATGTGTCCAGTATGTCGCACACTTCCATCTCCTGTGGACTTGTGTCCAGTATGTAGCACACTTACACCTCCTGTGGACTTGTGTCCAGTATGTGGCACACTTACACCTCCTGTGGACTTGTGTCCAGTATGTGGCACACTTCCATCTCCTGTGGACTTGTGTCCAGTATGTAGCACACTTCCATCTCTTGTGGACTTGTGTCCAGTATGTGGCAAACTTACACCTCCTATGGACTTGTGTCCAGTATGTAGCACACTTACACCTCCTGTGGACTTGTGTCCAGTATGTAGCACACTTACACCTCCTGTGGACTTGTGTCCAGTATGTAGCACACTTCCATCTCCTGTGGACTTGTGTCCAGTATGTAGCACACTTACACCTCCTGTGGACTTGTGTCCAGTATGTGGCACACTTCCATCTCCTGTGGACTTGTGTCCAGTATGTAGCACACTTCCATCTCTTGTGGACTTGTGTCCAGTATGTGGCACACTTACAACTCCTGTGGAAATGTGTCCAGTATGTGGCACACTTACACCTCCTGTGGACTTGTGTCCAGTATGTGGCACACTTACACCTCCTGTGGATTTGTGTCCAGTATGTGGCACACTTACACCTCCTGTGGAAATGTGTCCAGTATGTGGCACACTTACACCTCCTGTGGAAATGTGTCCAGTATGTGGCACACTTACACCTCCTGTGGATTTGTGTCCAGTATGTGGCACACTTACACCTCCTGTGGAAATGTGTCCAGTATGTGGCACACTTACTCCTCCTGTGGATGTGTCCAGTATGTCGCACACTTCCATCTCCTGTGGATTTGTGTCCAGTATGTCGCACACTTCCATCTTCTGTGGACTTGTGTCCAGTATGTAGCACACTTACACCTCCTGTGGACTTGTGTCCAGTATGTGGCACACTTACACCTCCTGTGGACTTGTGTCCAGTATGTGGCACACTTACACCACCTGTGGACTTGTGTCCAGTATGTAGCACACTTACACCTCCTGTGGACTTGTGTCCAGTATGTAGCACACTTACACCTCCTGTGGACTTGTGTCCAGTATGTGGCACACTTACACCTCCTGTGGACTTGTGTCCAGTATGTGGCACACTTACACCTCCTGTGGATTTGTGTCCAGTATGTTGCACACTTACACCTCCTGTGGAAATGTGTCCAGTAGGTGGCACACTTACACCTCCTGTGTACTTGTGTCCAGTATGTGGCACACTTACACCTCCTGTGGATTTGTGTCCAGTATGTGGCACACTTACACCTCCTGTGGAAATATGTCCAGTATGTGGCACACTTACACCTCCTGTGGACTTGTGTCCAGTATGTGGCACACTTACACCTCCTGTGGACTTGTGTCCAGTATGTAGCACACTTAAACCTCCTGTGGATGTGTCCAGTATGTCGCACACTTCCATCTCCTGTGGACTTGTGTCCAGTATGTAGCACACTTACACCTCCTGTGGACTTGTGTCCAGTATGTGGCACACTTACACCTCCTGTGGACTTGTGTCCAGTATGTGGCACACTTCCATCTCCTGTGGACTTGTGTCCAGTATGTAGCACACTTCCATCTCTTGTGGACTTGTGTCCAGTATGTGGCAAACTTACACCTCCTGTGGACTTGTGTCCAGTATGTAGCACACTTACACCTCCTGTGGACTTGTGTCCAGTATGTAGCACACTTACACCTCCTGTGGACTTGTGTCCAGTATGTAGCACACTTACACCTCCTGTGGACTTGTGTCCAGTATGTAGCACACTTACACCTCCTGTGGACTTGTGTCCAGTATGTGGCACACTTACATCTCCTGTGGACTTGTACCCAGTATGTGGCACACTTACATCTGCTGTGGACTTGTGTCCAGTATGTGGCACACTTACACCTCCTGTGGACGTGTGTCCAGTATGTGTCACACTTACACCTCCTGTGGAAATGAGTCCAGTATGTGGCACACTTACACCTCCTGTGGACTTGTGTCCAGTATGTGGCACACTTACACCTCCTGTGGATTTGTGTCCAGTATGTGGCACACTTATACCTCCTGTGGAAATGTGTCCAGTATGTGGCACACTTACACCTCCTGTGGAAATGTGTCCAGTATGTGGCACACTTACACCTCCTGTGGATTTGTGTCCAGTATGTGGCACACTTACACCTCCTGTGGAAATGTGTCCAGTATGTGGCACACTTACACCTCCTGTAGATGTGTCCAGTATGTCGCACACTTCAATCTCCTGTGGATTTGTGTCCAGTATGTCGCACACTTCCATATCCTGTGGACTTGTGTCCAGTATGTAGCACACTTACACCTCCTGTGGACTTGTGTCCAGTATGTGGCACACTTACACCTCCTGTGGACTTGTGTCCAGTATGTAGCACACTTACACCTCCTGTGGAAATGTGTCCAGTATGTGGCACACTTACACCTCCTGTGGACTTGTGTCCAGTATGTGGCACACTTACACCTCCTGTGGATTTGTGTCCAGTATGTGGCACACTTACACCTCCTGTGGAAATGTGTCCAGTATGTGGCACACTTATACCTCCTGTGGAAATGTGTCCAGTATGTGGCACACTTACACCTCCTGTGGATTTGTGTCCAGTATGTGGCACACTTACACCTCCTGTGGAAATGTGTCCAGTATGTGGCACACTTACACCTCCTGTGGATGTGTCCAGTATGTCGCACACTTCCATCTCCTGTGGATTTGTGTCCAGTATGTCGCACACTTCCATCTCCTGTGGACTTGTGTCCAGTATGTAGCACACTTACACCTCCTGTGGAAATGTGTCCAGTATGTGGCACACTTACACCTCCTGTGGATGTGTCCAGTATGTCGCACACTTCCATCTCCTGTGGATTTGTGTCCAGTATGTCGCACACTTCCATCTCCTGTGGACTTGTGTACAGTATGTAGCACACTTACACATCCTGTGGACTTGTGTCCAGTATGTGGCACACTTACACCTCCTGTGGACTTGTGTCCAGTATGTGGCACACTTACACCACCTGTGGACTTGTGTCCAGTATGTAGCACACTTACACCTCCTGTGGACTTGTGTCCAGTATGTAGGACACTTACATCTCCTGTGGATTTGTGTCCAGTATGTGGCACACTTACACCTCCTGTGGACTTGTGTCCAGTATGTGGCACACTTACACCTCCTGTGGACGTGTCCAGTATGTGGCACACTTACACCTCCTGTGGATTTGTGTCCAGTATGTGGCACACTTACACCTCCTGTGGAAATGTGTCCAGTATGTGGCACACTTACACCTCCTGTGTACTTGTGTCCAGTATGTGGCACACTTACACCTCCTGTGGATTTGTGTCCAGTATGTGGCACACTTACACCTCCTGTGGAAATATGTCCAGTATGTGGCACACGTACACCTCCTGTGGACTTGTGTCCAGTATGTGGCACACTTACGCCTCCTGTGGATTTGTGTCCAGTATGTGGCACACTTACACCTCCTGTGGAAATATGTCCAGTATGTGGCACACTTACACCTCCTGTGGACTTGTGTCCAGTATGTGGCACACTTACACCTCCTATGGCCTTGTGCCCAGTATGTAGCACACTTACATCTCCTGTGGATTTGTGTCCAGTATGTGGCACACTTAGACCTCCTGTGGACTTGTGTACAGTATGTAGCACACTTACACCTCCTGTGGACTTGTGTCCAGTATGTAGCACACTTCCATCTACTGTGGACTTGTGTCCAGTATGTGGCACACTTACACCTCCTGTGGACTTGTGTCCAGTATGTTGCACACTTACACCTCCTGTGGACTTGTGTCCAGTATGTGGCACACTTACACCTCCTGTGGACTTGTGTCCAGTATGTGGCACACTTACACCTCCTGTGGACTTGTGTCCAGTATGTAGCACACTTACACCTCCTGTGGACTTGTGTCCAGTATGTAGCAAACTTACACCTCCTGTGGACTTGTGTCCATATGTGGCACACTTACACCTCCTGTGGACTTGTGTCCAGTATGTGGCACACTTACACCTCCTGTGGATTTGTGTCCAGTATGTGGCACACTTACACCTCCTGTGGAAATGTGTCCAGTATGTGGCACACTTACCCCTCCTGTGGAAATGTGTCCAGTATGTGGCACACTTACACCTCCTGTGGATTTGTGTCCAGTATGTGGCACACTTACACCTCCTGTGGAAATGTGTCCAGTATGTGGCACACTTACACCTCCTGTGGATGTGTCCAGTATGTCGCACACTTACACCTCCTGTGGACTTGTGTCCAGTATGTGGCACACTTACACCTCCTGTGGATTTGTGTCCAGTATGTGGCACACTTACAACTCCTGTGGAAATGTGTCCAGTAGGTGGCACAATTACACCTCCTGTGTACTTGTGTCCAGTATGTGGCACACTTACACCTCCTGTGGATTTGTGTCCAGTATGTGGCACACTTACACCTCCTGTGGAAATATGTCCAGTATGTGGCACACTTACACCTCCTGTGGACTTGTGTCCAGTATGTGGCACACTTACACCTCCTGTGGACTTGTGTCCAGTATGTAGCACACTTAAACCTCCTGTGGATGTGTCCAGTATGTCGCACACTTCCATCTCCTGTGGATTTGTGTCCAGTATGTAGCACACTTACACCTCCTGTGGGCTTGTGTCCAGTATGTGGCACACTTACACCTCCTGTGGATTTGTGTCCAGTATGTGGCACACTTACAACTCCTGTGGAAATGTGTCCAGTAGGTGTCACACTTACACCTCCTGTGTACTTGTGTCCAGTATGTGGCACACTTACACCTCCTGTGGATTTGTGTCCAGTATGTGGCACACTTACACCTCCTGTGGAAATATGTCCAGTATGTGGCACACTTACACCTCCTGTGGACTTGTGTCCAGTATGTAGCACACTTAAACCTCCTGTGGATGTGTCCAGTATGTCGCACACTTCCATCTCCTGTGGACTTGTGTCCAGTATGTGGCACACTTACACCTCCTGTGGACTTGTGTCCAGTATGTGGCACACTTACACCACCTGTGGACTTGTGTCCAGTATGTGGCACACTTACACCTCCTGTGGACTTGTGTCCAGTATGTAGCACACTTACATCTCCTGTGGATTTGTGTCCAGTATGTGGCACACTTACACCTCCTGTGGACTTGTGTCCAGTATGTGGCACACTTACACCTCCTGTGGGCTTGTGTCCAGTATGTGGCACACTTACACCTCCTGTGGATTTGTGTCCAGTATGTGTCACACTTACACCTCCTGTGGAAATGTGTCCAGTATGTGGCACACTTACACCTCCTGTGTACTTGTGTCCAGTATGTGGCACACTTACACCTCCTGTGGATTTGTGTCCAGTATGTGGCACACTTACACCTCCTGTGGAAATATGTCCAGTATGTGGCACACTTACACCTCCTGTGGACTTGTGTCCAGTATGTGGCACACTTACACCTCCTGTGGACTTGTGTCCAGTATGTGGCACACTTACACCTCCTGTGGACTTGTGTCCAGTATGTGGCACACTTACACCTCCTGTGGGCTTGTGTCCAGTATGTGGCACACTTACACCTCCTGTGGATTTGTGTCCAGTATGTGTCACACTTACACCTCCTGTGGAAATGTGTCCAGTATGTGGCACACTTACACCTCCTGTGGATTTGTGTCCAGTATGTGGCACACTTACACCTCCTGTGGAAATGTGTCCAGTATGTGGCACACTTACACCTCCTGTGGAAATGTGTCCAGTATGTGGCACACTTACACCTCCTGTGGATTTGTGTCCAGTATGTGGCACACTTACACCTCCTGTGGAAATGTGTCCAGTATGTGGCACACTTACACCTCCTGTGGATGTGTCCAGTATGTCGCACACTTCCATCTCCTGTGGATTTGTGTCCAGTATGTCGCACACTTCCATCTCCTGTGGACTTGTGTCCAGTATGTAGCACACTTACACCTCCTGTGGAAATGTGTCCAGTATGTGGCACACTTACACCTCCTGTGGATGTGTCCAGTATGTCGCACACTTCCATCTCCTGTGGATTTGTGTCCAGTATGTCGCACACTTCCATCTCCTGTGGACTTGTGTACAGTATGTAGCACACTTACACATCCTGTGGACTTGTGTCCAGTATGTGGCACACTTACACCTCCTGTGGACTTGTGTCCAGTATGTGGCACACTTACACCACCTGTGGACTTGTGTCCAGTATGTAGCACACTTACACCTCCTGTGGACTTGTGTCCAGTATGTAGCACACTTACATCTCCTGTGGATTTGTGTCCAGTATGTGGCACACTTACACCTCCTGTGGACTTGTGTCCAGTATGTGGCACACTTACACCTCCTGTGGACGTGTCCAGTATGTGGCACACTTACACCTCCTGTGGATTTGTGTCCAGTATGTGGCACACTTACACCTCCTGTGGAAATGTGTCCAGTATGTGGCACACTTACACCTCCTGTGTACTTGTGTCCAGTATGTGGCACACTTACACCTCCTGTTGATTTGTGTCCAGTATGTGGCACACTTACACCTCCTGTGGAAATATGTCCAGTATGTGGCACACGTACACCTCCTGTGGACTTGTGTCCAGTATGTGGCACACTTACGCCTCCTGTGGATTTGTGTCCAGTATGTGGCACACTTACACCTCCTGTGGAAATATGTCCAGTATGTGGCACACTTACACCTCCTGTGGACTTGTGTCCAGTATGTGGCACACTTACACCTCCTATGGCCTTGTGTCCAGTATGTAGCACACTTACATCTCCTGTGGATTTGTGTCCAGTATGTGGCACACTTAGACCTCCTGTGGACTTGTGTACAGTATGTAGCACACTTACACCTCCTGTGGACTTGTGTCCAGTATGTAGCACACTTCCATCTACTGTGGACTTGTGTCCAGTATGTGGCACACTTACACCTCCTGTGGACTTGTGTCCAGTATGTTGCACACTTACACCTCCTGTGGACTTGTGTCCAGTATGTGGCACACTTACACCTCCTGTGGACTTGTGTCCAGTATGTGGCACACTTACACCTCCTGTGGACTTGTGTCCAGTATGTAGCACACTTACACCTCCTGTGGACTTGTGTCCAGTATGTAGCAAACTTACACCTCCTGTGGACTTGTGTCCATATGTGGCACACTTACACCTCCTGTGGACTTGTGTCCAGTATGTGGCACACTTACACCTCCTGTGGATTTGTGTCCAGTATGTGGCACACTTACACCTCCTGTGGAAATGTGTCCAGTATGTGGCACACTTACCCCTCCTGTGGAAATGTGTCCAGTATGTGGCACACTTACACCTCCTGTGGATTTGTGTCCAGTATGTGGCACACTTACACCTCCTGTGGAAATGTGTCCAGTATGTGGCACACTTACACCTCCTGTGGATGTGTCCAGTATGTCGCACACTTCCATCTCCTGTGGATTTGTGTCCAGTATGTCGCACACTTCCATCTCCTGTGGATTTGTGTCCAGTATGTCGCACACTTCCATCTTCTGTGGACTTGTGTCCAGTATGTAGCACACTTACACCTCCTGTGGACTTGTGTCCAGTATGTGGCACACTTACACCTCCTGTGGACTTGTGTCCAGTATGTGGCACACTTACACCACCTGTGGACTTGTGTCCAGTATGTAGCACACTTACACCTCCTGTGGACTTGTGTCCAGTATGTAGCACACTTACATCTCCTGTGGATTTGTGTCCAGTATGTGGCACACTTACACCTCCTGTGGACTTGTGTCCAGTATGTGGCACACTTACACCTCCTGTGGACTTGTGTCCAGTATGTGGCACACTTACACCTCCTGTGGATTTGTGTCCAGTATGTGGCACACTTACAACTCCTGTGGAAATGTGTCCAGTAGGTGGCACACTTACACCTCCTGTGTACTTGTGTCCAGTATGTGGCACACTTACACCTCCTGTGGATTTGTGTCCAGTATGTGGCACACTTACACCTCCTGTGGAAATATGTCCAGTATGTGGCACACTTACACCTCCTGTGGACTTGTGTCCAGTATGTGGCACACTTACACCTCCTGTGGACTTGTGTCCAGTATGTAGCACACTTAAACCTCCTGTGGATGTGTCCAGTATGTCGCACACTTCCATCTCCTGTGGATTTGTGTCCAGTATGTAGCACACTTACACCTCCTGTGGGCTTGTGTCCAGTATGTGGCACACTTACACCTCCTGTGGATTTGTGTCCAGTATGTGGCACACTTACAACTCCTGTGGAAATGTGTCCAGTAGGTGTCACACTTACACCTCCTGTGTACTTGTGTCCAGTATGTGGCACACTTACACCTCCTGTGGATTTGTGTCCAGTATGTGGCACACTTACACCTCCTGTGGAAATATGTCCAGTATGTGGCACACTTACACCTCCTGTGGACTTGTGTCCAGTATGTAGCACACTTAAACCTCCTGTGGATGTGTCCAGTATGTCGCACACTTCCATCTCCTGTGGACTTGTGTCCAGTATGTGGCACACTTACACCTCCTGTGGACTTGTGTCCAGTATGTGGCACACTTACACCACCTGTGGACTTGTGTCCAGTATGTGGCACACTTACACCTCCCTTGGACTTGTGTCCAGTATGTAGCACACTTACATCTCCTGTGGATTTGTGTCCAGTATGTGGCACACTTACACCTCCTGTGGACTTGTGTCCAGTATGTGGCACACTTACACCTCCTGTGGAAATGTGTCCAGTATGTGGCACACTTACACCTCCTGTGGAAATGTGTCCAGTATGTGGCACACTTACACCTCCTGTGGACGTGTGTCCAGTATGTGTCACACTTACACCTCCTGTGGAAATGTGTCCAGTATGTGTCACATTTACACCTCCTGTGGACTTGTGTCCAGTATGTGGCACACTTACACCTCCTGTGGATTTGTGTCCAGTATGTGGCACACTTACACCTCCTGTGGAAATGTGTCCAGTATGTGGCACACTTACACATCCTGTGGAAATGTGTCCAGTATGTGGCACACTTACACCTCCTGTGGATTTGTGTCCAGTATGTGGCACACTTACACCTCCTGTGGAAATGTGTCCAGTATGTGGCACACTTACACCTCCTGTGGATGTGTCCAGTATGTCGCACACTTCCATCTCCTGTGGATTTGTGTCCAGTATGTCGCACACTTCCATCTTCTGTGGACTTGTGTCCAGTATGTAGCACACTTACACCTCCTGTGGACTTGTGTCCAGTATGTGGCACACTTACACCTCCTGTGGACTTGTGTCCAGTATGTGGCACACTTACACCACCTGTGGACTTGTGTCCAGTATGTAGCACACTTACACCTCCTGTGGACTTGTGTCCAGTATGTAGCACACTTACATCTCCTGTGGATTTGTGTCCAGTATGTGGCACACTTACACCTCCTGTGGACTTGTGTCCAGTAGGTGGCACACTTACACCTCCTGTGGACTTGTGTCCAGTATGTGGCACACTTACACCTCCTGTGGAAATGTGTCCAGTAGGTGGCACACTTACACCTCCTGTGTACTTGTGTCCAGTATGTGGCACACTTACACCTCCTGTGGATTTGTGTCCAGTAAGTGGCACACTTACACCTCCTGTGGAAATATGTCCAGTATGTGGCACACTTACACCTCCTGTGGACTTGTGTCCAGTATGTAGCACACTTACACCTCCTGTGGACTTGTGTCCAGTATGTGGCACACTTACATCTCCTGTGGACATGTACCCAGTATGTGGCACACTTACATCTCCTGTGGACGTGTCCAGTATGTGGCACACTTACACCTCCTGTGGACGTGTGTCCAGTATGTGTCACACTTACACCTCCTGTGGAAATGTGTCCAGTATGTGGCACACTTACACCTCCTGTGGACTTGTGTCCAGTATGTGGCACACTTACACCTCCTGTGGATTTGTGTCCAGTATGTGGCACACTTACACCTCCTGTGGAAATGTGTCCTGTATGTGGCACACTTACACCTCCTGTGGAAATGTGTCCAGTATGTGGCACACTTACACCTCCTGTGTATTTGTGTCCAGTATGTGGCACACTTACACCTCCTGTGGAAATGTGTCCAGTATGTGGCACACTTACACCTCCTGTGGATGTGTCCAGTATGTCGCACACTTCCATCTCCTGTGGATTTGTGTCCAGTATGTCGCACACTTCCATCTTCTGTGGACTTGTGTCCAGTATGTAGCACACTTACACCTCCTGTGGACTTGTGTCCAGTATGTGGCACACTTACACCTCCTGTGGACTTGTGTCCAGTATGTGGCACACTTACAACACCTGTGGACTTGTGTCCAGTATGTAGCACACTTACACCTCCTGTGGACTTGTGTCCAGTATGTAGCACACTTACATCTCCTGTGGATTTGTGTCCAGTATGTGGCACACTTACACCTCCTGTGGACTTGTGTCCAGTAGGTGGCACACTTACACCTCCTGTGGACTTGTGTCCAGTATGTGGCACACTTACACCTCCTGTGGATTTGTGTCCAGTATGTGGCACACTTACACCTCCTGTGGAAATGTGTCCAGTAGGTGGCACACTTACACCTCCTGTGTACTTGTGTCCAGTATGTGGCACACTTACACCTCCTGTGGATTTGTGTCCAGTAAGTGGCACACTTACACCTCCTGTGGAAATATGTCCAGTATGTGGCACACTTACACCTCCTGTGGACTTGTGTCCAGTATGTGGCACACTTACACCTCCTGTGGACTTGTGTCCAGTATGTAGCACACTTAAACCTCCTGTGGATGTGTCCAGTATGTCGCACACTTCCATCTCCTGTGGACCTGTGTCCAGTATGTAGCACACTTCCACCTCCTGTGGACTTGTGTCCAGTATGTGGCACACTTCCATCTCCTGTGGACTTGTGTCCAGTATGTAGCACACTTCCATCTCTTGTGGACTTGTGTCCAGTATGTGGCACACTTACACCTCCTGTGGAAATGTGTCCAGTATGTGGCACACTTACACCTCCTGTGGACTTGTGTCCAGTATGTGGCACACTTACACCTCCTGTGGATTTGTGTCCAGTATGTGGTACACTTACACCTCCTGTGGAAATATGTCCAGTATGTGGCACACTTACACCTCCTGTGGACTTGTGTCCAGTATGTGGCACACTTACACCTCCTGTGGACTTGTGTCCAGTATGTAGCACACTTACATCTCCTGTGGATTTGTGTCCAGTATGTGGCACACTTAGACCTCCTGTGGACTTGTGTCCAGTATGTAGCACACTTACACCTCCTGTGGACTTGTGTCCAGTATGTAGCACACTTCCATCTACTGTGGACTTGTGTCCAGTATGTGGCACACTTACATCTCCTGTGGACATGTACCCAGTATGTGGCACACTTACATCTCCTGTGGACGTGTCCAGTATGTGGCACACTTACACCTCCTGTGGACGTGTGTCCAGTATGTGTCACACTTACACCTCCTGTGGAAATGTGTCCAGTATGTGGCACACTTACACCTCCTGTGGACGTGTGTCCAGTATGTGTCACACTTACACCTCCTGTGGAAATGTGTCCAGTATGTGTCACATTTATACCTCCTGTGGACTTGTGTCCAGTATGTGGCACACTTACACCTCCTGTGGATTTGTGTCCAGTATGTGGCACACTTACACCTCCTGTGGAAATGTGTCCAGCATGTGGCACACTTACACCTCCTGTGGACGTGTGTCCAGTATGTGTCACACTTACACCTCCTGTGGAAATGTGTCCAGTATGTGTCACATTTACACCTCCTGTGGACTTGTGTCCAGTATGTGGCACACTTACACCTCCTGTGGATTTGTGTCCAGTATGTGGCACACTTACACCTCCTGTGGAAATGTGTCCAGTATGTGGCACACTTACACATCCTGTGGAAATGTGTCCAGCATGTGGCACACTTACACCTCCTGTGGATTTGTGTCCAGTATGTGGCACACTTACACCTCCTGTGGAAATGTGTCCAGTATGTGGCACACTTACACCTCCTGTGGATGTGTCCAGTATGTCGCACACTTCCATCTCCTGTGGATTTGTGTCCAGTATGTGGCACACTTACACCTCCTGTGGAAATGTGTCCAGTATGTGGCACACTTACACCTCCTGTGGATGTGTCCAGTATGTCGCACACTTCCATCTCCTGTGGACTTGTGTCCAGTATGTAGCACACTTACACCTCCTGTGGACTTGTGTCCAGTATGTGGCACACTTACACCTCCTGTGGACTTGTGTCCAGTATGTGGCACACTTACACCACCTGTGGACTTGTGTCCAGTATGTAGCACACTTACACCTCCTGTGGACTTGTGTCCAGTATGTAGCACACTTACATCTCCTGTGGATTTGTGTCCAGTATGTGGCACACTTACACCTCCTGTGGACTTGTGTCCAGTATGTGGCACACTTACACCTCCTGTGGACTTGTGTCCAGTATGTGGCACACTTACACCTCCTGTGGATTTGTGTCCAGTATGTGGCACACTTACAACTCCTGTGGAAATGTGTCCAGTAGGTGGCACACTTACACCTCCTGTGTACTTGTGTCCAGTATGTGGCACACTTACACCTCCTGTGGATTTGTGTCCAGTATGTGGCACACTTACACCTCCTGTGGAAATATGTCCAGTATGTGGCACACTTACACCTCCTGTGGACTTGTGTCCAGTATGTGGCACACTTACACCTCCTGTGGACTTGTGTCCAGTATGTAGCACACTTAAACCTCCTGTGGATGTGTCCAGTATGTCGCACACTTCCATCTCCTGTGGATTTGTGTCCAGTATGTAGCACACTTACACCTCCTGTGGGCTTGTGTCCAGTATGTGGCACACTTACACCTCCTGTGGATTTGTGTCCAGTATGTGGCACACTTACAACTCCTGTGGAAATGTGTCCAGTAGGTGTCACACTTACACCTCCTGTGTACTTGTGTCCAGTATGTGGCACACTTACACCTCCTGTGGATTTGTGTCCAGTATGTGGCACACTTACACCTCCTGTGGAAATATGTCCAGTATGTGGCACACTTACACCTCCTGTGGACTTGTGTCCAGTATGTAGCACACTTAAACCTCCTGTGGATGTGTCCAGTATGTCGCACACTTCCATCTCCTGTGGACTTGTGTCCAGTATGTGGCACACTTACACCTCCTGTGGACTTGTGTCCAGTATGTGGCACACTTACACCACCTGTGGACTTGTGTCCAGTATGTGGCACACTTACACCTCCCTTGGACTTGTGTCCAGTATGTAGCACACTTACATCTCCTGTGGATTTGTGTCCAGTATGTGGCACACTTACACCTCCTGTGGACTTGTGTCCAGTATGTGGCACACTTACACCTCCTGTGGAAATGTGTCCAGTATGTGGCACACTTACACCTCCTGTGGAAATGTGTCCAGTATGTGGCACACTTACACCTCCTGTGGACGTGTGTCCAGTATGTGTCACACTTACACCTCCTGTGGAAATGTGTCCAGTATGTGTCACATTTACACCTCCTGTGGACTTGTGTCCAGTATGTGGCACACTTACACCTCCTGTGGATTTGTGTCCAGTATGTGGCACACTTACACCTCCTGTGGAAATGTGTCCAGTATGTGGCACACTTACACATCCTGTGGAAATGTGTCCAGTATGTGGCACACTTACACCTCCTGTGGATTTGTGTCCAGTATGTGGCACACTTACACCTCCTGTGGAATTGTGTCCAGTATGTGGCACCCTTACACCTCCTGTGGATGTGTCCAGTATGTCGCACACTTCCATCTCCTGTGGATTTGTGTCCAGTATGTCGCACACTTCCATCTTCTGTGGACTTGTGTCCAGTATGTAGCACACTTACACCTCCTGTGGACTTGTGTCCAGTATGTGGCACACTTACACCTCCTGTGGACTTGTGTCCAGTATGTGGCACACTTACACCACCTGTGGACTTGTGTCCAGTATGTAGCACACTTACACCTCCTGTGGACTTGTGTCCAGTATGTAGCACACTTACATCTCCTGTGGATTTGTGTCCAGTATGTGGCACACTTACACCTCCTGTGGACTTGTGTCCAGTAGGTGGCACACTTACACCTCCTGTGGACTTGTGTCCAGTATGTGGCACACTTACACCTCCTGTGGAAATGTGTCCAGTAGGTGGCACACTTACACCTCCTGTGTACTTGTGTCCAGTATGTGGCACACTTACACCTCCTGTGGATTTGTGTCCAGTAAGTGGCACACTTACACCTCCTGTGGAAATATGTCCAGTATGTGGCACACTTACACCTCCTGTGGACTTGTGTCCAGTATGTAGCACACTTACACCTCCTGTGGACTTGTGTCCAGTATGTGGCACACTTACATCTCCTGTGGACATGTACCCAGTATGTGGCACACTTACATCTCCTGTGGACGTGTCCAGTATGTGGCACACTTACACCTCCTGTGGACGTGTGTCCAGTATGTGTCACACTTACACCTCCTGTGGAAATGTGTCCAGTATGTGGCACACTTACACCTCCTGTGGACTTGTGTCCAGTATGTGGCACACTTACACCTCCTGTGGATTTGTGTCCAGTATGTGGCACACTTACACCTCCTGTGGAAATGTGTCCTGTATGTGGCACACTTACACCTCCTGTGGAAATGTGTCCAGTATGTGGCACACTTACACCTCCTGTGTATTTGTGTCCAGTATGTGGCACACTTACACCTCCTGTGGAAATGTGTCCAGTATGTGGCACACTTACACCTCCTGTGGATGTGTCCAGTATGTCGCACACTTCCATCTCCTGTGGATTTGTGTCCAGTATGTCGCACACTTCCATCTTCTGTGGACTTGTGTCCAGTATGTAGCACACTTACACCTCCTGTGGACTTGTGTCCAGTATGTGGCACACTTACACCTCCTGTGGACTTGTGTCCAGTATGTGGCACACTTACAACACCTGTGGACTTGTGTCCAGTATGTAGCACACTTACACCTCCTGTGGACTTGTGTCCAGTATGTAGCACACTTACATCTCCTGTGGATTTGTGTCCAGTATGTGGCACACTTACACCTCCTGTGGACTTGTGTCCAGTAGGTGGCACACTTACACCTCCTGTGGACTTGTGTCCAGTATGTGGCACACTTACACCTCCTGTGGATTTGTGTCCAGTATGTGGCACACTTACACCTCCTGTGGAAATGTGTCCAGTAGGTGGCACACTTACACCTCCTGTGTACTTGTGTCCAGTATGTGGCACACTTACACCTCCTGTGGATTTGTGTCCAGTAAGTGGCACACTTACACCTCCTGTGGAAATATGTCCAGTATGTGGCACACTTACACCTCCTGTGGACTTGTGTCCAGTATGTGGCACACTTACACCTCCTGTGGACTTGTGTCCAGTATGTAGCACACTTAAACCTCCTGTGGATGTGTCCAGTATGTCGCACACTTCCAATTCCTGTGGACTTGTGTCCAGTATGTAGCACACTTCCACCTCCTGTGGACTTGTGTCCAGTATGTGGCACACTTCCATCTCCTGTGGACTTGTGTCCAGTATGTAGCACACTTCCATCTCTTGTGGACTTGTGTCCAGTATGTGGCACACTTACACCTCCTGTGGAAATGTGTCCAGTATGTGGCACACTTACACCTCCTGTGGACTTGTGTCCAGTATGTGGCACACTTACACCTCCTGTGGATTTGTGTCCAGTATGTGGTACACTTACACCTCCTGTGGAAATATGTCCAGTATGTGGCACACTTACACCTCCTGTGGACTTGTGTCCAGTATGTGGCACACTTACACCTCCTGTGGACTTGTGTCCAGTATGTAGCACACTTACATCTCCTGTGGATTTGTGTCCAGTATGTGGCACACTTAGACCTCCTGTGGACTTGTGTCCAGTATGTAGCACACTTACACCTCCTGTGGACTTGTGTCCAGTATGTAGCACACTTCCATCTACTGTGGACTTGTGTCCAGTATGTGGCACACTTACATCTCCTGTGGACATGTACCCAGTATGTGGCACACTTACATCTCCTGTGGACGTGTCCAGTATTTGGCACACTTACACCTCCTGTGGACGTGTGTCCAGTATGTGTCACACTTACACCTCCTGTGGAAATGTGTCCAGTATGTGGCACACTTACACCTCCTGTGGACGTGTGTCCAGTATGTGTCACACTTACACCTCCTGTGGAAATGTGTCCAGTATGTGTCACATTTATACCTCCTGTGGACTTGTGTCCAGTATGTGGCACACTTACACCTCCTGTGGATTTGTGTCCAGTATGTGGCACACTTACACCTCCTGTGGAAATGTGTCCAGCATGTGGCACACTTACACCTCCTGTGGACGTGTGTCCAGTATGTGTCACACTTACACCTCCTGTGGAAATGTGTCCAGTATGTGTCACATTTACACCTCCTGTGGACTTGTGTCCAGTATGTGGCACACTTACACCTCCTGTGGATTTGTGTCCAGTATGTGGCACATTACACCTCCTGTGGAAATGTGTCCAGTATGTGGCACACTTACACATCCTGTGGAAATGTGTCCAGCATGTGGCACTCTTACACCTCCTGTGGATTTGTGTCCAGTATGTGGCACACTTACACCTCCTGTGGAAATGTGTCCAGTATGTGGCACACTTACACCTCCTGTGGATGTGTCCAGTATGTCGCACACTTCCATCTCCTGTGGATTTGTGTCCAGTATGTCGCACACTTCCATCTTCTGTGGACTTGTGTCCAGTATGTAGAACACTTACACCTCCTGTGGACTTGTGTCCAGTATGTGGCACACTTACACCTCCTGTGGACTTGTGTCCAGTATGTGGCACACTTACACCACCTGTGGACTTGTGTCCAGTATGTAGCACACTTACACCTCCTGTGGACTTGTGTCCAGTATGTAGCACACTTACATCTCCTGTGGATTTGTGTCCAGTATGTGGCACACTTACACCTCCTGTGGACTTGTGTCCAGTAGGTGGCACACTTACACCTCCTGTGGACTTGTGTCCAGTATGTGGCACACTTACACCTCCTGTGGATTTGTGTCCAGTATGTGGCACACTTACACCTCCTGTGGAAATGTGTCCAGTAGGTGGCACACTTACACCTCCTGTGTACTTGTGTCCAGTATGTGGCACACTTACACCTCCTGTGGATTTGTGTCCAGTAAGTGGCACACTTACACCTCCTGTGGAAATATGTCCAGTATGTGGCACACTTACACCTCCTGTGGACTTGTGTCCAGTATGTAGCACACTTACACCTCCTGTGGACTTGTGTCCAGTATGTGGCACACTTACATCTCCTGTGGACATGTACCCAGTATGTGGCACACTTACATCTCCTGTGGACGTGTCCAGTATGTGGCACACTTACACCTCCTGTGGACGTGTGTCCAGTATGTGTCACACTTACACCTCCTGTGGAAATGTGTCCAGTATGTGGCACACTTACACCTCCTGTGGACTTGTGTCCAGTATGTGGCACACTTACACCTCCTGTGGATTTGTGTCCAGTATGTGGCACACTTACACCTCCTGTGGAAATGTGTCCTGTATGTGGCACACTTACACCTCCTGTGGAAATGTGTCCAGTATGTGGCACACTTACACCTCCTGTGGATTTGTGTCCAGTATGTGGCACACTTACACCTCCTGTGGAAATGTGTCCAGTATGTGGCACACTTACACCTCCTGTGGATGTGTCCAGTATGTCGCACACTTCCATCTCCTGTGGATTTGTGTCCAGTATGTCGCACACTTCCATCTTCTGTGGACTTGTGTCCAGTATGTAGCACACTTACACCTCCTGTGGACTTGTGTCCAGTATGTGGCACACTTACACCTCCTGTGGACTTGTGTCCAGTATGTGGCACACTTACAACACCTGTGGACTTGTGTCAAGTATGTAGCACACTTACACCTCCTGTGGACTTGTGTCCAGTATGTAGCACACTTACATCTCCTGTGGATTTGTGTCCAGTATGTGGCACACTTACACCTCCTGTGGACTTGTGTCCAGTAGGTGGCACACTTACACCTCCTGTTGACTTGTGTCCAGTATGTGGCAAACCTACACTTCCTGTGGATTTGTGTCCAGTATGTGGCACACTTACACCTCCTGTGGAAATGTGTCCCCTAGGTGGCACACTTACACCTCCTGTGTACTTGTGTCCAGTATGTGGCACACTTACACCTCCTGTGGATTTGTGTCCAGTAAGTGGCACACTTACACCTCCTGTGGAAATATGTCCAGTATGTGGCACACTTACACCTCCTGTGGACTTGTGTCCAGTATGTGGCACACTTACACCTCCTGTGGACTTGTGTCCAGTATGTAGCACACTTAAACCTCCTGTGGATGTGTCCAGTATGTCGCACACTTCCATCTCCTGTGGACTTGTGTCCAGTATGTAGCACACTTACACCTCCTGTGGACTTGTGTCCAGTATGTGGCACACTTCCATCTCCTGTGGACTTGTGTCCAGTATGTAGCACACTTCCATCTCTTGTGGACTTGTGTCCAGTATGTGGCACACTTACACCTCCTGTGGATTTGTGTCCAGTATGTGGCACACTTACACCTCCTGTGGAAATATGTCCAGTATGTGGCACACTTACACCTCCTGTGGACTTGTGTCCAGTATGTAGCACACTTAAACCTCCTGTGGATGTGTCCAGTATGTCGCACACTTCCATCTCCTGTGGACTTGTGTCCAGTATGTGGCACACTTACACCTCCTGTGGACTTGTGTCCAGTATGTGGCACACTTACACCACCTGTGGACTTGTGTCCAGTATGTGGCACACTTACACCTCCCTTGGACTTGTGTCCAGTATGTAGCACACTTACATCTCCTGTGGATTTGTGTCCAGTATGTGGCACACTTACACCTCCTGTGGACTTGTGTCCAGTATGTGGCACACTTACACCTCCTGTGGAAATGTGTCCAGTATGTGGCACACTTACACCTCCTGTGGACGTGTGTCCAGTATGTGTCACACTTACACCTCCTGTGGAAATGTGTCCAGTATGTGTCACATTTATACCTCCTGTGGACTTGTGTCCAGTATGTGGCACACTTACACCTCCTGTGGATTTGTGTCCAGTATGTGGCACACTTACACCTCCTGTGGAAATGTGTCCAGCATGTGGCACACTTACACCTCCTGTGGACGTGTGTCCAGTATGTGTCACACTTACACCTCCTGTGGAAATGTGTCCAGTATGTGTCACATTTACACCTCCTGTGGACTTGTGTCCAGTATGTGGCACACTTACACCTCCTGTGGATTTGTGTCCAGTATGTGGCACATTACACCTCCTGTGGAAATGTGTCCAGTATGTGGCACACTTACACATCCTGTGGAAATGTGTCCAGCATGTGGCACTCTTACACCTCCTGTGGATTTGTGTCCAGTATGTGGCACACTTACACCTCCTGTGGAAATGTGTCCAGTATGTGGCACACTTACACCTCCTGTGGATGTGTCCAGTATGTCGCACACTTCCATCTCCTGTGGATTTGTGTCCAGTATGTCGCACACTTCCATCTTCTGTGGACTTGTGTCCAGTATGTAGAACACTTACACCTCCTGTGGACTTGTGTCCAGTATGTGGCACACTTACACCTCCTGTGGACTTGTGTCCAGTATGTGGCACACTTACACCACCTGTGGACTTGTGTCCAGTATGTAGCACACTTACACCTCCTGTGGACTTGTGTCCAGTATGTAGCACACTTACATCTCCTGTGGATTTGTGTCCAGTATGTGGCACACTTACACCTCCTGTGGACTTGTGTCCAGTAGGTGGCACACTTACACCTCCTGTGGACTTGTGTCCAGTATGTGGCACACTTACACCTCCTGTGGATTTGTGTCCAGTATGTGGCACACTTACACCTCCTGTGGAAATGTGTCCAGTAGGTGGCACACTTACACCTCCTGTGTACTTGTGTCCAGTATGTGGCACACTTACACCTCCTGTGGATTTGTGTCCAGTAAGTGGCACACTTACACCTCCTGTGGAAATATGTCCAGTATGTGGCACACTTACACCTCCTGTGGACTTGTGTCCAGTATGTAGCACACTTACACCTCCTGTGGACTTGTGTCCAGTATGTGGCACACTTACATCTCCTGTGGACATGTACCCAGTATGTGGCACACTTACATCTCCTGTGGACGTGTCCAGTATGTGGCACACTTACACCTCCTGTGGACGTGTGTCCAGTATGTGTCACACTTACACCTCCTGTGGAAATGTGTCCAGTATGTGGCACACTTACACCTCCTGTGGACTTGTGTCCAGTATGTGGCACACTTACACCTCCTGTGGATTTGTGTCCAGTATGTGGCACACTTACACCTCCTGTGGAAATGTGTCCTGTATGTGGCACACTTACACCTCCTGTGGAAATGTGTCCAGTATGTGGCACACTTACACCTCCTGTGGATTTGTGTCCAGTATGTGGCACACTTACACCTCCTGTGGAAATGTGTCCAGTATGTGGCACACTTACACCTCCTGTGGATGTGTCCAGTATGTCGCACACTTCCATCTCCTGTGGATTTGTGTCCAGTATGTCGCACACTTCCATCTTCTGTGGACTTGTGTCCAGTATGTAGCACACTTACACCTCCTGTGGACTTGTGTCCAGTATGTGGCACACTTACACCTCCTGTGGACTTGTGTCCAGTATGTGGCACACTTACAACACCTGTGGACTTGTGTCAAGTATGTAGCACACTTACACCTCCTGTGGACTTGTGTCCAGTATGTAGCACACTTACATCTCCTGTGGATTTGTGTCCAGTATGTGGCACACTTACACCTCCTGTGGACTTGTGTCCAGTAGGTGGCACACTTACACCTCCTGTTGACTTGTGTCCAGTATGTGGCAAACCTACACTTCCTGTGGATTTGTGTCCAGTATGTGGCACACTTACACCTCCTGTGGAAATGTGTCCCCTAGGTGGCACACTTACACCTCCTGTGTACTTGTGTCCAGTATGTGGCACACTTACACCTCCTGTGGATTTGTGTCCAGTAAGTGGCACACTTACACCTCCTGTGGAAATATGTCCAGTATGTGGCACACTTACACCTCCTGTGGACTTGTGTCCAGTATGTGGCACACTTACACCTCCTGTGGACTTGTGTCCAGTATGTAGCACACTTAAACCTCCTGTGGATGTGTCCAGTATGTCGCACACTTCCATCTCCTGTGGACTTGTGTCCAGTATGTAGCACACTTACACCTCCTGTGGACTTGTGTCCAGTATGTGGCACACTTCCATCTCCTGTGGACTTGTGTCCAGTATGTAGCACACTTCCATCTCTTGTGGACTTGTGTCCAGTATGTGGCACACTTACACCTCCTGTGGATTTGTGTCCAGTATGTGGCACACTTACACCTCCTGTGGAAATATGTCCAGTATGTGGCACACTTACACCTCCTGTGGACTTGTGTCCAGTATGTAGCACACTTAAACCTCCTGTGGATGTGTCCAGTATGTCGCACACTTCCATCTCCTGTGGACTTGTGTCCAGTATGTGGCACACTTACACCTCCTGTGGACTTGTGTCCAGTATGTGGCACACTTACACCACCTGTGGACTTGTGTCCAGTATGTGGCACACTTACACCTCCCTTGGACTTGTGTCCAGTATGTAGCACACTTACATCTCCTGTGGATTTGTGTCCAGTATGTGGCACACTTACACCTCCTGTGGACTTGTGTCCAGTATGTGGCACACTTACACCTCCTGTGGAAATGTGTCCAGTATGTGGCACACTTACACCTCCTGTGGAAATGTGTCCAGTATGTGGCACACTTACACCTCCTGTGGACGTGTGTCCAGTATGTGTCACACTTACACCTCCTGTGGAAATGTGTCCAGTATGTGTCACATTTACACCTCCTGTGGACTTGTGTCCAGTATGTGGCACACTTACACCTCCTGTGGATTTGTGTCCAGTATGTGGCACACTTACACCTCCTGTGGAAATGTGTCCAGTATGTGGCACACTTACACATCCTGTGGAAATGTGTCCAGTATGTGGCACACTTACACCTCCTGTGGATTTGTGTCCAGTATGTGGCACACTTACACCTCCTGTGGAAATGTGTCCAGTATGTGGCACACTTACACCTCCTGTGGATGTGTCCAGTATGTCGCACACTTCCATCTCCTGTGGATTTGTGTCCAGTATGTCGCACACTTCCATCTTCTGTGGACTTGTGTCCAGTATGTAGCACACTTACACCTCCTGTGGACTTGTGTCCAGTATGTGGCACACTTACACCTCCTGTGGACTTGTGTCCAGTATGTGGCACACTTACACCACCTGTGGACTTGTGTCCAGTATGTAGCACACTTACACCTCCTGTGGACTTGTGTCCAGTATGTAGCACACTTACATCTCCTGTGGATTTGTGTCCAGTATGTGGCACACTTACACCTCCTGTGGACTTGTGTCCAGTAGGTGGCACACTTACACCTCCTGTGGACTTGTGTCCAGTATGTGGCACACTTACACCTCCTGTGGAAATGTGTCCAGTAGGTGGCACACTTACACCTCCTGTGTACTTGTGTCCAGTATGTGGCACACTTACACCTCCTGTGGATTTGTGTCCAGTAAGTGGCACACTTACACCTCCTGTGGAAATATGTCCAGTATGTGGCACACTTACACCTCCTGTGGACTTGTGTCCAGTATGTAGCACACTTACACCTCCTGTGGACTTGTGTCCAGTATGTGGCACACTTACATCTCCTGTGGACATGTACCCAGTATGTGGCACACTTACATCTCCTGTGGACGTGTCCAGTATGTGGCACACTTACACCTCCTGTGGACGTGTGTCCAGTATGTGTCACACTTACACCTCCTGTGGAAATGTGTCCAGTATGTGGCACACTTACACCTCCTGTGGACTTGTGTCCAGTATGTGGCACACTTACACCTCCTGTGGATTTGTGTCCAGTATGTGGCACACTTACACCTCCTGTGGAAATGTGTCCTGTATGTGGCACACTTACACCTCCTGTGGAAATGTGTCCAGTATGTGGCACACTTACACCTCCTGTGGATTTGTGTCCAGTATGTGGCACACTTACACCTCCTGTGGAAATGTGTCCAGTATGTGGCACACTTACACCTCCTGTGGATGTGTCCAGTATGTCGCACACTTCCATCTCCTGTGGATTTGTGTCCAGTATGTCGCACACTTCCATCTTCTGTGGACTTGTGTCCAGTATGTAGCACACTTACACCTCCTGTGGACTTGTGTCCAGTATGTGGCACACTTACACCTCCTGTGGACTTGTGTCCAGTATGTGGCACACTTACAACACCTGTGGACTTGTGTCCAGTATGTAGCACACTTACACCTCCTGTGGACTTGTGTCCAGTATGTAGCACACTTACATCTCCTGTGGATTTGTGTCCAGTATGTGGCACACTTACACCTCCTGTGGACTTGTGTCCAGTAGGTGGCACACTTACACCTCCTGTGGACTTGTGTCCAGTATGTGGCACACTTACACCTCCTGTGGATTTGTGTCCAGTATGTGGCACACTTACACCTCCTGTGGAAATGTGTCCAGTAGGTGGCACACTTACACCTCCTGTGTACTTGTGTCCAGTATGTGGCACACTTACACCTCCTGTGGATTTGTGTCCAGTAAGTGGCACACTTACACCTCCTGTGGAAATATGTCCAGTATGTGGCACACTTACACCTCCTGTGGACTTGTGTCCAGTATGTGGCACACTTACACCTCCTGTGGACTTGTGTCCAGTATGTAGCACACTTAAACCTCCTGTGGATGTGTCCAGTATGTCGCACACTTCCATCTCCTGTGGACTTGTGTCCAGTATGTAGCACACTTCCACCTCCTGTGGACTTGTGTCCAGTATGTGGCACACTTCCATCTCCTGTGGACTTGTGTCCAGTATGTAGCACACTTCCATCTCTTGTGGACTTGTGTCCAGTATGTGGCACACTTACACCTCCTGTGGAAATGTGTCCAGTATGTGGCACACTTACACCTCCTGTGGACTTGTGTCCAGTATGTGGCACACTTACACCTCCTGTGGATTTGTGTCCAGTATGTGGTACACTTACACCTCCTGTGGAAATATGTCCAGTATGTGGCACACTTACACCTCCTGTGGACTTGTGTCCAGTATGTGGCACACTTACACCTCCTGTGGACTTGTGTCCAGTATGTAGCACACTTACATCTCCTGTGGATTTGTGTCCAGTATGTGGCACACTTAGACCTCCTGTGGACTTGTGTCCAGTATGTAGCACACTTACACCTCCTGTGGACTTGTGTCCAGTATGTAGCACACTTCCATCTACTGTGGACTTGTGTCCAGTATGTGGCACACTTACATCTCCTGTGGACATGTACCCAGTATGTGGCACACTTACATCTCCTGTGGACGTGTCCAGTATGTGGCACACTTACACCTCCTGTGGACGTGTGTCCAGTATGTGTCACACTTACACCTCCTGTGGACGTGTGTCCAGTATGTGTCACACTTACACCTCCTGTGGAAATGTGTCCAGTATGTGGCACACTTACACCTCCTGTGGACGTGTGTCCAGTATGTGTCACACTTACACCT
This sequence comes from Hemitrygon akajei, assembly GCF_048418815.1. Lineage (NCBI taxonomy): Eukaryota > Metazoa > Chordata > Chondrichthyes > Myliobatiformes > Dasyatidae > Hemitrygon > Hemitrygon akajei. The sequence continues at coordinate 38,934,639 of NC_133147.1, read as the reverse complement.
CCTGTGGAAATGTGTCCAGTATGTGTCACATTTATACCTCCTGTGGACTTGTGTCCAGTATGTGGCACACTTACACCTCCTGTGGATTTGTGTCCAGTATGTGGCACACTTACACCTCCTGTGGAAATGTGTCCAGCATGTGGCACACTTACACCTCCTGTGGACGTGTGTCCAGTATGTGTCACACTTACACCTCCTGTGGAAATGTGTCCAGTATGTGTCACATTTACACCTCCTGTGGACTTGTGTCCAGTATGTGGCACACTTACACCTCCTGTGGATTTGTGTCCAGTATGTGGCACACTTACACCTCCTGTGGAAATGTGTCCAGTATGTGGCACACTTACACATCCTGTGGAAATGTGTCCAGCATGTGGCACACTTACACCTCCTGTGGATTTGTGTCCAGTATGTGGCACACTTACACCTCCTGTGGAAATGTGTCCAGTATGTGGCACACTTACACCTCCTGTGGATGTGTCCAGTATGTCGCACACTTCCATCTCCTGTGGATTTGTGTCCAGTATGTCGCACACTTCCATCTTCTGTGGACTTGTGTCCAGTATGTAGAACACTTACACCTCCTGTGGACTTGTGTCCAGTATGTGGCACACTTACACCTCCTGTGGACTTGTGTCCAGTATGTGGCACACTTACACCACCTGTGGACTTGTGTCCAGTATGTAGCACACTTACACCTCCTGTGGACTTGTGTCCAGTATGTAGCACACTTACATCTCCTGTGGATTTGTGTCCAGTATGTGGCACACTTACACCTCCTGTGGACTTGTGTCCAGTAGGTGGCACACTTACACCTCCTGTGGACTTGTGTCCAGTATGTGGCACACTTACACCTCCTGTGGATTTGTGTCCAGTATGTGGCACACTTACACCTCCTGTGGAAATGTGTCCAGTAGGTGGCACACTTACACCTCCTGTGTACTTGTGTCCAGTATGTGGCACACTTACACCTCCTGTGGATTTGTGTCCAGTAAGTGGCACACTTACACCTCCTGTGGAAATATGTCCAGTATGTGGCACACTTACACCTCCTGTGGACTTGTGTCCAGTATGTAGCACACTTACACCTCCTGTGGACTTGTGTCCAGTATGTGGCACACTTACATCTCCTGTGGACATGTACCCAGTATGTGGCACACTTACATCTCCTGTGGACGTGTCCAGTATGTGGCACACTTACACCTCCTGTGGACGTGTGTCCAGTATGTGTCACACTTACACCTCCTGTGGAAATGTGTCCAGTATGTGGCACACTTACACCTCCTGTGGACTTGTGTCCAGTATGTGGCACACTTACACCTCCTGTGGATTTGTGTCCAGTATGTGGCACACTTACACCTCCTGTGGAAATGTGTCCTGTATGTGGCACACTTACACCTCCTGTGGAAATGTGTCCAGTATGTGGCACACTTACACCTCCTGTGGATTTGTGTCCAGTATGTGGCACACTTACACCTCCTGTGGAAATGTGTCCAGTATGTGGCACACTTGCACCTCCTGTGGATGTGTCCAGTATGTCGCACACTTCCATCTCCTGTGGATTTGTGTCCAGTATGTCGCACACTTCCATCTTCTGTGGACTTGTGTCCAGTATGTAGCACACTTACACCTCCTGTGGACTTGTGTCCAGTATGTGGCACACTTACACCTCCTGTGGACTTGTGTCCAGTATGTGGCACACTTACAACACCTGTGGACTTGTGTCAAGTATGTAGCACACTTACACCTCCTGTGGACTTGTGTCCAGTATGTAGCACACTTACATCTCCTGTGGATTTGTGTCCAGTATGTGGCACACTTACACCTCCTGTGGACTTGTGTCCAGTAGGTGGCACACTTACACCTCCTGTGGACTTGTGTCCAGTATGTGGCAAACCTACACCTCCTGTGGATTTGTGTCCAGTATGTGGCACACTTACACCTCCTGTGGAAATGTGTCCCCTAGGTGGCACACTTACACCTCCTGTGTACTTGTGTCCAGTATGTGGCACACTTACACCTCCTGTGGATTTGTGTCCAGTAAGTGGCACACTTACACCTCCTGTGGAAATATGTCCAGTATGTGGCACACTTACACCTCCTGTGGACTTGTGTCCAGTATGTGGCACACTTACACCTCCTGTGGACTTGTGTCCAGTATGTAGCACACTTAAACCTCCTGTGGATGTGTCCAGTATGTCGCACACTTCCATCTCCTGTGGACTTGTGTCCAGTATGTAGCACACTTACACCTCCTGTGGACTTGTGTCCAGTATGTGGCACACTTCCATCTCCTGTGGACTTGTGTCCAGTATGTAGCACACTTCCATCTCTTGTGGACTTGTGTCCAGTATGTGGCACACTTACACCTCCTGTGGAAATGTGTCCAGTATGTGGCACACTTACACCTCCTGTGGACTTGTGTCCAGTATGTGGCACACTTACACCTCCTGTGGATTTGTGTCCAGTATGTGGCACACTTACACCTCCTGTGGAAATGTGTCCAGTATGTGGCACACTTACACCTCCTGTGGAAATGTGTCCAGTATGTGGCACACTTACACCTCCTGTGGATTTGTGTCCAGTATGTGGCACACTTACAACTCCTGTGGAAATGTGTCCAGTATGTGGCACACTTACACCTCCTGTGGATGTGTCCAGTATGTGGCACACTTACACCTCCTCTGGATGTGTCCAGTATGTCGCACACTTCCATCTCCTGTGGATTTGTGTCCAGTATGTCGCACACTTCCATCTTCTGTGGACTTGTGTCCAGTATGTAGCACACTTACACCTCCTGTGGACTTGTGTCCAGTATGTGGCACACTTACACCTCCTGTGGACTTGTGTCCAGTATGTGGCACACTTACACCACCTGTGGACTTGTGTCCAGTATGTAGCACACTTACACCTCCTGTGGACTTGTGTCCAGTATGTGGCACACTTACACCTCCTGTGGATTTGTGTCCAGTATGTGGCACACTTACACCTCCTGTGGAAATGTGTCCAGTAGGTGGCACACTTACACCTCCTGTGTACTTGTGTCCAGTATGTGGCACACTTACACCTCCTGTGGATTTGTGTCCAGTAAGTGGCACACTTACACCTCCTGTGGAAATATGTCCAGTATGTGGCACACTTACACCTCCTGTGGACTTGTGTCCAGTATGTAGCACACTTACACCTCCTGTGGACTTGTGTCCAGTATGTGGCACACTTACATCTCCTGTGGACATGTACCCAGTATGTGGCACACTTACATCTCCTGTGGACGTGTCCAGTATGTGGCACACTTACACCTCCTGTGGACGTGTGTCCAGTATGTGTCACACTTACACCTCCTGTGGAAATGTGTCCAGTATGTGGCACACTTACACCTCCTGTGGACTAGTGTCCAGTTTGTGGCACACTTACACCTCCTGTGGATTTGTGTCCAGTATGTGGCACACTTACACCTCCTGTGGAAATGTGTCCTGTATGTGGCACACTTACACCTCCTGTGGAAATGTGCCCAGTATGTGGCACACTTACACCTCCTGTGGATTTGTGTCCAGTATGTGGCACACTTACACCTCCTGTGGAAATGTGTCCAGTATGTGGCACACTTACACCTCCTGTGGATGTGTCCAGTATGTCGCACACTTCCATCTCCTGTGGATTTGTGTCCAGTATGTCGCACACTTCCATCTTCTGTGGACTTGTGTCCAGTATGTAGCACACTTACACCTCCTGTGGACTTGTGTCCAGTATGTGGCACACTTACACCTCCTGTGGACTTGTGTCCAGTATGTAGCACACTTACATCTCCTGTGGATTTGTGTCCAGTATGTGGCACACTTACACCTCCTGTGGACTTGTGTCCAGTAGGTGGCACACTTACACCTCCTGTGGACTTGTGTCCAGTATGTGGCACACTTACACCTCCTGTGGATTTGTGTCCAGTATGTGGCACACTTACACCTCCTGTGGAAATGTGTCCAGTAGGTGGCACACTTACACCTCCTGTGTACTTGTGTCCAGTATGTGGCACACTTACACCTCCTGTGGATTTGTGTCCAGTAAGTGGCACACTTACACCTCCTGTGGAAATATGTCCAGTATGTGGCACACTTACACCTCCTGTGGACTTGTGTCCAGTATGTGGCACACTTACACCTCCTGTGGACTTGTGTCCAGTATGTAGCACACTTAAACCTCCTGTGGATGTGTCCAGTATGTCGCACACTTCCATCTCCTGTGGACTTGTGTCCAGTATGTAGCACACTTACACCTCCTGTGGACTTGTGTCCAGTATGTGGCACACCTCCATCTCCTGTGGACTTGTGTCCAGTATGTAGCACACTTCCATCTCTTGTGGACTTGTGTCCAGTATGTGGCACACTTACACCTCCTGTGGAAATGTGTCCAGTATGTGGCACACTTACACCTCCTGTGGACTTGTGTCCAGTATGTGGCACACTTACACCTCCTGTGGATTTGTGTCCAGTATGTGGCACACTTACACCTCCTGTGGAAATGTGTCCAGTATGTGGCACACTTACACCTCCTGTGGAAATGTGTCCAGTATGTGGCACACTTACACCTCCTGTGGATTTGTGTCCAGTATGTGGCACACTTACACCTCCTGTGGAAATGTGTCCAGTATGTGGCACACTTACACCTCCTGTGGACTTGTGTCCAGTATGTGGCACACTTACACCTCCTGTGGACTTGTGTCCAGTATGTGGCACACTTACACCTCCTGTGGACTTGTGTCCAGTATGTGGCACACTTACACCTCCTGTGGGCTTGTTTCCAGTATGTGGCACACTTACACCTCCTGTGGATTTGTGTCCAGTATGTGTCACACTTACACCTCCTGTGGAAATGTGTCCAGTATGTGGCACACTTACACCTCCTGTGGATTTGTGTCCAGTATGTGGCACACTTACACCTCCTGTGGAAATGTGTCCAGTATGTGGCACACTTACACCTCCTGTGGAAATGTGTCCAGTATGTGGCACACTTACACCTCCTGTGGATTTGTGTCCAGTATGTGGCACACTTACACCTCCTGTGGAAATGTGTCCAGTATGTGGCACACTTACACCTCCTGTGGATGTGTCCAGTATGTCGCACACTTCCATCTCCTGTGGATTTGTGTCCAGTATGTCGCACACTTCCATCTCCTGTGGACTTGTGTCCAGTATGTAGCACACTTACACCTCCTGTGGAAATGTGTCCAGTATGTGGCACACTTACACCTCCTGTGGATGTGTCCAGTATGTCGCACACTTCCATCTCCTGTGGATTTGTGTCCAGTATGTCGCACACTTCCATCTCCTGTGGACTTGTGTACAGTATGTAGCACACTTACACATCCTGTGGACTTGTGTCCAGTATGTGGCACACTTACACCTCCTGTGGACTTGTGTCCAGTATGTGGCACACTTACACCACCTGTGGACTTGTGTCCAGTATGTAGCACACTTACACCTCCTGTGGACTTGTGTCCAGTATGTAGCACACTTACATCTCCTGTGGATTTGTGTCCAGTATGTGGCACACTTACACCTCCTGTGGACTTGTGTCCAGTATGTGGCACACTTACACCTCCTGTGGACGTGTCCAGTATGTGGCACACTTACACCTCCTGTGGATTTGTGTCCAGTATGTGGCACACTTACACCTCCTGTGGAAATGTGTCCAGTATGTGGCACACTTACACCTCCTGTGTACTTGTGTCCAGTATGTGGCACACTTACACCTCCTGTTGATTTGTGTCCAGTATGTGGCACACTTACACCTCCTGTGGAAATATGTCCAGTATGTGGCACACGTACACCTCCTGTGGACTTGTGTCCAGTATGTGGCACACTTACGCCTCCTGTGGATTTGTGTCCAGTATGTGGCACACTTACACCTCCTGTGGAAATATGTCCAGTATGTGGCACACTTACACCTCCTGTGGACTTGTGTCCAGTATGTGGCACACTTACACCTCCTATGGCCTTGTGTCCAGTATGTAGCACACTTACATCTCCTGTGGATTTGTGTCCAGTATGTGGCACACTTAGACCTCCTGTGGACTTGTGTACAGTATGTAGCACACTTACACCTCCTGTGGACTTGTGTCCAGTATGTAGCACACTTCCATCTACTGTGGACTTGTGTCCAGTATGTGGCACACTTACACCTCCTGTGGACTTGTGTCCAGTATGTTGCACACTTACACCTCCTGTGGACTTGTGTCCAGTATGTGGCACACTTACACCTCCTGTGGACTTGTGTCCAGTATGTGGCACACTTACACCTCCTGTGGACTTGTGTCCAGTATGTAGCACACTTACACCTCCTGTGGACTTGTGTCCAGTATGTAGCAAACTTACACCTCCTGTGGACTTGTGTCCATATGTGGCACACTTACACCTCCTGTGGACTTGTGTCCAGTATGTGGCACACTTACACCTCCTGTGGATTTGTGTCCAGTATGTGGCACACTTACACCTCCTGTGGAAATGTGTCCAGTATGTGGCACACTTACCCCTCCTGTGGAAATGTGTCCAGTATGTGGCACACTTACACCTCCTGTGGATTTGTGTCCAGTATGTGGCACACTTACACCTCCTGTGGAAATGTGTCCAGTATGTGGCACACTTACACCTCCTGTGGATGTGTCCAGTATGTCGCACACTTCCATCTCCTGTGGATTTGTGTCCAGTATGTCGCACACTTCCATCTTCTGTGGACTTGTGTCCAGTATGTAGCACACTTACACTTCCTGTGGACTTGTGTCCAGTATGTGGCACACTTACACCTCCTGTGGACTTGTGTCCAGTATGTGGCACACTTACACCACCTGTGGACTTGTGTCCAGTATGTAGCACACTTACACCTCCTGTGGACTTGTGTCCAGTATGTAGCACACTTACATCTCCTGTGGATTTGTGTCCAGTATGTGGCACACTTACACCTCCTGTGGACTTGTGTCCAGTATGTGGCACACTTACACCTCCTGTGGACTTGTGTCCAGTATGTGGCACACTTACACCTCCTGTGGATTTGTGTCCAGTATGTGGCACACTTACAACTCCTGTGGAAATGTGTCCAGTAGGTGGCACACTTACACCTCCTGTGTACTTGTGTCCAGTATGTGGCACACTTACACCTCCTGTGGATTTGTGTCCAGTATGTGGCACACTTACACCTCCTGTGGAAATATGTCCAGTATGTGGCACACTTACACCTCCTGTGGACTTGTGTCCAGTATGTGGCACACTTACACCTCCTGTGGACTTGTGTCCAGTATGTAGCACACTTAAACCTCCTGTGGATGTGTCCAGTATGTCGCACACTTCCATCTCCTGTGGATTTGTGTCCAGTATGTAGCACACTTACACCTCCTGTGGGCTTGTGTCCAGTATGTGGCACACTTACACCTCCTGTGGATTTGTGTCCAGTATGTGGCACACTTACAACTCCTGTGGAAATGTGTCCAGTAGGTGTCACACTTACACCTCCTGTGTACTTGTGTCCAGTATGTGGCACACTTACACCTCCTGTGGATTTGTGTCCAGTATGTGGCACACTTACACCTCCTGTGGAAATATGTCCAGTATGTGGCACACTTACACCTCCTGTGGACTTGTGTCCAGTATGTAGCACACTTAAACCTCCTGTGGATGTGTCCAGTATGTCGCACACTTCCATCTCCTGTGGACTTGTGTCCAGTATGTGGCACACTTACACCTCCTGTGGACTTGTGTCCAGTATGTGGCACACTTACACCACCTGTGGACTTGTGTCCAGTATGTGGCACACTTACACCTCCCTTGGACTTGTGTCCAGTATGTAGCACACTTACATCTCCTGTGGATTTGTGTCCAGTATGTGGCACACTTACACCTCCTGTGGACTTGTGTCCAGTATGTGGCACACTTACACCTCCTGTGGAAATGTGTCCAGTATGTGGCACACTTACACCTCCTGTGGAAATGTGTCCAGTATGTGGCACACTTACACCTCCTGTGGACGTGTGTCCAGTATGTGTCACACTTACACCTCCTGTGGAAATGTGTCCAGTATGTGTCACATTTACACCTCCTGTGGACTTGTGTCCAGTATGTGGCACACTTACACCTCCTGTGGATTTGTGTCCAGTATGTGGCACACTTACACCTCCTGTGGAAATGTGTCCAGCATGTGGCACACTTACACATCCTGTGGAAATGTGTCCAGTATGTGGCACACTTACACCTCCTGTGGATTTGTGTCCAGTATGTGGCACACTTACACCTCCTGTGGAAATGTGTCCAGTATGTGGCACACTTACACCTCCTGTGGATGTGTCCAGTATGTCGCACACTTCCATCTCCTGTGGATTTGTGTCCAGTATGTCGCACACTTCCATCTTCTGTGGACTTGTGTCCAGTATGTAGCACACTTACACCTCCTGTGGACTTGTATCCAGTATGTGGCACACTTACACCTCCTGTGGACTTGTGTCCAGTATGTGGCACACTTACACCACCTGTGGACTTGTGTCCAGTATGTAGCACACTTACACCTCCTGTGGACTTGTGTCCAGTATGTAGCACACTTACATCTCCTGTGGATTTGTGTCCAGTATGTGGCACACTTACACCTCCTGTGGACTTGTGTCCAGTAGGTGGCACACTTACACCTCCTGTGGACTTGTGTCCAGTATGTGGCACACTTACACCTCCTGTGGAAATGTGTCCAGTAGGTGGCACACTTACACCTCCTGTGTACTTGTGTCCAGTATGTGGCACACTTACACCTCCTGTGGATTTGTGTCCAGTAAGTGGCACACTTACACCTCCTGTGGAAATATGTCCAGTATGTGGCACACTTACACCTCCTGTGGACTTGTGTCCAGTATGTAGCACACTTACACCTCCTGTGGACTTGTGTCCAGTATGTGGCACACTTACATCTCCTGTGGACATGTACCCAGTATGTGGCACACTTACATCTCCTGTGGACGTGTCCAGTATGTGGCACACTTACACCTCCTGTGGACGTGTGTCCAGTATGTGTCACACTTACACCTCCTGTGGAAATGTGTCCAGTATGTGGCACACTTACACCTCCTGTGGACTTGTGTCCAGTATGTGGCACACTTACACCTCCTGTGGATTTGTGTCCAGTATGTGGCACACTTACACCTCCTGTGGAAATGTGTCCTGTATGTGGCACACTTACACCTCCTGTGGAAATGTGTCCAGTATGTGGCACACTTACACCTCCTGTGGATTTGTGTCCAGTATGTGGCACACTTACACCTCCTGTGGAAATGTGTCCAGTATGTGGCACACTTACACCTCCTGTGGATGTGTCCAGTATGTCGCACACTTCCATCTCCTGTGGATTTGTGTCCAGTATGTCGCACACTTCCATCTTCTGTGGACTTGTGTCCAGTATGTAGCACACTTACACCTCCTGTGGACTTGTGTCCAGTATGTGGCACACTTACACCTCCTGTGGACTTGTGTCCAGTATGTGGCACACTTACAACACCTGTGGACTTGTGTCCAGTATGTAGCACACTTACACCTCCTGTGGACTTGTGTCCAGTATGTAGCACACTTACATCTCCTGTGGATTTGTGTCCAGTATGTGGCACACTTACACCTCCTGTGGACTTGTGTCCAGTAGGTGGCACACTTACACCTCCTGTGGACTTGTTTCCAGTATGTGGCACACTTACACCTCCTGTGGATTTGTGTCCAGTATGTGGCACACTTACACCTCCTGTGGAAATGTGTCCAGTAGGTGGCACACTTACACCTCCTGTGTACTTGTGTCCAGTATGTGGCACACTTACACCTCCTGTGGATTTGTGTCCAGTAAGTGGCACACTTACACCTCCTGTGGAAATATGTCCAGTATGTGGCACACTTACACCTCCTGTGGACTTGTGTCCAGTATGTGGCACACTTACACCTCCTGTGGACTTGTGTCCAGTATGTAGCACACTTAAACCTCCTGTGGATGTGTCCAGTATGTCGCACACTTCCATCTCCTGTGGACTTGTGTCCAGTATGTAGCACACTTCCACCTCCTGTGGACTTGTGTCCAGTATGTGGCACACTTCCATCTCCTGTGGACTTGTGTCCAGTATGTAGCACACTTCCATCTCTTGTGGACTTGTGTCCAGTATGTGGCACACTTACACCTCCTGTGGAAATGTGTCCAGTATGTGGCACACTTACACCTCCTGTGGACTTGTGTCCAGTATGTGGCACACTTACACCTCCTGTGGATTTGTGTCCAGTATGTGGTACACTTACACCTCCTGTGGAAATATGTCCAGTATGTGGCACACTTACACCTCCTGTGGACTTGTGTCCAGTATGTGGCACACTTACACCTCCTGTGGACTTGTGTCCAGTATGTAGCACACTTACATCTCCTGTGGATTTGTGTCCAGTATGTGGCACACTTAGACCTCCTGTGGACTTGTGTCCAGTATGTAGCACACTTACACCTCCTGTGGACTTGTGTCCAGTATGTAGCACACTTCCATCTACTGTGGACTTGTGTCCAGTATGTGGCACACTTACATCTCCTGTGGACATGTACCCAGTATGTGGCACACTTACATCTCCTGTGGACGTGTCCAGTATGTGGCACACTTACACCTCCTGTGGACGTGTGTCCAGTATGTGTCACACTTACACCTCCTGTGGAAATGTGTCCAGTATGTGGCACACTTACACCTCCTGTGGACGTGTGTCCAGTATGTGTCACACTTACACCTCCTGTGGAAATGTGTCCAGTATGTGTCACATTTATACCTCCTGTGGACTTGTGTCCAGTATGTGGCACACTTACACCTCCTGTGGATTTGTGTCCAGTATGTGGCACACTTACACCTCCTGTGGAAATGTGTCCAGCATGTGGCACACTTACACCTCCTGTGGACGTGTGTCCAGTATGTGTCACACTTACACCTCCTGTGGAAATGTGTCCAGTATGTGTCACATTTACACCTCCTGTGGACTTGTGTCCAGTATGTGGCACACTTACACCTCCTGTGGATTTGTGTCCAGTATGTGGCACACTTACACCTCCTGTGGAAATGTGTCCAGTATGTGGCACACTTACACATCCTGTGGAAATGTGTCCAGCATGTGGCACACTTACACCTCCTGTGGATTTGTGTCCAGTATGTGGCACACTTACACCTCCTGTGGAAATGTGTCCAGTATGTGGCACACTTACACCTCCTGTGGATGTGTCCAGTATGTCGCACACTTCCATCTCCTGTGGATTTGTGTCCAGTATGTCGCACACTTCCATCTTCTGTGGACTTGTGTCCAGTATGTAGAACACTTACACCTCCTGTGGACTTGTGTCCAGTATGTGGCACACTTACACCTCCTGTGGACTTGTGTCCAGTATGTGGCACACTTACACCACCTGTGGACTTGTGTCCAGTATGTAGCACACTTACACCTCCTGTGGACTTGTGTCCAGTATGTAGCACACTTACATCTCCTGTGGATTTGTGTCCAGTATGTGGCACACTTACACCTCCTGTGGACTTGTGTCCAGTAGGTGGCACACTTACACCTCCTGTGGACTTGTGTCCAGTATGTGGCACACTTACACCTCCTGTGGATTTGTGTCCAGTATGTGGCACACTTACACCTCCTGTGGAAATGTGTCCAGTAGGTGGCACACTTACACCTCCTGTGTACTTGTGTCCAGTATGTGGCACACTTACACCTCCTGTGGATTTGTGTCCAGTAAGTGGCACACTTACACCTCCTGTGGAAATATGTCCAGTATGTGGCACACTTACACCTCCTGTGGACTTGTGTCCAGTATGTAGCACACTTACACCTCCTGTGGACTTGTGTCCAGTATGTGGCACACTTACATCTCCTGTGGACATGTACCCAGTATGTGGCACACTTACATCTCCTGTGGACGTGTCCAGTATGTGGCACACTTACACCTCCTGTGGACGTGTGTCCAGTATGTGTCACACTTACACCTCCTGTGGAAATGTGTCCAGTATGTGGCACACTTACACCTCCTGTGGACTTGTGTCCAGTATGTGGCACACTTACACCTCCTGTGGATTTGTGTCCAGTATGTGGCACACTTACACCTCCTGTGGAAATGTGTCCTGTATGTGGCACACTTACACCTCCTGTGGAAATGTGTCCAGTATGTGGCACACTTACACCTCCTGTGGATTTGTGTCCAGTATGTGGCACACTTACACCTCCTGTGGAAATGTGTCCAGTATGTGGCACACTTACACCTCCTGTGGATGTGTCCAGTATGTCGCACACTTCCATCTCCTGTGGATTTGTGTCCAGTATGTCGCACACTTCCATCTTCTGTGGACTTGTGTCCAGTATGTAGCACACTTACACCTCCTGTGGACTTGTGTCCAGTATGTGGCACACTTACACCTCCTGTGGACTTGTGTCCAGTATGTGGCACACTTACAACACCTGTGGACTTGTGTCAAGTATGTAGCACACTTACACCTCCTGTGGACTTGTGTCCAGTATGTAGCACACTTACATCTCCTGTGGATTTGTGTCCAGTATGTGGCACACTTACACCTCCTGTGGACTTGTGTCCAGTAGGTGGCACACTTACACCTCCTGTGGACTTGTGTCCAGTATGTGGCAAACCTACACCTCCTGTGGATTTGTGTCCAGTATGTGGCACACTTACACCTCCTGTGGAAATGTGTCCCCTAGGTGGCACACTTACACCTCCTGTGTACTTGTGTCCAGTATGTGGCACACTTACACCTCCTGTGGATTTGTGTCCAGTAAGTGGCACACTTACACCTCCTGTGGAAATATGTCCAGTATGTGGCACACTTACACCTCCTGTGGACTTGTGTCCAGTATGTGGCACACTTACACCTCCTGTGGACTTGTGTCCAGTATGTAGCACACTTAAACCTCCTGTGGATGTGTCCAGTATGTCGCACACTTCCATCTCCTGTGGACTTGTGTCCAGTATGTAGCACACTTACACCTCCTGTGGACTTGTGTCCAGTATGTGGCACACTTCCATCTCCTGTGGACTTGTGTCCAGTATGTAGCACACTTCCATCTCTTGTGGACTTGTGTCCAGTATGTGGCACACTTACACCTCCTGTGGAAATGTGTCCAGTATGTGGCACACTTACACCTCCTGTGGACTTGTGTCCAGTATGTGGCACACTTACACCTCCTGTGGATTTGTGTCCAGTATGTGGCACACTTACACCTCCTGTGGAAATGTGTCCAGTATGTGGCACACTTACACCTCCTGTGGAAATGTGTCCAGTATGTGGCACACTTACACCTCCTGTGGATTTGTGTCCAGTATGTGGCACACTTACAACTCCTGTGGAAATGTGTCCAGTATGTGGCACACTTACACCTCCTGTGGATGTGTCCAGTATGTGGCACACTTACACCTCCTCTGGATGTGTCCAGTATGTCGCACACTTCCATCTCCTGTGGATTTGTGTCCAGTATGTCGCACACTTCCATCTTCTGTGGACTTGTGTCCAGTATGTAGCACACTTACACCTCCTGTGGACTTGTGTCCAGTATGTGGCACACTTACACCTCCTGTGGACTTGTGTCCAGTATGTGGCACACTTACACCACCTGTGGACTTGTGTCCAGTATGTAGCACACTTACACCTCCTGTGGACTTGTGTCCAGTATGTGGCACACTTACACCTCCTGTGGATTTGTGTCCAGTATGTGGCACACTTACACCTCCTGTGGAAATGTGTCCAGTAGGTGGCACACTTACACCTCCTGTGTACTTGTGTCCAGTATGTGGCACACTTACACCTCCTGTGGATTTGTGTCCAGTAAGTGGCACACTTACACCTCCTGTGGAAATATGTCCAGTATGTGGCACACTTACACCTCCTGTGGACTAGTGTCCAGTATGTAGCACACTTACACCTCCTGTGGACTTGTGTCCAGTATGTGGCACACTTACATCTCCTGTGGACATGTACCCAGTATGTGGCACACTTACATCTCCTGTGGACGTGTCCAGTATGTGGCACACTTACACCTCCTGTGGACGTGTGTCCAGTATGTGTCACACTTACACCTCCTGTGGAAATGTGTCCAGTATGTGGCACACTTACACCTCCTGTGGACTAGTGTCCAGTATGTGGCACACTTACACCTCCTGTGGATTTGTGTCCAGTATGTGGCACACTTACACCTCCTGTGGAAATGTGTCCTGTATGTGGCACACTTACACCTCCTGTGGAAATGTGCCCAGTATGTGGCACACTTACACCTCCTGTGGATTTGTGTCCAGTATGTGGCACACTTACACCTCCTGTGGAAATGTGTCCAGTATGTGGCACACTTACACCTCCTGTGGATGTGTCCAGTATGTCGCACACTTCCATCTCCTGTGGATTTGTGTCCAGTATGTCGCACACTTCCATCTTCTGTGGACTTGTGTCCAGTATGTAGCACACTTACACCTCCTGTGGACTTGTGTCCAGTATGTGGCACACTTACACCTCCTGTGGACTTGTGTCCAGTATGTAGCACACTTACATCTCCTGTGGATTTGTGTCCAGTATGTGGCACACTTACACCTCCTGTGGACTTGTGTCCAGTAGGTGGCACACTTACACCTCCTGTGGACTTGTGTCCAGTATGTGGCACACTTACACCTCCTGTGGATTTGTGTCCAGTATGTGGCACACTTACACCTCCTGTGGAAATGTGTCCAGTAGGTGGCACACTTACACCTCCTGTGTACTTGTGTCCAGTATGTGGCACACTTACACCTCCTGTGGATTTGTGTCCAGTAAGTGGCACACTTACACCTCCTGTGGAAATATGTCCAGTATGTGGCACACTTACACCTCCTGTGGACTTGTGTCCAGTATGTGGCACACTTACACCTCCTGTGGACTTGTGTCCAGTATGTAGCACACTTAAACCTCCTGTGGATGTGTCCAGTATGTCGCACACTTCCATCTCCTGTGGACTTGTGTCCAGTATGTAGCACACTTACACCTCCTGTGGACTTGTGTCCAGTATGTGGCACACCTCCATCTCCTGTGGACTTGTGTCCAGTATGTAGCACACTTCCATCTCTTGTGGACTTGTGTCCAGTATGTGGCACACTTACACCTCCTGTGGAAATGTGTCCAGTATGTGGCACACTTACACCTCCTGTGGACTTGTGTCCAGTATGTGGCACACTTACACCTCCTGTGGATTTGTGTCCAGTATGTGGCACACTTACACCTCCTGTGGAAATGTGTCCAGTATGTGGCACACTTACACCTCCTGTGGAAATGTGTCCAGTATGTGGCACACTTACACCTCCTGTGGATTTGTGTCCAGTATGTGGCACACTTACACCTCCTGTGGAAATGTGTCCAGTATGTGGCACACTTACTCCTCCTGTGGATGTGTCCAGTATGTCGCACACTTCCATCTCCTGTGGATTTGTGTCCAGTATGTCGCACACTTCCATCTTCTGTGGACTTGTGTCCAGTATGTAGCACACTTACACCTCCTGTGGACTTGTGTCCAGTATGTGGCACACTTACACCTCCTGTGGACTTGTGTCCAGTATGTGGCACACTTACACCACCTGTGGACTTGTGTCCAGTATGTAGCACACTTACACCTCCTGTGGACTTGTGTCCAGTATGTAGCACACTTACACCTCCTGTGGACTTGTGTCCAGTATGTGGCACACTTACACCTCCTGTGGACTTGTGTCCAGTATGTGGCACACTTACACCTCCTGTGGAAATGTGTCCAGTAGGTGGCACACTTACACCTCCTGTGTACTTGTGTCCAGTATGTGGCACACTTACACCTCCTGTGGATTTGTGTCCAGTATGTGGCACACTTACACCTCCTGTGGAAATATGTCCAGTATGTGGCACACGTACACCTCCTGTGGACTTGTGTCCAGTATGTGGCACACTTACACCTCCTGTGGACTTGTGTCCAGTATGTAGCACACTTAAACCTCCTGTGGATGTGTCCAGTATGTCGCACACTTCCATCTCCTGTGGACTTGTGTCCAGTATGTAGCACACTTACACCTCCTGTGGACTTGTGTCCAGTATGTGGCACACTTACACCTCCTGTGGACTTGTGTCCAGTATGTGGCACACTTCCATCTCCTGTGGACTTGTGTCCAGTATGTAGCACACTTCCATCTCTTGTGGACTTGTGTCCAGTATGTGGCAAACTTACACCTCCTATGGACTTGTGTCCAGTATGTAGCACACTTACACCTCCTGTGGACTTGTGTCCAGTATGTAGCACACTTACACCTCCTGTGGACTTGTGTCCAGTATGTAGCACACTTCCATCTCCTGTGGACTTGTGTCCAGTATGTAGCACACTTACACCTCCTGTGGACTTGTGTCCAGTATGTGGCACACTTCCATCTCCTGTGGACTTGTGTCCAGTATGTAGCACACTTCCATCTCTTGTGGACTTGTGTCCAGTATGTGGCACACTTACAACTCCTGTGGAAATGTGTCCAGTATGTGGCACACTTACACCTCCTGTGGACTTGTGTCCAGTATGTGGCACACTTACACCTCCTGTGGACTTGTGTCCAGTATGTGGCACACTTACACCTCCTGTGGAAATGTGTCCAGTATGTGGCACACTTACACCTCCTGTGGAAATGTGTCCAGTATGTGGCACACTTACACCTCCTGTGGATTTGTGTCCAGTATGTGGCACACTTACACCTCCTGTGGAAATGTGTCCAGTATGTGGCACACTTTCTCCTCCTGTGGATGTGTCCAGTATGTCGCACACTTCCATCTCCTGTGGATTTGTGTCCAGTATGTCGCACACTTCCATCTTCTGTGGACTTGTGTCCAGTATGTAGCACACTTACACCTCCTGTGGACTTGTGTCCAGTATGTGGCACACTTACACCTCCTGTGGACTTGTGTCCAGTATGTGGCACACTTACACCACCTGTGGACTTGTGTCCAGTATGTAGCACACTTACACCTCCTGTGGACTTGTGTCCAGTATGTAGCACACTTACACCTCCTGTGGACTTGTGTCCAGTATGTGGCACACTTACACCTCCTGTGGACTTGTGTCCAGTATGTGGCACACTTACACCTCCTGTGGATTTGTGTCCAGTATGTTGCACACTTACACCTCCTGTGGAAATGTGTCCAGTAGGTGGCACACTTACACCTCCTGTGTACTTGTGTCCAGTATGTGGCACACTTACACCTCCTGTGGATTTGTGTCCAGTATGTGGCACACTTACACCTCCTGTGGAAATATGTCCAGTATGTGGCACACTTACACCTCCTGTGGACTTGTGTCCAGTATGTGGCACACTTACACCTCCTGTGGACTTGTGTCCAGTATGTAGCACACTTAAACCTCCTGTGGATGTGTCCAGTATGTCGCACACTTCCATCTCCTGTGGACTTGTGTCCAGTATGTAGCACACTTACACCTCCTGTGGACTTGTGTCCAGTATGTGGCACACTTACACCTCCTGTGGACTTGTGTCCAGTATGTGGCACACTTCCATCTCCTGTGGACTTGTGTCCAGTATGTAGCACACTTCCATCTCTTGTGGACTTGTGTCCAGTATGTGGCAAACTTACACCTCCTGTGGACTTGTGTCCAGTATGTAGCACACTTACACCTCCTGTGGACTTGTGTCCAGTATGTAGCACACTTACACCTCCTGTGGACTTGTGTCCAGTATGTAGCACACTTACACCTCCTGTGGACTTGTGTCCAGTATGTAGCACACTTACACCTCCTGTGGACTTGTGTCCAGTATGTGGCACACTTACATCTCCTGTGGACTTGTACCCAGTATGTGGCACCCTTACACCTCCTGTGGACGTGTGTCCAGTATGTGTCACACTTACACCTCCTGTGGAAATGGGTCCAGTATGTGGCACACTTACACCTCCTGTGGACTTGTGTCCAGTATGTGGCACACTTACACCTCCTGTGGATTTGTGTCCAGTATGTGGCACACTTACACCTCCTGTGGAAATGTGTCCAGTATGTGGCACACATACACCTCCTGTGGAAATGTGTCCAGTATGTGGCACACTTACACCTCCTGTGGATTTGTGTCCAGTATGTGGCACACTTACACCTCCTGTGGAAATGTGTCCAGTATGTGGCACACTTACACCTCCTGTGGATGTGTCCAGTATGTCGCACACTTCCATCTCCTGTGGACTTGTGTCCAGTATGTAGCACACTTACACCTCCTGTGGACTTGTGTCCAGTATGTGGCACACTTACACCTCCTGTGGACTTGTGTCCAGTATGTGGCACACTTCCATCTCCTGCGGACTTGTGTCCAGTATGTGGCACACTTACACCTCCTGTGGACGTGTGTCCAGTATGTGTCACACTTACACCTCCTGTGGAAATGTGTCCAGTATGTGGCACACTTACACCTCCTGTGGACTTGTGTCCAGTATGTGGCACACTTACACCTCCTGTGGATTTGTGTCCAGTATGTGGCACACTTACACCTCCTGTGGAAATGTGTCCAGTATGTGGCACACTTACACCTCCTGTGGAAATGTGTCCAGTATGTGGCACACTTACACCTCCTGTGGATTTGTGTCCAGTATGTGGCACACTTACACCTCCTGTGGAAATGTGTCCAGTATGTGGCACACTTACACCTCCTGTGGATGTGTCCAGTATGTCGCACACTTCAATCTCCTGTGGATTTGTGTCCAGTATGTCGCACACTTCCATATCCTGTGGACTTGTGTCCAGTATGTAGCACACTTACACCTCCTGTGGACTTGTGTCCAGTATGTGGCACACTTACACCTCCTGTGGACTTGTGTCCAGTATGTAGCACACTTACACCTCCTGTGGAAATGTGTCCAGTATGTGGCACACTTACACCTCCTGTGGACTTGTGTCCAGTATGTGGCACACTTACACCTCCTGTGGATTTGTGTCCAGTATGTGGCACACTTACACCTCCTGTGGAAATGTGTCCAGTATGTGGCACACTTACACCTCCTGTGGAAATGTGTCCAGTATGTGGCACACTTACACCTCCTGTGGATTTGTGTCCAGTATGTGGCACACTTACACCTCCTGTGGAAATGTGTCCAGTATGTGGCACACTTACACCTCCTGTGGATGTGTCCAGTATGTCGCACACTTCCATCTCCTGTGGATTTGTGTCCAGTATGTCGCACACTTCCATCTCCTGTGGACTTGTGTCCAGTATGTAGCACACTTACACCTCCTGTGGAAATGTGTCCAGTATGTGGCACACTTACACCTCCTGTGGATGTGTCCAGTATGTCGCACACTTCCATCTCCTGTGGATTTGTGTCCAGTATGTCGCACACTTCCATCTCCTGTGGACTTGTGTACAGTATGTAGCACACTTACACATCCTGTGGACTTGTGTCCAGTATGTGGCACACTTACACCTCCTGTGGACTTGTGTCCAGTATGTGGCACACTTACACCACCTGTGGACTTGTGTCCAGTATGTAGCACACTTACACCTCCTGTGGACTTGTGTCCAGTATGTAGCACACTTACATCTCCTGTGGATTTGTGTCCAGTATGTGGCACACTTACACCTCCTGTGGACTTGTGTCCAGTATGTGGCACACTTACACCTCCTGTGGACGTGTCCAGTATGTGGCACACTTACACCTCCTGTGGATTTGTGTCCAGTATGTGGCACACTTACACCTCCTGTGGAAATGTGTCCAGTATGTGGCACACTTACACCTCCTGTGTACTTGTGTCCAGTATGTGGCACACTTACACCTCCTGTGGATTTGTGTCCAGTATGTGGCACACTTACACCTCCTGTGGAAATATGTCCAGTATGTGGCACACGTACACCTCCTGTGGACTTGTGTCCAGTATGTGGCACACTTACGCCTCCTGTGGATTTGTGTCCAGTATGTGGCACACTTACACCTCCTGTGGAAATATGTCCAGTATGTGGCACACTTACACCTCCTGTGGACTTGTGTCCAGTATGTGGCACACTTACACCTCCTATGGCCTTGTGTCCAGTATGTAGCACACTTACATCTCCTGTGGATTTGTGTCCAGTATGTGGCACACTTAGACCTCCTGTGGACTTGTGTACAGTATGTAGCACACTTACACCTCCTGTGGACTTGTGTCCAGTATGTAGCACACTTCCATCTACTGTGGACTTGTGTCCAGTATGTGGCACACTTACACCTCCTGTGGACTTGTGTCCAGTATGTGGCACACTTACACCTCCTGTGGACTTGTGTCCAGTATGTAGCACACTTACACCTCCTGTGGACTTGTGTCCAGTATGTAGCAAACTTACACCTCCTGTGGACTTGTGTCCATATGTGGCACACTTACACCTCCTGTGGACTTGTGTCCAGTATGTGGCACACTTACACCTCCTGTGGATTTGTGTCCAGTATGTGGCACACTTACACCTCCTGTGGAAATGTGTCCAGTATGTGGCACACTTACCCCTCCTGTGGAAATGTGTCCAGTATGTGGCACACTTACACCTCCTGTGGATTTGTGTCCAGTATGTGGCACACTTACACCTCCTGTGGAAATGTGTCCAGTATGTGGCACACTTACACCTCCTGTGGATGTGTCCAGTATGTCGCACAGTTCCATCTCCTGTGGATTTGTGTCCAGTATGTCGCACACTTCCATCTCCTGTGGATTTGTGTCCAGTATGTCGCACACTTCCATCTTCTGTGGACTTGTGTCCAGTATGTAGCACACTTACACCTCCTGTGGACTTGTGTCCAGTATGTGGCACACTTACACCTCCTGTGGACTTGTGTCCAGTATGTGGCACACTTACACCACCTGTGGACTTGTGTCCAGTATGTAGCACACTTACACCTCCTGTGGACTTGTGTCCGGTATGTAGCACACTTACATCTCCTGTGGATTTGTGTCCAGTATGTGGCACACTTACACCTCCTGTGGACTTGTGTCCAGTATGTGGCACACTTACACCTCCTGTGGACTTGTGTCCAGTATGTGGCACACTTACACCTCCTGTGGATTTGTGTCCAGTATGTGGCACACTTACAACTCCTGTGGAAATGTGTCCAGTAGATGGCACAATTACACCTCCTGTGTACTTGTGTCCAGTATGTGGCACACTTACACCTCCTGTGGATTTGTGTCCAGTATGTGGCACACTTACACCTCCTGTGGAAATATGTCCAGTATGTGGCACACTTACACCTCCTGTGGACTTGTGTCCAGTATGTGGCACACTTACACCTCCTGTGGACTTGTGTCCAGTATGTAGCACACTTAAACCTCCTGTGGATGTGTCCAGTATGTCGCACACTTCCATCTCCTGTGGATTTGTGTCCAGTATGTAGCACACTTACACCTCCTGTGGGCTTGTGTCCAGTATGTGGCACACTTACACCTCCTGTGGATTTGTGTCCAGTATGTGGCACACTTACAACTCCTGTGGAAATGTGTCCAGTAGGTGTCACACTTACACCTCCTGTGTACTTGTGTCCAGTATGTGGCACACTTACACCTCCTGTGGATTTGTGTCCAGTATGTGGCACACTTACACCTCCTGTGGAAATATGTCCAGTATGTGGCACACTTACACCTCCTGTGGACTTGTGTCCAGTATGTAGCACACTTAAACCTCCTGTGGATGTGTCCAGTATGTCGCACACTTCCATCTCCTGTGGACTTGTGTCCAGTATGTGGCACACTTACACCTCCTGTGGACTTGTGTCCAGTATGTGGCACACTTACACCACCTGTGGACTTGTGTCCAGTATGTGGCACACTTACACCTCCTGTGGACTTGTGTCCAGTATGTAGCACACTTACATCTCCTGTGGATTTGTGTCCAGTATCTGGCACACTTACACCTCCTGTGGACTTGTGTCCAGTATGTGGCACACTTACACCTCCTGTGGGCTTGTGTCCAGTATGTGGCACACTTACACCTGCTGTGGATTTGTGTCCAGTATGTGTCACACTTACACCTCCTGTGGAAATGTGTCCAGTATGTGGCACACTTACACCTCCTGTGTACTTGTGTCCAGTATGTGGCACACTTACACCTCCTGTGGATTTGTGTCCAGTATGTGGCACACTTACACCTCCTGTGGAAATGTGTCCAGTATGTGGCACACTTACACCTCCTGTGGACTTGTGTCCAGTATGTGGCACACTTACACCTCCTGTGGACTTGTGTCCAGTATGTGGCACACTTACACCTCCTGTGGACTTGTGTCCAGTATGTGGCACACTTACACCTCCTGTGGGCTTGTGTCCAGTATGTGGCACACTTACACCTCCTGTGGATTTGTGTCCAGTATGTGTCACACTTACACCTCCTGTGGAAATGTGTCCAGTATGTGGCACACTTACACCTCCTGTGGATTTGTGTCCAGTATGTGGCACACTTACACCTCCTGTGGAAATGTGTCCAGTATGTGGCACACTTACACCTCCTGTGGAAATGTGTCCAGTATGTGGCACACTTACACCTCCTGTGGATTTGTGTCCAGTATGTGGCACACTTACACCTCCTGTGGAAATGTGTCCAGTATGTGGCACACTTACACCTCCTGTGGATGTGTCCAGTATGTCGCACACTTCCATCTCCTGTGGATTTGTGTCCAGTATGTCGCACACTTCCATCTCCTGTGGACTTGTGTCCAGTATGTAGCACACTTACACCTCCTGTGGAAATGTGTCCAGTATGTGGCACACTTACACCTCCTGTGGATGTGTCCAGTATGTCGCACACTTCCATCTCCTGTGGATTTGTGTCCAGTATGTCGCACACTTCCATCTCCTGTGGACTTGTGTACAGTATGTAGCACACTTACACATCCTGTGGACTTGTGTCCAGTATGTGGCACACTTACACCTCCCGTGGACTTGTGTCCAGTATGTGGCACACTTACACCACCTGTGGACTTGTGTCCAGTATGTAGCACACTTACACCTCCTGTGGACTTGTGTCCAGTATGTAGCACACTTACATCTCCTGTGGATTTGTGTCCAGTATGTGGCACACTTACACCTCCTGTGGACTTGTGTCCAGTATGTGGCACACTTACACCTCCTGTGGACGTGTCCAGTATGTGGCACACTTACACATCCTGTGGATTTGTGTTCAGTATGTGGCACACTTACACCTCCTGTGGAAATGTGTCCAGTATGTGGCACACTTACACCTCCTGTGTACTTGTGTCCAGTATGTGGCACACTTACACCTCCTGTGGATTTGTGTCCAGTATGTGGCACACTTACACCACCTGTGGAAATATGTCCAGTATGTGGCACACGTACACCTCCTGTGGACTTGTGTCCAGTATGTGCCACACTTACGCCTCCTGTGGATTTGTGTCCAGTATGTGGCACACTTACACCTCCTGTGGAAATATGTCCAGTATGTGGCACACTTACACCTCCTGTGGACTTGTGTCCAGTATGTGGCACACTTACACCTCCTATGGCCTTGTGTCCAGTATGTAGCACACTTACATCTCCTGTGGATTTGTGTCCAGTATGTGGCACACTTAGACCTCCTGTGGACTTGTGTACAGTATGTAGCACACTTACACCTCCTGTGGACTTGTGTCCAGTATGTAGCACACTTCCATCTACTGTGGACTTGTGTCCAGTATGTGGCACACTTACACCTCCTGTGGACTTGTGTCCAGTATGTTGCACACTTACACCTCCTGTGGACTTGTGTCCAGTATGTGGCACACTTACACCTCCTGTGGACTTGTGTCCAGTATGTGGCACACTTACACCTCCTGTGGACTTGTGTCCAGTATGTAGCACACTTACACCTCCTGTGGACTTGTGTCCAGTATGTAGCAAACTTACACCTCCTGTGGACTTGTGTCCATATGTGGCACACTTACACCTCCTGTGGACTTGTGTCCAGTATGTGGCACACTTACACCTCCTGTGTACTTGTGTCCAGTATGTGGCACACTTACACCTCCTGTGGATTTGTGTCCAGTATGTGGCACACTTACACCTCCTGTGGAAATATGTCCAGTATGTGGCACACTTACACCTCCTGTGGACTTGTGTCCAGTATGTGGCACACTTACACCTCCTGTGGACTTGTGTCCAGTATGTGGCACACTTACACCTCCTGTGGACTTGTGTCCAGTATGTGGCACACTTACACCTCCTGTGGGCTTGTGTCCAGTATGTGGCACACTTACACCTCCTGTGGATTTGTGTCCAGTATGTGTCACACTTACACCTCCTGTGGAAATGTGTCCAGTATGTGGCACACTTACACCTCCTGTGGATTTGTGTCCAGTATGTGGCACACTTACACCTCCTGTGGAAATGTGTCCAGTATGTGGCACACTTACACCTCCTGTGGAAATGTGTCCAGTATGTGGCACACTTACACCTCCTGTGGATTTGTGTCCAGTATGTGGCACACTTACACCTCCTGTGGAAATGTGTCCAGTATGTGGCACACTTACACCTCCTGTGGATGTGTCCAGTATGTCGCACACTTCCATCTCCTGTGGATTTGTGTCCAGTATGTCGCACACTTCCATCTCCTGTGGACTTGTGTCCAGTATGTAGCACACTTACACCTCCTGTGGAAATGTGTCCAGTATGTGGCACACTTACACCTCCTGTGGATGTGTCCAGTATGTCGCACACTTCCATCTCCTGTGGATTTGTGTCCAGTATGTCGCACACTTCCATCTCCTGTGGACTTGTGTACAGTATGTAGCACACTTACACATCCTGTGGACTTGTGTCCAATATGTGGCACACTTACACCTCCTGTGGACTTGTGTCCAGTATGTGGCACACTTACACCACCTGTGGACTTGTGTCCAGTATGTAGCACACTTACACCTCCTGTGGACTTGTGTCCAGTATGTAGCACACTTACATCTCCTGTGGATTTGTGTCCAGTATGTGGCACACTTACACCTCCTGTGGACTTGTGTCCAGTATGTGGCACACTTACACCTCCTGTGGACGTGTCCAGTATGTGGCACACTTACACATCCTGTGGATTTGTGTCCAGTATGTGGCACACTTACACCTCCTGTGGAAATGTGTCCAGTATGTGGCACACTTACACCTCCTGTGTACTTGTGTCCAGTATGTGGCACACTTACACCTCCTGTGGATTTGTGTCCAGTATGTGGCACACTTACACCTCCTGTGGAAATATGTCCAGTATGTGGCACACGTACACCTCCTGTGGACTTGTGTCCAGTATGTGGCACACTTACGCCTCCTGTGGATTTGTGTCCAGTATGTGGCACACTTACACCTCCTGTGGAAATATGTCCAGTATGTGGCACACTTACACCTCCTGTGGACTTGTGTCCAGTATGTGGCACACTTACACCTCCTATGGCCTTGTGTCCAGTATGTAGCACACTTACATCTCCTGTGGATTTGTGTCCAGTATATGGCACACTTAGACCTCCTGTGGACTTGTGTACAGTATGTAGCACACTTACACCTCCTGTGGACTTGTGTCCAGTATGTAGCACACTTCCATCTACTGTGGACTTGTGTCCAGTATGTGGCACACTTACACCTCCTGTGGACTTCTGTCCAGTATGTTGCACACTTACACCTCCTGTGGACTTGTGTCCAGTATGTGGCACACTTACACCTCCTGTGGACTTGTGTCCAGTATGTGGCACACTTACACCTCCTGTGGACTTGTGTCCAGTATGTAGCACACTTACACCTCCTGTGGACTTGTGTCCAGTATGTAGCAAACTTACACCTCCTGTGGACTTGTGTCCATATGTGGCAAACTTACACCTCCTGTGGACTTGTGTCCAGTATGTGGCACACTTACACCTCCTGTGGATTTGTGTCCAGTATGTGGCACACTTACACCTCCTGTGGAAATGTGTCCAGTATGTGGCACACTTACCCCTCCTGTGGAAATATGTCCAGTATGTGGCACACTTACACCTCCTGTGGACTTGTGTCCAGTATGTGGCACACTTACACCTCCTATGGCCTTGTGTCCAGTATGTAGCACACTTACATCTCCTGTGGATTTGTGTCCAGTATGTGGCACACTTAGACCTCCTGTGGACTTGTGTACAGTATGTAGCACACTTAAACCTCCTGTGGACTTGTGTCCTGTATGTAGCACACTTCCATCTACTGTGGACTTGTGTCCAGTATGTGGCACACTTACACCTCCTGTGGACTTGTGTCCAGTATGTTGCACACTTACACCTCCTGTGGACTTGTGTCCAGTATGTGGCACACTTACACCTCCTGTGGACTTGTGTCCAGTATGTGGCACACTTACACCTCCTGTGGACTTGTGTCCAGTATGTAGCACACTTACACCTCCTGTGGACTTGTGTCCAGTATGTAGCAAACTTACACCTCCTGTGGACTTGTGTCCATATGTGGCACACTTACACCTCCTGTGGACTTGTGTCCAGTATGTGGCACACTTACACCTCCTGTGTACTTGTGTCCAGTATGTGGCACACTTACACCTCCTGTGGATTTGTGTCCAGTATGTGGCACACTTACACCTCCTGTGGAAATATGTCCAGTATGTGGCACACTTACACCTCCTGTGGACTTGTGTCCAGTATGTGGCACACTTACACCTCCTGTGGACTTGTGTCCAGTATGTGGCACACTTACACCTCCTGTGGACTTGTGTCCAGTATGTGGCACACTTACACCTCCTGTGGGCTTGTGTCCAGTATGTGGCACACTTACACCTCCTGTGGATTTGTGTCCAGTATGTGTCACACTTACACCTCCTGTGGAAATGTGTCCAGTATGTGGCACACTTACACCTCCTGTGGATTTGTGTCCAGTATGTGGCACACTTACACCTCCTGTGGAAATGTGTCCAGTATGTGGCACACTTACACCTCCTGTGGAAATGTGTCCAGTATGTGGCACACTTACACCTCCTGTGGATTTGTGTCCAGTATGTGGCACACTTACACCTCCTGTGGAAATGTGTCCAGTATGTGGCACACTTACACCTCCTGTGGATGTGTCCAGTATGTCGCACACTTCCATCTCCTGTGGATTTGTGTCCAGTATGTCGCACACTTCCATCTCCTGTGGACTTGTGTCCAGTATGTAGCACACTTACACCTCCTGTGGAAATGTGTCCAGTATGTGGCACACTTACACCTCCTGTGGATGTGTCCAGTATGTCGCACACTTCCATCTCCTGTGGATTTGTGTCCAGTATGTCGCACACTTCCATCTCCTGTGGACGTGTCCAGTATGTGGCACACTTACACATCCTGTGGATTTGTGTCCAGTATGTGGCACACTTACACCTCCTGTGGAAATGTGTCCAGTATGTGGCACACTTACACCTCCTGTGTACTTGTGTCCAGTATGTGGCACACTTACACCTCCTGTGGATTTGTGTCCAGTATGTGGCACACTTACACCTCCTGTGGAAATATGTCCAGTATGTGGCACACGTACACCTCCTGTGGACTTGTGTCCAGTATGTGGCACACTTACGCCTCCTGTGGATTTGTGTCCAGTATGTGGCACACTTACACCTCCTGTGGAAATATGTCCAGTATGTGGCACACTTACACCTCCTGTGGACTTGTGTCCAGTATGTGGCACACTTACACCTCCTATGGCCTTGTGTCCAGTATGTAGCACACTTACATCTCCTGTGGATTTGTGTCCAGTATATGGCACACTTAGACCTCCTGTGGACTTGTGTACAGTATGTAGCACACTTACACCTCCTGTGGACTTGTGTCCAGTATGTAGCACACTTCCATCTACTGTGGACTTGTGTCCAGTATGTGGCACACTTACACCTCCTGTGGACTTCTGTCCAGTATGTTGCACACTTACACCTCCTGTGGACTTGTGTCCAGTATGTGGCACACTTACACCTCCTGTGGACTTGTGTCCAGTATGTGGCACACTTACACCTCCTGTGGACTTGTGTCCAGTATGTAGCACACTTACACCTCCTGTGGACTTGTGTCCAGTATGTAGCAAACTTACACCTCCTGTGGACTTGTGTCCATATGTGGCAAACTTACACCTCCTGTGGACTTGTGTCCAGTATGTGGCACACTTACACCTCCTGTGGATTTGTGTCCAGTATGTGGCACACTTACACCTCCTGTGGAAATGTGTCCAGTATGTGGCACACTTACCCCTCCTGTGGAAATATGTCCAGTATGTGGCACACTTACACCTCCTGTGGACTTGTGTCCAGTATGTGGCACACTTACACCTCCTATGGCCTTGTGTCCAGTATGTAGCACACTTACATCTCCTGTGGATTTGTGTCCAGTATGTGGCACACTTAGACCTCCTGTGGACTTGTGTACAGTATGTAGCACACTTAAACCTCCTGTGGACTTGTGTCCTGTATGTAGCACACTTCCATCTACTGTGGACTTGTGTCCAGTATGTGGCACACTTACACCTCCTGTGGACTTGTGTCCAGTATGTTGCACACTTACACCTCCTGTGGACTTGTGTCCAGTATGTGGCACACTTACACCTCCTGTGGACTTGTGTCCAGTATGTGGCACACTTACACCTCCTGTGGACTTGTGTCCAGTATGTAGCACACTTACACCTCCTGTGGACTTGTGTCCAGTATGTAGCAAACTTACACCTCCTGTGGACTTGTGTCCATATGTGGCACACTTACACCTCCTGTGGACTTGTGTCCAGTATGTGGCACACTTACACCTCCTGTGTACTTGTGTCCAGTATGTGGCACACTTACACCTCCTGTGGATTTGTGTCCAGTATGTGGCACACTTACACCTCCTGTGGAAATATGTCCAGTATGTGGCACACTTACACCTCCTGTGGACTTGTGTCCAGTATGTGGCACACTTACACCTCCTGTGGACTTGTGTCCAGTATGTGGCACACTTACACCTCCTGTGGACTTGTGTCCAGTATGTGGCACACTTACACCTCCTGTGGGCTTGTGTCCAGTATGTGGCACACTTACACCTCCTGTGGATTTGTGTCCAGTATGTGTCACACTTACACCTCCTGTGGAAATGTGTCCAGTATGTGGCACACTTACACCTCCTGTGGATTTGTGTCCAGTATGTGGCACACTTACACCTCCTGTGGAAATGTGTCCAGTATGTGGCACACTTACACCTCCTGTGGAAATGTGTCCAGTATGTGGCACACTTACACCTCCTGTGGATTTGTGTCCAGTATGTGGCACACTTACACCTCCTGTGGAAATGTGTCCAGTATGTGGCACACTTACACCTCCTGTGGATGTGTCCAGTATGTCGCACACTTCCATCTCCTGTGGATTTGTGTCCAGTATGTCGCACACTTCCATCTCCTGTGGACTTGTGTCCAGTATGTAGCACACTTACACCTCCTGTGGAAATGTGTCCAGTATGTGGCACACTTACACCTCCTGTGGATGTGTCCAGTATGTCGCACACTTCCATCTCCTGTGGATTTGTGTCCAGTATGTCGCACACTTCCATCTCCTGTGGACTTGTGTACAGTATGTAGCACACTTACACATCCTGTGGACTTGTGTCCAATATGTGGCACACTTACACCTCCTGTGGACTTGTGTCCAGTATGTGGCACACTTACACCACCTGTGGACTTGTGTCCAGTATGTAGCACACTTACACCTCCTGTGGACTTGTGTCCAGTATGTAGCACACTTACATCTCCTGTGGATTTGTGTCCAGTATGTGGCACACTTACACCTCCTGTGGACTTGTGTCCAGTATGTGGCACACTTACACCTCCTGTGGACGTGTCCAGTATGTGGCACACTTACACATCCTGTGGATTTGTGTCCAGTATGTGGCACACTTACACCTCCTGTGGAAATGTGTCCAGTATGTGGCACACTTACACCTCCTGTGTACTTGTGTCCAGTATGTGGCACACTTACACCTCCTGTGGATTTGTGTCCAGTATGTGGCACACTTACACCTCCTGTGGAAATATGTCCAGTATGTGGCACACGTACACCTCCTGTGGACTTGTGTCCAGTATGTGGCACACTTACGCCTCCTGTGGATTTGTGTCCAGTATGTGGCACAGTAACACCTCCTGTGGAAATATGTCCAGTATGTGGCACACTTACACCTCCTGTGGACTTGTGTCCAGTATGTGGCACACTTACACCTCCTATGGCCTTGTGTCCAGTATGTAGCACACTTACATCTCCTGTGGATTTGTGTCCAGTATGTGGCACACTTAGACCTCCTGTGGACTTGTGTACAGTATGTAGCACACTTACACCTCCTGTGGACTTGTGTCCAGTATGTAGCACACTTCCATCTACTGTGGACTTGTGTCCAGTATGTGGCACACTTACACCTCCTGTGGACTTCTGTCCAGTATGTTGCACACTTACACCTCCTGTGGACTTGTGTCCAGTATGTGGCACACTTACACCTCCTGTGGACTTGTGTCCAGTATGTGGCACACTTACACCTCCTGTGGACTTGTGTCCAGTATGTAGCACACTTACACCTCCTGTGGACTTGTGTCCAGTATGTAGCAAACTTACACCTCCTGTGGACTTGTGTCCATATGTGGCAAACTTACACCTCCTGTGGACTTGTGTCCAGTATGTGGCACACTTACACCTCCTGTGGATTTGTGTCCAGTATGTGGCACACTTACACCTCCTGTGGAAATGTGTCCAGTATGTGGCACACTTACCCCTCCTGTGGAAATGTGTCCAGTATGTGGCACACTTACACCTCCTGTGGATTTGTGTCCAGTATGTGGCACACTTACACCTCCTGTGGAAATGTGTCCAGTATGTGGCACACTTACACCTCCTGTGGATGTGTCCAGTATGTCGCACACTTCCATCTCCTGTGGATTTGTGTCCAGTATGTCGCACACTTCCATCTCCTGTGGATTTGTGTCCAGTATGTCGCACAATTCCATCTTCTGTGGACTTGTGTCCAGTATGTAGCACACTTACACCTCCTGTGGACTTGTGTCCAGTATGTGGCACACTTACACCTCCTGTGGACTTGTGTCCAGTATGTGGCACACTTACACCACCTGTGGACTTGTGTCCAGTATGTAGCACACTTACACCTCCTGTGGACTTGTGTCCAGTATGTAGCACACTTACATCTCCTGTGGATTTGTGTCCAGTATGTGGCACACTTACACCTCCTGTGGACTTGTGTCCAGTATGTGGCACACTTACACCTCCTGTGGACTTGTGTCCAGTATGTGGCACACTTACACCTCCTGTGGATTTGTGTCCAGTATGTGGCACACTTACAACTCCTGTGGAAATGTGTCCAGTAGGTGGCACACTTACACCTCCTGTGTACTTGTGTCCAGTATGTGGCACACTTACACCTCCTGTGGATTTGTGTCCAGTATGTGGCACACTTACACCTCCTGTGGAAATATGTCCAGTATGTGGCACACTTACACCTCCTGTGGACTTGTGTCCAGTATGTGGCACACTTACACCTCCTGTGGACTTGTGTCCAGTATGTAGCACACTTAAACCTCCTGTGGATGTGTCCAGTATGTCGCACACTTCCATCTCCTGTGGATTTGTGTCCAGTATGTAGCACACTTACACCTCCTGTGGGCTTGTGTCCAGTATGTGGCACACTTACACCTCCTGTGGATTTGTGTCCAGTATGTGGCACACTTACAACTCCTGTGGAAATGTGTCCAGTAGGTGTCACACTTACACCTCCTGTGTACTTGTGTCCAGTATGTGGCACACTTACACCTCCTGTGGATTTGTGTCCAGTATGTGGCACACTTACACCTCCTGTGGAAATATGTCCAGTATGTGGCACACTTACACCTCCTGTGGACTTGTGTCCAGTATGTAGCACACTTAAACCTCCTGTGGATGTGTCCAGTATGTCGCACACTTCCATCTCCTGTGGATTTGTGTCCAGTATGTCGCACACTTCCATCTCCTGTGGACTTGTGTCCAGTATGTAGCACACTTACACCTCCTGTGGACTTGTGTCCAGTATGTGGCACACTTACACCACCTGTGGACTTGTGTCCAGTATGTGGCACACTTACACCTCCTGTGGACTTGTGTCCAGTATGTAGCACACTTACATCTCCTGTGGATTTGTGTCCAGTATGTGGCACACTTACACCTCCTGTGGACTTGTGTCCAGTATGTGGCACACTTACACCTCCTGTGGGCTTGTGTCCAGTATGTGGCACACTTACACCTCCTGTGGATTTGTGTCCAGTATGTGTCACACTTACACCTCCTGTGGAAATGTGTCCAGTATGTGGCACACTTACACCTCCTGTGTACTTGTGTCCAGTATGTGGCACACTTACACCTCCTGTGGATTTGTGTCCAGTATGTGGCACACTTACACCTCCTGTGGAAATATGTCCAGTATGTGGCACACTTACACCTCCTGTGGACTTGTGTCCAGTATGTGGCACACTTACACCTCCTGTGGACTTGTGTCCAGTATGTAGCACACTTAAACCTCCTGTGGATGTGTCCAGTATGTCGCACACTTCCATCTCCTGTGGACTTGTGTCCAGTATGTAGCACACTTACACCTCCTGTGGATTTGTGTCCAGTATGTGGCACACTTCCATCTCCTGTGGACTTGTGTCCAGTATGTGGCACACTTACACCTCCTGTGGACTTGTGTCCAGTATGTGGCACACTTACACCTCCTGTGGATTTGTGTCCCGTATGTGGCACACTTACACCTCCTGTGGAAATGTGTCCAGTATGTGGCAGACGTACACCTCCTGTGGACTTGTGTCCAGTATGTAGCAGACTTACACCTCCTGTAGATTTGTGTCCAGTATGTGGCAGACGTACACCTCCTGTGGACTTGTGTCCAGTATGTGGCACACTTACATCTCCTGTGGACTTGTGTCCAGTATGTAGCACACTTACACCTCCTGTGGACTTGTGTCCAGTATGTGGCACACTTACACCTCCTGTGGACTTGTGTCCAGTATGTGGCACACTTACACCTCCTGTGGACTTGTGTCCAGAATGTGGCACACTTACATCTCCTGTGGACTTGTGTCCAGTATGTGGCACACTTACACCTCCTGTGGACTTGTGTCCAGAATGTGGCACACTTACATCTCCTGTGGACTTGTGTCCAGTATGTGGCACACTTACACCTCCTGTGGACTTGTGTCCAGTATGTGGCACACTTCCTGCTCCTGTGGACTTGTGTCCAGTATGTAGCACACTTCCATCTCCTGTGGACTTGTGTCCAGTATGTGGCACACTTACACCTCCTGTGGACTTGTGTCCAGTATGTGGCACACTTACACCTCCTGTGGACTTGTGTCCAGAATGTGGCA
The DNA here is from genome assembly GCF_048418815.1 of Hemitrygon akajei. Taxonomy (NCBI): domain Eukaryota; kingdom Metazoa; phylum Chordata; class Chondrichthyes; order Myliobatiformes; family Dasyatidae; genus Hemitrygon; species Hemitrygon akajei. The sequence continues at coordinate 38,901,271 of NC_133147.1, read as the reverse complement.
CACTTACATCTCCTGTGGACTTGTGTCCAGTATGTGGCACACTTACACCTCCTGTGGACTTGTGTCCAGTATGTGGCACACTTCCTGCTCCTGTGGACTTGTGTCCAGTATGTAGCACACTTCCATCTCCTGTGGACTTGTGTCCAGTATGTGGCACACTTACACCTCCTGTGGACTTGTGTCCAGTATGTAGCACACTTACACCTCCTGTGGACTTGTGTCCAGTATGTAGCACACTTACACCTCCTGTGGACTTGTGTCCAGTATGTGGCACACTTACATCTCCTGTGGACATGTACCCAGTATGTGGCACACTTTCATCTCCTGTGGACTTGTGTCCAGTATGTGGCACACTTACACCTCCTGTGGACGTGTGTCCAGTATGTGTCACACTTACACATCCTGTGGAAATGTGTCCAGTATGTGGCACACTTACATCTCCTGTGGACTTGTACCCAGTATGTGGCACACTTACACCTCCTGTGGACTTGTGTCCAGTATGTAGCACACTTACACCTCCTGTGGACTTCTGTCCAGAATGTGGCACACTTACACCTCCTGTGGAAATGTGTCCAGTATGTCGCACACTTCCATCTCCTGTGGACTTGTGTCCAGTATGTAGCACACTTACACCTCCTGTGGACTTGTGTCCAGTATGTGGCACACTTACACCTCCTGTGGACTTGTGTCCAGTATGTGGCACACTTCCATCTCCTGTGGACTTGTGTCCAGTATGTAGCACACTTCCATCTCTTGTGGACTTGTGTCCAGTATGTGGCAAACTTACACCTCCTATGGACTTGTGTCCAGTATGTAGCACACTTACACCTCCTGTGGACTTGTGTCCAGTATGTAGCACACTTACACCTCCTGTGGACTTGTGTCCAGTATGTAGCACACTTCCATCTCCTGTGGACTTGTGTCCAGTATGTAGCACACTTACACCTCCTGTGGACTTGTGTCCAGTATGTGGCACACTTCCATCTCCTGTGGACTTGTGTCCAGTATGTAGCACACTTCCATCTCTTGTGGACTTGTGTCCAGTATGTGGCACACTTACAACTCCTGTGGAAATGTGTCCAGTATGTGGCACACTTACACCTCCTGTGGACTTGTGTCCAGTATGTGGCACACTTACACCTCCTGTGGATTTGTGTCCAGTATGTGGCACACTTACACCTACTGTGGAAATGTGTCCAGTATGTGGCACACTTACACCTCCTGTGGAAATGTGTCCAGTATGTGGCACACTTACACCTCCTGTGGATTTGTGTCCAGTATGTGGCACACTTACACCTCCTGTGGAAATGTGTCCAGTATGTGGCACACTTACTCCTCCTGTGGATGTGTCCAGTATGTCGCACACTTCCATCTCCTGTGGATTTGTGTCCAGTATGTCGCACACTTCCATCTTCTGTGGACTTGTGTCCAGTATGTAGCACACTTACACCTCCTGTGGACTTGTGTCCAGTATGTGGCACACTTACACCTCCTGTGGACTTGTGTCCAGTATGTGGCACACTTACACCACCTGTGGACTTGTGTCCAGTATGTAGCACACTTACACCTCCTGTGGACTTGTGTCCAGTATGTAGCACACTTACACCTCCTGTGGACTTGTGTCCAGTATGTGGCACACTTACACCTCCTGTGGACTTGTGTCCAGTATGTGGCACACTTACACCTCCTGTGGATTTGTGTCCAGTATGTTGCACACTTACACCTCCTGTGGAAATGTGTCCAGTAGGTGGCACACTTACACCTCCTGTGTACTTGTGTCCAGTATGTGGCACACTTACACCTCCTGTGGATTTGTGTCCAGTATGTGGCACACTTACACCTCCTGTGGAAATATGTCCAGTATGTGGCACACTTACACCTCCTGTGGACTTGTGTCCAGTATGTGGCACACTTACACCTCCTGTGGACTTGTGTCCAGTATGTAGCACACTTAAACCTCCTGTGGATGTGTCCAGTATGTCGCACACTTCCATCTCCTGTGGACTTGTGTCCAGTATGTAGCACACTTACACCTCCTGTGGACTTGTGTCCAGTATGTGGCACACTTACACCTCCTGTGGACTTGTGTCCAGTATGTGGCACACTTCCATCTCCTGTGGACTTGTGTCCAGTATGTAGCACACTTCCATCTCTTGTGGACTTGTGTCCAGTATGTGGCAAACTTACACCTCCTGTGGACTTGTGTCCAGTATGTAGCACACTTACACCTCCTGTGGACTTGTGTCCAGTATGTAGCACACTTACACCTCCTGTGGACTTGTGTCCAGTATGTAGCACACTTACACCTCCTGTGGACTTGTGTCCAGTATGTAGCACACTTACACCTCCTGTGGACTTGTGTCCAGTATGTGGCACACTTACATCTCCTGTGGACTTGTACCCAGTATGTGGCACACTTACATCTGCTGTGGACTTGTGTCCAGTATGTGGCACACTTACACCTCCTGTGGACGTGTGTCCAGTATGTGTCACACTTACACCTCCTGTGGAAATGGGTCCAGTATGTGGCACACTTACACCTCCTGTGGACTTGTGTCCAGTATGTGGCACACTTACACCTCCTGTGGATTTGTGTCCAGTATGTGGCACACTTACACCTCCTGTGGAAATGTGTCCAGTATGTGGCACACATACACCTCCTGTGGAAATGTGTCCAGTATGTGGCACACTTACACCTCCTGTGGATTTGTGTCCAGTATGTGGCACACTTACACCTCCTGTGGAAATGTGTCCAGTATGTGGCACACTTACACCTCCTGTGGATGTGTCCAGTATGTCGCACACTTCCATCTCCTGTGGACTTGTGTCCAGTATGTAGCACACTTACACCTCCTGTGGACTTGTGTCCAGTATGTAGCACACTTAAACCTCCTGTGGATGTGTCCAGTATGTCGCACACTTCCATCTCCTGTGGACTTGTGTCCAGTATGTAGCACACTTACACCTCCTGTGGACTTGTGTCCAGTATGTGGCACACTTACACCTCCTGTGGACTTGTGTCCAGTATGTGGCACACTTCCATCTCCTGTGGACTTGTGTCCAGTATGTAGCACACTTCCATCTCTTGTGGACTTGTGTCCAGTATGTGGCAAACTTACACCTCCTGTGGACTTGTGTCCAGTATGTAGCACACTTACACCTCCTGTGGACTTGTGTCCAGTATGTAGCACACTTACACCTCCTGTGGACTTGTGTCCAGTATGTAGCACACTTACACCTCCTGTGGACTTGTGTCCAGTATGTAGCACACTTACACCTCCTGTGGACTTGTGTCCAGTATGTGGCACACTTACATCTCCTGTGGACTTGTACCCAGTATGTGGCACACTTACATCTGCTGTGGACTTGTGTCCAGTATGTGGCACACTTACACCTCCTGTGGACGTGTGTCCAGTATGTGTCACACTTACACCTCCTGTGGAAATGGGTCCAGTATGTGGCACACTTACACCTCCTGTGGACTTGTGTCCAGTATGTGGCACACTTACACCTCCTGTGGATTTGTGTCCAGTATGTGGCACACTTACACCTCCTGTGGAAATGTGTCCAGTATGTGGCACACATACACCTCCTGTGGAAATGTGTCCAGTATGTGGCACACTTACACCTCCTGTGGATTTGTGTCCAGTATGTGGCACACTTACACCTCCTGTGGAAATGTGTCCAGTATGTGGCACACTTACACCTCCTGTGGATGTGTCCAGTATGTCGCACACTTCCATCTCCTGTGGACTTGTGTCCAGTATGTAGCACACTTACACCTCCTGTGGACTTGTGTCCAGTATGTGGCACACTTACACCTCCTGTGGACTTGTGTCCAGTATGTGGCACACTTCCATCTCCTGCGGACTTGTGTCCAGTATGTAGCACACTTCCATCTCTTGTGGACTTGTGTCCAGTATGTAGCACACTAACACCTCCTGTGGACTTGTGTCCAGTATGTAGCACACTTACACCTCCTGTGGACTTGTGTCCAGTATGTAGCACACTTACACCTCCTGTGGACTTGTGTCCAGTATGTAGCACACTTACACCTCCTGTGGACTTGTGTCCAGTATGTGGCACACTTACATCTCCTGTGGACTTGTACCCAGTATGTGGCACACTTACATCTGCTGTGGACTTGTGTCCAGTATGTGGCACACTTACACCTCCTGTGGACGTGTGTCCAGTATGTGTCACACTTACACCTCCTGTGGAAATGTGTCCAGTATGTGGCACACTTACACCTCCTGTGGACTTGTGTCCAGTATGTGGCACACTTACACCTCCTGTGGATTTGTGTCCAGTATGTGGCACACTTACACCTCCTGTGGAAATGTGTCCAGTATGTGGCACACTTACACCTCCTGTGGAAATGTGTCCAGTATGTGGCACACTTACACCTCCTGTGGATTTGTGTCCAGTATGTGGCACACTTACACCTCCTGTGGAAATGTGTCCAGTATGTGGCACACTTACACCTCCTGTGGATGTGTCCAGTATGTCGCACACTTCAATCTCCTGTGGATTTGTGTCCAGTATGTCGCACACTTCCATATCCTGTGGACTTGTGTCCAGTATGTAGCACACTTACACCTCCTGTGGACTTGTGTCCAGTATGTGGCACACTTACACCTCCTGTGGACTTGTGTCCAGTATGTAGCACACTTACACCTCCTGTGGAAATATGTCCAGTATGTGGCACACGTACACCTCCTGTGGACTTGTGTCCAGTATGTGGCACACTTACGCCTCCTGTGGATTTGTGTCCAGTATGTGGCACACTTACACCTCCTGTGGAAATATGTCCAGTATGTGGCACACTTACACCTCCTGTGGACTTGTGTCCAGTATGTGGCACACTTACACCTCCTATGGCCTTGTGTCCAGTATGTAGCACACTTACATCTCCTGTGGATTTGTGTCCAGTATGTGGCACACTTAGACCTCCTGTGGACTTGTGTACAGTATGTAGCACACTTACACCTCCTGTGGACTTGTGTCCAGTATGTAGCACACTTCCATCTACTGTGGACTTCTGTCCAGTATGTGGCACACTTACACCTCCTGTGGACTTCTGTCCAGTATGTTGCACACTTACACCTCCTGTGGACTTGTGTCCAGTATGTGGCACACTTACACCTCCTGTGGACTTGTGTCCAGTATGTGGCACACTTACACCTCCTGTGGACTTGTGTCCAGTATGTAGCACACTTACACCTCCTGTGGACTTGTGTCCAGTATGTAGCAAACTTACACCTCCTGTGGACTTGTGTCCATATGTGGCAAACTTACACCTCCTGTGGACTTGTGTCCAGTATGTGGCACACTTACACCTCCTGTGGATTTGTGTCCAGTATGTGGCACACTTACACCTCCTGTGGAAATGTGTCCAGTATGTGGCACACTTACCCCTCCTGTGGAAATGTGTCCAGTATGTGGCACACTTACACCTCCTGTGGATTTGTGTCCAGTATGTGGCACACTTACACCTCCTGTGGAAATGTGTCCAGTATGTGGCACACTTACACCTCCTGTGGATGTGTCCAGTATGTCGCACACTTCCATCTCCTGTGGATTTGTGTCCAGTATGTCGCACACTTCCATCTCCTGTGGATTTGTGTCCAGTATGTCGCACAATTCCATCTTCTGTGGACTTGTGTCCAGTATGTAGCACACTTACACCTCCTGTGGACTTGTGTCCAGTATGTGGCACACTTACACCTCCTGTGGACTTGTGTCCAGTATGTGGCACACTTACACCACCTGTGGACTTGTGTCCAGTATGTAGCACACTTACACCTCCTGTGGACTTGTGTCCAGTATGTAGCACACTTACATCTCCTGTGGATTTGTGTCCAGTATGTGGCACACTTACACCTCCTGTGGACTTGTGTCCAGTATGTGGCACACTTACACCTCCTGTGGACTTGTGTCCAGTATGTGGCACACTTACACCTCCTGTGGATTTGTGTCCAGTATGTGGCACACTTACAACTCCTGTGGAAATGTGTCCAGTAGGTGGCACACTTACACCTCCTGTGTACTTGTGTCCAGTATGTGGCACACTTACACCTCCTGTGGATTTGTGTCCAGTATGTGGCACACTTACACCTCCTGTGGAAATATGTCCAGTATGTGGCACACTTACACCTCCTGTGGACTTGTGTCCAGTATGTGGCACACTTACACCTCCTGTGGACTTGTGTCCAGTATGTAGCACACTTAAACCTCCTGTGGATGTGTCCAGTATGTCGCACACTTCCATCTCCTGTGGATTTGTGTCCAGTATGTAGCACACTTACACCTCCTGTGGGCTTGTGTCCAGTATGTGGCACACTTACACCTCCTGTGGATTTGTGTCCAGTATGTGGCACACTTACAACTCCTGTGGAAATGTGTCCAGTAGGTGTCACACTTACACCTCCTGTGTACTTGTGTCCAGTATGTGGCACACTTACACCTCCTGTGGATTTGTGTCCAGTATGTGGCACACTTACACCTCCTGTGGAAATATGTCCAGTATGTGGCACACTTACACCTCCTGTGGACTTGTGTCCAGTATGTAGCACACTTAAACCTCCTGTGGATGTGTCCAGTATGTCGCACACTTCCATCTCCTGTGGATTTGTGTCCAGTATGTCGCACACTTCCATCTCCTGTGGACTTGTGTCCAGTATGTAGCACACTTACACCTCCTGTGGACTTGTGTCCAGTATGTGGCACACTTACACCACCTGTGGACTTGTGTCCAGTATGTGGCACACTTACACCTCCTGTGGACTTGTGTCCAGTATGTAGCACACTTACATCTCCTGTGGATTTGTGTCCAGTATGTGGCACACTTACACCTCCTGTGGACTTGTGTCCAGTATGTGGCACACTTACACCTCCTGTGGGCTTGTGTCCAGTATGTGGCACACTTACACCTCCTGTGGATTTGTGTCCAGTATGTGTCACACTTACACCTCCTGTGGAAATGTGTCCAGTATGTGGCACACTTACACCTCCTGTGTACTTGTGTCCAGTATGTGGCACACTTACACCTCCTGTGGATTTGTGTCCAGTATGTGGCACACTTACACCTCCTGTGGAAATATGTCCAGTATGTGGCACACTTACACCTCCTGTGGACTTGTGTCCAGTATGTGGCACACTTACACCTCCTGTGGACTTGTGTCCAGTATGTAGCACACTTAAACCTCCTGTGGATGTGTCCAGTATGTCGCACACTTCCATCTCCTGTGGACTTGTGTCCAGTATGTAGCACACTTACACCTCCTGTGGATTTGTGTCCAGTATGTGGCACACTTCCATCTCCTGTGGACTTGTGTCCAGTATGTGGCACACTTACACCTCCTGTGGACTTGTGTCCAGTATGTGGCACACTTACACCTCCTGTGGATTTGTGTCCCGTATGTGGCACACTTACACCTCCTGTGGAAATGTGTCCAGTATGTGGCAGACGTACACCTCCTGTGGACTTGTGTCCAGTATGTAGCAGACTTACACCTCCTGTAGATTTGTGTCCAGTATGTGGCAGACGTACACCTCCTGTGGACTTGTGTCCAGTATGTGGCACACTTACATCTCCTGTGGACTTGTGTCCAGTATGTAGCACACTTACACCTCCTGTGGACTTGTGTCCAGTATGTGGCACACTTACACCTCCTGTGGACTTGTGTCCAGTATGTGGCACACTTACACCTCCTGTGGACTTGTGTCCAGAATGTGGCACACTTACATCTCCTGTGGACTTGTGTCCAGTATGTGGCACACTTACACCTCCTGTGGACTTGTGTCCAGAATGTGGCACACTTACATCTCCTGTGGACTTGTGTCCAGTATGTGGCACACTTACACCTCCTGTGGACTTGTGTCCAGTATGTGGCACACTTCCTGCTCCTGTGGACTTGTGTCCAGTATGTAGCACACTTCCATCTCCTGTGGACTTGTGTCCAGTATGTGGCACACTTACACCTCCTGTGGACTTGTGTCCAGTATGTGGCACACTTACACCTCCTGTGGACTTGTGTCCAGAATGTGGCACACTTACATCTCCTGTGGACTTGTGTCCAGTATGTGGCACACTTACACCTCCTGTGGACTTGTGTCCAGTATGTGGCACACTTCCTGCTCCTGTGGACTTGTGTCCAGTATGTAGCACACTTCCATCTCCTGTGGACTTGTGTCCAGTATGTGGCACACTTACACCTCCTGTGGACTTGTGTCCAGTATGTAGCACACTTACACCTCCTGTGGACTTGTGTCCAGTATGTAGCACACTTACACCTCCTGTGGACTTGTGTCCAGTATGTGGCACACTTACATCTCCTGTGGACATGTACCCAGTATGTGGCACACTTTCATCTCCTGTGGACTTGTGTCCAGTATGTGGCACACTTACACCTCCTGTGGACGTGTGTCCAGTATGTGTCACACTTACACATCCTGTGGAAATGTGTCCAGTATGTGGCACACTTACATCTCCTGTGGACTTGTACCCAGTATGTGGCACACTTACACCTCCTGTGGACTTGTGTCCAGTATGTAGCACACTTACACCTCCTGTGGACTTCTGTCCAGAATGTGGCACACTTACACCTCCTGTGGAAATGTGTCCAGTATGTCGCACACTTCCATCTCCTGTGGACTTGTGTCCAGTATGTAGCACACTTACACCTCCTGTGGACTTGTGTCCAGTATGTGGCACACTTACACCTCCTGTGGACTTGTGTCCAGTATGTGGCACACTTCCATCTCCTGTGGACTTGTGTCCAGTATGTAGCACACTTCCATCTCTTGTGGACTTGTGTCCAGTATGTGGCAAACTTACACCTCCTATGGACTTGTGTCCAGTATGTAGCACACTTACACCTCCTGTGGACTTGTGTCCAGTATGTAGCACACTTACACCTCCTGTGGACTTGTGTCCAGTATGTAGCACACTTCCATCTCCTGTGGACTTGTGTCCAGTATGTAGCACACTTACACCTCCTGTGGACTTGTGTCCAGTATGTGGCACACTTCCATCTCCTGTGGACTTGTGTCCAGTATGTAGCACACTTCCATCTCTTGTGGACTTGTGTCCAGTATGTGGCACACTTACAACTCCTGTGGAAATGTGTCCAGTATGTGGCACACTTACACCTCCTGTGGACTTGTGTCCAGTATGTGGCACACTTACACCTCCTGTGGATTTGTGTCCAGTATGTGGCACACTTACACCTACTGTGGAAATGTGTCCAGTATGTGGCACACTTACACCTCCTGTGGAAATGTGTCCAGTATGTGGCACACTTACACCTCCTGTGGATTTGTGTCCAGTATGTGGCACACTTACACCTCCTGTGGAAATGTGTCCAGTATGTGGCACACTTACTCCTCCTGTGGATGTGTCCAGTATGTCGCACACTTCCATCTCCTGTGGATTTGTGTCCAGTATGTCGCACACTTCCATCTTCTGTGGACTTGTGTCCAGTATGTAGCACACTTACACCTCCTGTGGACTTGTGTCCAGTATGTGGCACACTTACACCTCCTGTGGACTTGTGTCCAGTATGTGGCACACTTACACCACCTGTGGACTTGTGTCCAGTATGTAGCACACTTACACCTCCTGTGGACTTGTGTCCAGTATGTAGCACACTTACACCTCCTGTGGACTTGTGTCCAGTATGTGGCACACTTACACCTCCTGTGGACTTGTGTCCAGTATGTGGCACACTTACACCTCCTGTGGATTTGTGTCCAGTATGTTGCACACTTACACCTCCTGTGGAAATGTGTCCAGTAGGTGGCACACTTACACCTCCTGTGTACTTGTGTCCAGTATGTGGCACACTTACACCTCCTGTGGATTTGTGTCCAGTATGTGGCACACTTACACCTCCTGTGGAAATATGTCCAGTATGTGGCACACTTACACCTCCTGTGGACTTGTGTCCAGTATGTGGCACACTTACACCTCCTGTGGACTTGTGTCCAGTATGTAGCACACTTAAACCTCCTGTGGATGTGTCCAGTATGTCGCACACTTCCATCTCCTGTGGACTTGTGTCCAGTATGTAGCACACTTACACCTCCTGTGGACTTGTGTCCAGTATGTGGCACACTTACACCTCCTGTGGACTTGTGTCCAGTATGTGGCACACTTCCATCTCCTGTGGACTTGTGTCCAGTATGTAGCACACTTCCATCTCTTGTGGACTTGTGTCCAGTATGTGGCAAACTTACACCTCCTGTGGACTTGTGTCCAGTATGTAGCACACTTACACCTCCTGTGGACTTGTGTCCAGTATGTAGCACACTTACACCTCCTGTGGACTTGTGTCCAGTATGTAGCACACTTACACCTCCTGTGGACTTGTGTCCAGTATGTAGCACACTTACACCTCCTGTGGACTTGTGTCCAGTATGTGGCACACTTACATCTCCTGTGGACTTGTACCCAGTATGTGGCACACTTACATCTGCTGTGGACTTGTGTCCAGTATGTGGCACACTTACACCTCCTGTGGACGTGTGTCCAGTATGTGTCACACTTACACCTCCTGTGGAAATGGGTCCAGTATGTGGCACACTTACACCTCCTGTGGACTTGTGTCCAGTATGTGGCACACTTACACCTCCTGTGGATTTGTGTCCAGTATGTGGCACACTTACACCTCCTGTGGAAATGTGTCCAGTATGTGGCACACATACACCTCCTGTGGAAATGTGTCCAGTATGTGGCACACTTACACCTCCTGTGGATTTGTGTCCAGTATGTGGCACACTTACACCTCCTGTGGAAATGTGTCCAGTATGTGGCACACTTACACCTCCTGTGGATGTGTCCAGTATGTCGCACACTTCCATCTCCTGTGGACTTGTGTCCAGTATGTAGCACACTTACACCTCCTGTGGACTTGTGTCCAGTATGTAGCACACTTAAACCTCCTGTGGATGTGTCCAGTATGTCGCACACTTCCATCTCCTGTGGACTTGTGTCCAGTATGTAGCACACTTACACCTCCTGTGGACTTGTGTCCAGTATGTGGCACACTTACACCTCCTGTGGACTTGTGTCCAGTATGTGGCACACTTCCATCTCCTGTGGACTTGTGTCCAGTATGTAGCACACTTCCATCTCTTGTGGACTTGTGTCCAGTATGTGGCAAACTTACACCTCCTGTGGACTTGTGTCCAGTATGTAGCACACTTACACCTCCTGTGGACTTGTGTCCAGTATGTAGCACACTTACACCTCCTGTGGACTTGTGTCCAGTATGTAGCACACTTACACCTCCTGTGGACTTGTGTCCAGTATGTAGCACACTTACACCTCCTGTGGACTTGTGTCCAGTATGTGGCACACTTACATCTCCTGTGGACTTGTACCCAGTATGTGGCACACTTACATCTGCTGTGGACTTGTGTCCAGTATGTGGCACACTTACACCTCCTGTGGACGTGTGTCCAGTATGTGTCACACTTACACCTCCTGTGGAAATGGGTCCAGTATGTGGCACACTTACACCTCCTGTGGACTTGTGTCCAGTATGTGGCACACTTACACCTCCTGTGGATTTGTGTCCAGTATGTGGCACACTTACACCTCCTGTGGAAATGTGTCCAGTATGTGGCACACATACACCTCCTGTGGAAATGTGTCCAGTATGTGGCACACTTACACCTCCTGTGGATTTGTGTCCAGTATGTGGCACACTTACACCTCCTGTGGAAATGTGTCCAGTATGTGGCACACTTACACCTCCTGTGGATGTGTCCAGTATGTCGCACACTTCCATCTCCTGTGGACTTGTGTCCAGTATGTAGCACACTTACACCTCCTGTGGACTTGTGTCCAGTATGTGGCACACTTACACCTCCTGTGGACTTGTGTCCAGTATGTGGCACACTTCCATCTCCTGCGGACTTGTGTCCAGTATGTAGCACACTTCCATCTCTTGTGGACTTGTGTCCAGTATGTAGCACACTAACACCTCCTGTGGACTTGTGTCCAGTATGTAGCACACTTACACCTCCTGTGGACTTGTGTCCAGTATGTAGCACACTTACACCTCCTGTGGACTTGTGTCCAGTATGTAGCACACTTACACCTCCTGTGGACTTGTGTCCAGTATGTGGCACACTTACATCTCCTGTGGACTTGTACCCAGTATGTGGCACACTTACATCTGCTGTGGACTTGTGTCCAGTATGTGGCACACTTACACCTCCTGTGGACGTGTGTCCAGTATGTGTCACACTTACACCTCCTGTGGAAATGTGTCCAGTATGTGGCACACTTACACCTCCTGTGGACTTGTGTCCAGTATGTGGCACACTTACACCTCCTGTGGATTTGTGTCCAGTATGTGGCACACTTACACCTCCTGTGGAAATGTGTCCAGTATGTGGCACACTTACACCTCCTGTGGAAATGTGTCCAGTATGTGGCACACTTACACCTCCTGTGGATTTGTGTCCAGTATGTGGCACACTTACACCTCCTGTGGAAATGTGTCCAGTATGTGGCACACTTACACCTCCTGTGGATGTGTCCAGTATGTCGCACACTTCAATCTCCTGTGGATTTGTGTCCAGTATGTCGCACACTTCCATATCCTGTGGACTTGTGTCCAGTATGTAGCACACTTACACCTCCTGTGGACTTGTGTCCAGTATGTGGCACACTTACACCTCCTGTGGACTTGTGTCCAGTATGTAGCACACTTACACCTCCTGTGGAAATGTGTCCAGTATGTGGCACACTTACACCTCCTGTGGACTTGTGTCCAGTATGTGGCACACTTACACCTCCTGTGGATTTGTGTCCAGTATGTGGCACACTTACACCTCCTGTGGAAATGTGTCCAGTATGTGGCACACTTACACCTCCTGTGGAAATGTGTCCAGTATGTGGCACACTTACACCTCCTGTGGATTTGTGTCCAGTATGTGGCACACTTACACCTCCTGTGGAAATGTGTCCAGTATGTGGCACACTTACACCTCCTGTGGATGTGTCCAGTATGTCGCACACTTCCATCTCCTGTGGATTTGTGTCCAGTATGTCGCACACTTCCATCTCCTGTGGACTTGTGTCCAGTATGTAGCACACTTACACCTCCTGTGGAAATGTGTCCAGTATGTGGCACACTTACACCTCCTGTGGATGTGTCCAGTATGTCGCACACTTCCATCTCCTGTGGATTTGTGTCCAGTATGTCGCACACTTCCATCTCCTGTGGACTTGTGTACAGTATGTAGCACACTTACACATCCTGTGGACTTGTGTCCAGTATGTGGCACACTTACACCTCCTGTGGACTTGGGTCCAGTATGTGGCACACTTACACCACCTGTGGACTTGTGTCCAGTATGTAGCACACTTACACCTCCTGTGGACTTGTGTCCAGTATGTAGCACACTTACATCTCCTGTGGATTTGTGTCCAGTATGTGGCACACTTACACCTCCTGTGGACTTGTGTCCAGTATGTGGCACACTTACACCTCCTGTGGACGTGTCCAGTATGTGGCACACTTACACCTCCTGTGGATTTGTGTCCAGTATGTGGCACACTTACACCTCCTGTGGAAATGTGTCCAGTATGTGGCACACTTACACCTCCTGTGTACTTGTGTCCAGTATGTGGCACACTTACACCTCCTGTGGATTTGTGTCCAGTATGTGGCACACTTACACCTCCTGTGGAAATATGTCCAGTATGTGGCACACGTACACCTCCTGTGGACTTGTGTCCAGTATGTGGCACACTTACGCCTCCTGTGGATTTGTGTCCAGTATGTGGCACACTTACACCTCCTGTGGAAATATGTCCAGTATGTGGCACACTTACACCTCCTGTGGACTTGTGTCCAGTATGTGGCACACTTACACCTCCTATGGCCTTGTGTCCAGTATGTAGCACACTTACATCTCCTGTGGATTTGTGTCCAGTATGTGGCACACTTAGACCTCCTGTGGACTTGTGTACAGTATGTAGCACACTTACACCTCCTGTGGACTTGTGTCCAGTATGTAGCACACTTCCATCTACTGTGGACTTGTGTCCAGTATGTGGCACACTTACACCTCCTGTGGACTTGTGTCCAGTATGTGGCACACTTACACCTCCTGTGGACTTGTGTCCAGTATGTAGCACACTTACACCTCCTGTGGACTTGTGTCCAGTATGTAGCAAACTTACACCTCCTGTGGACTTGTGTCCATATGTGGCACACTTACACCTCCTGTGGACTTGTGTCCAGTATGTGGCACACTTACACCTCCTGTGGATTTGTGTCCAGTATGTGGCACACTTACACCTCCTGTGGAAATGTGTCCAGTATGTGGCACACTTACCCCTCCTGTGGAAATGTGTCCAGTATGTGGCACACTTACACCTCCTGTGGATTTGTGTCCAGTATGTGGCACACTTACACCTCCTGTGGAAATGTGTCCAGTATGTGGCACACTTACACCTCCTGTGGATGTGTCCAGTATGTCGCACACTTCCATCTCCTGTGGATTTGTGTCCAGTATGTCGCACACTTCCATCTCCTGTGGATTTGTGTCCAGTATGTCGCACACTTCCATCTTCTGTGGACTTGTGTCCAGTATGTAGCACACTTACACCTCCTGTGGACTTGTGTCCAGTATGTGGCACACTTACACCTCCTGTGGACTTGTGTCCAGTATGTGGCACACTTACACCACCTGTGGACTTGTGTCCAGTATGTAGCACACTTACACCTCCTGTGGACTTGTGTCCGGTATGTAGCACACTTACATCTCCTGTGGATTTGTGTCCAGTATGTGGCACACTTACACCTCCTGTGGACTTGTGTCCAGTATGTGGCACACTTACACCTCCTGTGGACTTGTGTCCAGTATGTGGCACACTTACACCTCCTGTGGATTTGTGTCCAGTATGTGGCACACTTACAACTCCTGTGGAAATGTGTCCAGTAGGTGGCACAATTACACCTCCTGTGTACTTGTGTCCAGTATGTGGCACACTTACACCTCCTGTGGATTTGTGTCCAGTATGTGGCACACTTACACCTCCTGTGGAAATATGTCCAGTATGTGGCACACTTACACCTCCTGTGGACTTGTGTCCAGTATGTGGCACACTTACACCTCCTGTGGACTTGTGTCCAGTATGTAGCACACTTAAACCTCCTGTGGATGTGTCCAGTATGTCGCACACTTCCATCTCCTGTGGATTTGTGTCCAGTATGTAGCACACTTACACCTCCTGTGGGCTTGTGTCCAGTATGTGGCACACTTACACCTCCTGTGGATTTGTGTCCAGTATGTGGCACACTTACAACTCCTGTGGAAATGTGTCCAGTAGGTGTCACACTTACACCTCCTGTGTACTTGTGTCCAGTATGTGGCACACTTACACCTCCTGTGGATTTGTGTCCAGTATGTGGCACACTTACACCTCCTGTGGAAATATGTCCAGTATGTGGCACACTTACACCTCCTGTGGACTTGTGTCCAGTATGTAGCACACTTAAACCTCCTGTGGATGTGTCCAGTATGTCGCACACTTCCATCTCCTGTGGACTTGTGTCCAGTATGTGGCACACTTACACCTCCTGTGGAAATGTGTCCAGTATGTGGCACACATACACCTCCTGTGGAAATGTGTCCAGTATGTGGCACACTTACACCTCCTGTGGATTTGTGTCCAGTATGTGGCACACTTACACCTCCTGTGGAAATGTGTCCAGTATGTGGCACACTTACACCTCCTGTGGATGTGTCCAGTATGTCGCACACTTCCATCTCCTGTGGACTTGTGTCCAGTATGTAGCACACTTACACCTCCTGTGGACTTGTGTCCAGTATGTGGCACACTTACACCTCCTGTGGACTTGTGTCCAGTATGTGGCACACTTCCATCTCCTGCGGACTTGTGTCCAGTATGTAGCACACTTCCATCTCTTGTGGACTTGTGTCCAGTATGTAGCACACTAACACCTCCTGTGGACTTGTGTCCAGTATGTAGCACACTTACACCTCCTGTGGACTTGTGTCCAGTATGTAGCACACTTACACCTCCTGTGGACTTGTGTCCAGTATGTGGCACACTTACACCTCCTGTGGACTTGTGTCCAGTATGTGGCACACTTCCATCTCCTGCGGACTTGTGTCCAGTATGTAGCACACTTCCATCTCTTGTGGACTTGTGTCCAGTATGTAGCACACTAACACCTCCTGTGGACTTGTGTCCAGTATGTAGCACACTTACACCTCCTGTGGACTTGTGTCCAGTATGTAGCACACTTACACCTCCTGTGGACTTGTGTCCAGTATGTAGCACACTTACACCTCCTGTGGACTTGTGTCCAGTATGTGGCACACTTACATCTCCTGTGGACTTGTACCCAGTATGTGGCACACTTACATCTGCTGTGGACTTGTGTCCAGTATGTGGCACACTTACACCTCCTGTGGACGTGTGTCCAGTATGTGTCACACTTACACCTCCTGTGGAAATGTGTCCAGTATGTGGCACACTTACACCTCCTGTGGACTTGTGTCCAGTATGTGGCACACTTACACCTCCTGTGGATTTGTGTCCAGTATGTGGCACACTTACACCTCCTGTGGAAATGTGTCCAGTATGTGGCACACTTACACCTCCTGTGGAAATGTGTCCAGTATGTGGCACACTTACACCTCCTGTGGATTTGTGTCCAGTATGTGGCACACTTACACCTCCTGTGGAAATGTGTCCAGTATGTGGCACACTTACACCTCCTGTGGATGTGTCCAGTATGTCGCACACTTCAATCTCCTGTGGATTTGTGTCCAGTATGTCGCACACTTCCATATCCTGTGGACTTGTGTCCAGTATGTAGCACACTTACACCTCCTGTGGACTTGTGTCCAGTATGTGGCACACTTACACCTCCTGTGGACTTGTGTCCAGTATGTAGCACACTTACACCTCCTGTGGAAATGTGTCCAGTATGTGGCACACTTACACCTCCTGTGGACTTGTGTCCAGTATGTGGCACACTTACACCTCCTGTGGATTTGTGTCCAGTATGTGGCACACTTACACCTCCTGTGGAAATGTGTCCAGTATGTGGCACACTTACACCTCCTGTGGAAATGTGTCCAGTATGTGGCACACTTACACCTCCTGTGGATTTGTGTCCAGTATGTGGCACACTTACACCTCCTGTGGAAATGTGTCCAGTATGTGGCACACTTACACCTCCTGTGGATGTGTCCAGTATGTCGCACACTTCCATCTCCTGTGGATTTGTGTCCAGTATGTCGCACACTTCCATCTCCTGTGGACTTGTGTCCAGTATGTAGCACACTTACACCTCCTGTGGAAATGTGTCCAGTATGTGGCACACTTACACCTCCTGTGGATGTGTCCAGTATGTCGCACACTTCCATCTCCTGTGGATTTGTGTCCAGTATGTCGCACACTTCCATCTCCTGTGGACTTGTGTACAGTATGTAGCACACTTACACATCCTGTGGACTTGTGTCCAGTATGTGGCACACTTACACCTCCTGTGGACTTGGGTCCAGTATGTGGCACACTTACACCACCTGTGGACTTGTGTCCAGTATGTAGCACACTTACACCTCCTGTGGACTTGTGTCCAGTATGTAGCACACTTACATCTCCTGTGGATTTGTGTCCAGTATGTGGCACACTTACACCTCCTGTGGACTTGTGTCCAGTATGTGGCACACTTACACCTCCTGTGGACGTGTCCAGTATGTGGCACACTTACACCTCCTGTGGATTTGTGTCCAGTATGTGGCACACTTACACCTCCTGTGGAAATGTGTCCAGTATGTGGCACACTTACACCTCCTGTGTACTTGTGTCCAGTATGTGGCACACTTACACCTCCTGTGGATTTGTGTCCAGTATGTGGCACACTTACACCTCCTGTGGAAATATGTCCAGTATGTGGCACACGTACACCTCCTGTGGACTTGTGTCCAGTATGTGGCACACTTACGCCTCCTGTGGATTTGTGTCCAGTATGTGGCACACTTACACCTCCTGTGGAAATATGTCCAGTATGTGGCACACTTACACCTCCTGTGGACTTGTGTCCAGTATGTGGCACACTTACACCTCCTATGGCCTTGTGTCCAGTATGTAGCACACTTACATCTCCTGTGGATTTGTGTCCAGTATGTGGCACACTTAGACCTCCTGTGGACTTGTGTACAGTATGTAGCACACTTACACCTCCTGTGGACTTGTGTCCAGTATGTAGCACACTTCCATCTACTGTGGACTTGTGTCCAGTATGTGGCACACTTACACCTCCTGTGGACTTGTGTCCAGTATGTGGCACACTTACACCTCCTGTGGACTTGTGTCCAGTATGTAGCACACTTACACCTCCTGTGGACTTGTGTCCAGTATGTAGCAAACTTACACCTCCTGTGGACTTGTGTCCATATGTGGCACACTTACACCTCCTGTGGACTTGTGTCCAGTATGTGGCACACTTACACCTCCTGTGGATTTGTGTCCAGTATGTGGCACACTTACACCTCCTGTGGAAATGTGTCCAGTATGTGGCACACTTACCCCTCCTGTGGAAATGTGTCCAGTATGTGGCACACTTACACCTCCTGTGGATTTGTGTCCAGTATGTGGCACACTTACACCTCCTGTGGAAATGTGTCCAGTATGTGGCACACTTACACCTCCTGTGGATGTGTCCAGTATGTCGCACACTTCCATCTCCTGTGGATTTGTGTCCAGTATGTCGCACACTTCCATCTCCTGTGGATTTGTGTCCAGTATGTCGCACACTTCCATCTTCTGTGGACTTGTGTCCAGTATGTAGCACACTTACACCTCCTGTGGACTTGTGTCCAGTATGTGGCACACTTACACCTCCTGTGGACTTGTGTCCAGTATGTGGCACACTTACACCACCTGTGGACTTGTGTCCAGTATGTAGCACACTTACACCTCCTGTGGACTTGTGTCCGGTATGTAGCACACTTACATCTCCTGTGGATTTGTGTCCAGTATGTGGCACACTTACACCTCCTGTGGACTTGTGTCCAGTATGTGGCACACTTACACCTCCTGTGGACTTGTGTCCAGTATGTGGCACACTTACACCTCCTGTGGATTTGTGTCCAGTATGTGGCACACTTACAACTCCTGTGGAAATGTGTCCAGTAGGTGGCACAATTACACCTCCTGTGTACTTGTGTCCAGTATGTGGCACACTTACACCTCCTGTGGATTTGTGTCCAGTATGTGGCACACTTACACCTCCTGTGGAAATATGTCCAGTATGTGGCACACTTACACCTCCTGTGGACTTGTGTCCAGTATGTGGCACACTTACACCTCCTGTGGACTTGTGTCCAGTATGTAGCACACTTAAACCTCCTGTGGATGTGTCCAGTATGTCGCACACTTCCATCTCCTGTGGATTTGTGTCCAGTATGTAGCACACTTACACCTCCTGTGGGCTTGTGTCCAGTATGTGGCACACTTACACCTCCTGTGGATTTGTGTCCAGTATGTGGCACACTTACAACTCCTGTGGAAATGTGTCCAGTAGGTGTCACACTTACACCTCCTGTGTACTTGTGTCCAGTATGTGGCACACTTACACCTCCTGTGGATTTGTGTCCAGTATGTGGCACACTTACACCTCCTGTGGAAATATGTCCAGTATGTGGCACACTTACACCTCCTGTGGACTTGTGTCCAGTATGTAGCACACTTAAACCTCCTGTGGATGTGTCCAGTATGTCGCACACTTCCATCTCCTGTGGACTTGTGTCCAGTATGTGGCACACTTACACCTCCTGTGGAAATGTGTCCAGTATGTGGCACACATACACCTCCTGTGGAAATGTGTCCAGTATGTGGCACACTTACACCTCCTGTGGATTTGTGTCCAGTATGTGGCACACTTACACCTCCTGTGGAAATGTGTCCAGTATGTGGCACACTTACACCTCCTGTGGATGTGTCCAGTATGTCGCACACTTCCATCTCCTGTGGACTTGTGTCCAGTATGTAGCACACTTACACCTCCTGTGGACTTGTGTCCAGTATGTGGCACACTTACACCTCCTGTGGACTTGTGTCCAGTATGTGGCACACTTCCATCTCCTGCGGACTTGTGTCCAGTATGTAGCACACTTCCATCTCTTGTGGACTTGTGTCCAGTATGTAGCACACTAACACCTCCTGTGGACTTGTGTCCAGTATGTAGCACACTTACACCTCCTGTGGACTTGTGTCCAGTATGTAGCACACTTACACCTCCTGTGGACTTGTGTCCAGTATGTAGCACACTTACACCTCCTGTGGACTTGTGTCCAGTATGTGGCACACTTACATCTCCTGTGGACTTGTACCCAGTATGTGGCACACTTACATCTGCTGTGGACTTGTGTCCAGTATGTGGCACACTTACACCTCCTGTGGACGTGTGTCCAGTATGTGTCACACTTACACCTCCTGTGGAAATGTGTCCAGTATGTGGCACACTTACACCTCCTGTGGACTTGTGTCCAGTATGTGGCACACTTACACCTCCTGTGGATTTGTGTCCAGTATGTGGCACACTTACACCTCCTGTGGAAATGTGTCCAGTATGTGGCACACTTACACCTCCTGTGGAAATGTGTCCAGTATGTGGCACACTTACACCTCCTGTGGATTTGTGTCCAGTATGTGGCACACTTACACCTCCTGTGGAAATGTGTCCAGTATGTGGCACACTTACACCTCCTGTGGATGTGTCCAGTATGTCGCACACTTCAATCTCCTGTGGATTTGTGTCCAGTATGTCGCACACTTCCATATCCTGTGGACTTGTGTCCAGTATGTAGCACACTTACACCTCCTGTGGACTTGTGTCCAGTATGTGGCACACTTACACCTCCTGTGGACTTGTGTCCAGTATGTAGCACACTTACACCTCCTGTGGAAATGTGTCCAGTATGTGGCACACTTACACCTCCTGTGGACTTGTGTCCAGTATGTGGCACACTTACACCTCCTGTGGATTTGTGTCCAGTATGTGGCACACTTACACCTCCTGTGGAAATGTGTCCAGTATGTGGCACACTTACACCTCCTGTGGAAATGTGTCCAGTATGTGGCACACTTACACCTCCTGTGGATTTGTGTCCAGTATGTGGCACACTTACACCTCCTGTGGAAATGTGTCCAGTATGTGGCACACTTACACCTCCTGTGGATGTGTCCAGTATGTCGCACACTTCCATCTCCTGTGGATTTGTGTCCAGTATGTCGCACACTTCCATCTCCTGTGGACTTGTGTCCAGTATGTAGCACACTTACACCTCCTGTGGAAATGTGTCCAGTATGTGGCACACTTACACCTCCTGTGGATGTGTCCAGTATGTCGCACACTTCCATCTCCTGTGGATTTGTGTCCAGTATGTCGCACACTTCCATCTCCTGTGGACTTGTGTACAGTATGTAGCACACTTACACATCCTGTGGACTTGTGTCCAGTATGTGGCACACTTACACCTCCTGTGGACTTGTGTCCAGTATGTGGCACACTTACACCACCTGTGGACTTGTGTCCAGTATGTAGCACACTTACACCTCCTGTGGACTTGTGTCCAGTATGTAGCACACTTACATCTCCTGTGGATTTGTGTCCAGTATGTGGCACACTTACACCTCCTGTGGACTTGTGTCCAGTATGTGGCACACTTACACCTCCTGTGGACGTGTCCAGTATGTGGCACACTTACACCTCCTGTGGATTTGTGTCCAGTATGTGGCACACTTACACCTCCTGTGGAAATGTGTCCAGTATGTGGCACACTTACACCTCCTGTGTACTTGTGTCCAGTATGTGGCACACTTACACCTCCTGTGGATTTGTGTCCAGTATGTGGCACACTTACACCTCCTGTGGAAATATGTCCAGTATGTGGCACACGTACACCTCCTGTGGACTTGTGTCCAGTATGTGGCACACTTACGCCTCCTGTGGATTTGTGTCCAGTATGTGGCACACTTACACCTCCTGTGGAAATATGTCCAGTATGTGGCACACTTACACCTCCTGTGGACTTGTGTCCAGTATGTGGCACACTTACACCTACTATGGCCTTGTGTCCAGTATGTAGCACACTTACATCTCCTGTGGATTTGTGTCCAGTATGTGGCACACTTAGACCTCCTGTGGACTTGTGTACAGTATGTAGCACACTTACACCTCCTGTGGACTTGTGTCCAGTATGTAGCACACTTCCATCTACTGTGGACTTGTGTCCAGTATGTGGCACACTTACACCTCCTGTGGACTTGTGTCCAGTATGTGGCACACTTACACCTCCTGTGGACTTGTGTCCAGTATGTAGCACACTTACACCTCCTGTGGACTTGTGTCCAGTATGTAGCAAACTTACACCTCCTGTGGACTTGTGTCCATATGTGGCACACTTACACCTCCTGTGGACTTGTGTCCAGTATGTGGCACACTTACACCTCCTGTGGATTTGTGTCCAGTATGTGGCACACTTACACCTCCTGTGGAAATGTGTCCAGTATGTGGCACACTTACCCCTCCTGTGGAAATGTGTCCAGTATGTGGCACACTTACACCTCCTGTGGATTTGTGTCCAGTATGTGGCACACTTACACCTCCTGTGGAAATGTGTCCAGTATGTGGCACACTTACACCTCCTGTGGATGTGTCCAGTATGTCGCACACTTCCATCTCCTGTGGATTTGTGTCCAGTATGTCGCACACTTCCATCTCCTGTGGATTTGTGTCCAGTATGTCGCACACTTCCATCTTCTGTGGACTTGTGTCCAGTATGTAGCACACTTACACCTCCTGTGGACTTGTGTCCAGTATGTGGCACACTTACACCTCCTGTGGACTTGTGTCCAGTATGTGGCACACTTACACCACCTGTGGACTTGTGTCCAGTATGTAGCACACTTACACCTCCTGTGGACTTGTGTCCGGTATGTAGCACACTTACATCTCCTGTGGATTTGTGTCCAGTATGTGGCACACTTACACCTCCTGTGGACTTGTGTCCAGTATGTGGCACACTTACACCTCCTGTGGACTTGTGTCCAGTATGTGGCACACTTACACCTCCTGTGGATTTGAGTCCAGTATGTGGCACACTTACAACTCCTGTGGAAATGTGTCCAGTAGGTGGCACAATTACACCTCCTGTGTACTTGTGTCCAGTATGTGGCACACTTACACCTCCTGTGGATTTGTGTCCAGTATGTGGCACACTTACACCTCCTGTGGAAATATGTCCAGTATGTGGCACACTTACACCTCCTGTGGACTTGTGTCCAGTATGTGGCACACTTACACCTCCTGTGGACTTGTGTCCAGTATGTAGCACACTTAAACCTCCTGTGGATGTGTCCAGTATGTCGCACACTTCCATCTCCTGTGGATTTGTGTCCAGTATGTAGCACACTTACACCTCCTGTGGGCTTGTGTCCAGTATGTGGCACACTTACACCTCCTGTGGATTTGTGTCCAGTATGTGGCACACTTACAACTCCTGTGGAAATGTGTCCAGTAGGTGTCACACTTACACCTCCTGTGTACTTGTGTCCAGTATGTGGCACACTTACACCTCCTGTGGATTTGTGTCCAGTATGTGGCACACTTACACCTCCTGTGGAAATATGTCCAGTATGTGGCACACTTACACCTCCTGTGGACTTGTGTCCAGTATGTAGCACACTTAAACCTCCTGTGGATGTGTCCAGTATGTCGCACACTTCCATCTCCTGTGGACTTGTGTCCAGTATGTGGCACACTTACACCTCCTGTGGACTTGTGTCCAGTATGTGGCACACTTACACCACCTGTGGACTTGTGTCCAGTATGTGGCACACTTACACCTCCTGTGGACTTGTGTCCAGTATGTAGCACACTTACATCTCCTGTGGATTTGTGTCCAGTATGTGGCACACTTACACCTCCTGTGGACTTGTGTCCAGTATGTGGCACACTTACACCTCCTGTGGGCTTGTGTCCAGTATGTGGCACACTTACACCTCCTGTGGATTTGTGTCCAGTATGTGTCACACTTACACCTCCTGTGGAAATGTGTCCAGTATGTGGCACACTTACACCTCCTGTGGACTTGTGTCCAGTATGTAGCACACTTAAACCTCCTGTGGATGTGTCCAGTATGTCGCACACTTCCATCTCCTGTGGACTTGTGTCCAGTATGTGGCACACTTACACCTCCTGTGGAAATGTGTCCAGTATGTGGCACACATACACCTCCTGTGGAAATGTG
The DNA here is from genome assembly GCF_048418815.1 of Hemitrygon akajei. Lineage (NCBI taxonomy): Eukaryota > Metazoa > Chordata > Chondrichthyes > Myliobatiformes > Dasyatidae > Hemitrygon > Hemitrygon akajei. Next base: position 38,876,953 of record NC_133147.1, on the reverse strand, counting down.
TCCAGTATGTGGCACACTTACACCTCCTGTGGATTTGTGTCCAGTATGTGGCACACTTACACCTCCTGTGGAAATGTGTCCAGTATGTGGCACACTTACACCTCCTGTGGATGTGTCCAGTATGTCGCACACTTCCATCTCCTGTGGACTTGTGTCCAGTATGTAGCACACTTACACCTCCTGTGGACTTGTGTCCAGTATGTGGCACACTTACACCTCCTGTGGACTTGTGTCCAGTATGTGGCACACTTCCATCTCCTGCGGACTTGTGTCCAGTATGTAGCACACTTCCATCTCTTGTGGACTTGTGTCCAGTATGTAGCACACTAACACCTCCTGTGGACTTGTGTCCAGTATGTAGCACACTTACACCTCCTGTGGACTTGTGTCCAGTATGTAGCACACTTACACCTCCTGTGGACTTGTGTCCAGTATGTAGCACACTTACACCTCCTGTGGACTTGTGTCCAGTATGTGGCACACTTACATCTCCTGTGGACTTGTACCCAGTATGTGGCACACTTACATCTGCTGTGGACTTGTGTCCAGTATGTGGCACACTTACACCTCCTGTGGACGTGTGTCCAGTATGTGTCACACTTACACCTCCTGTGGAAATGTGTCCAGTATGTGGCACACTTACACCTCCTGTGGACTTGTGTCCAGTATGTGGCACACTTACACCTCCTGTGGATTTGTGTCCAGTATGTGGCACACTTACACCTCCTGTGGAAATGTGTCCAGTATGTGGCACACTTACACCTCCTGTGGAAATGTGTCCAGTATGTGGCACACTTACACCTCCTGTGGATTTGTGTCCAGTATGTGGCACACTTACACCTCCTGTGGAAATGTGTCCAGTATGTGGCACACTTACACCTCCTGTGGATGTGTCCAGTATGTCGCACACTTCAATCTCCTGTGGATTTGTGTCCAGTATGTCGCACACTTCCATATCCTGTGGACTTGTGTCCAGTATGTAGCACACTTACACCTCCTGTGGACTTGTGTCCAGTATGTGGCACACTTACACCTCCTGTGGACTTGTGTCCAGTATGTAGCACACTTACACCTCCTGTGGAAATGTGTCCAGTATGTGGCACACTTACACCTCCTGTGGACTTGTGTCCAGTATGTGGCACACTTACACCTCCTGTGGATTTGTGTCCAGTATGTGGCACACTTACACCTCCTGTGGAAATGTGTCCAGTATGTGGCACACTTACACCTCCTGTGGAAATGTGTCCAGTATGTGGCACACTTACACCTCCTGTGGATTTGTGTCCAGTATGTGGCACACTTACACCTCCTGTGGAAATGTGTCCAGTATGTGGCACACTTACACCTCCTGTGGATGTGTCCAGTATGTCGCACACTTCCATCTCCTGTGGATTTGTGTCCAGTATGTCGCACACTTCCATCTCCTGTGGACTTGTGTCCAGTATGTAGCACACTTACACCTCCTGTGGAAATGTGTCCAGTATGTGGCACACTTACACCTCCTGTGGATGTGTCCAGTATGTCGCACACTTCCATCTCCTGTGGATTTGTGTCCAGTATGTCGCACACTTCCATCTCCTGTGGACTTGTGTACAGTATGTAGCACACTTACACATCCTGTGGACTTGTGTCCAGTATGTGGCACACTTACACCTCCTGTGGACTTGTGTCCAGTATGTGGCACACTTACACCACCTGTGGACTTGTGTCCAGTATGTAGCACACTTACACCTCCTGTGGACTTGTGTCCAGTATGTAGCACACTTACATCTCCTGTGGATTTGTGTCCAGTATGTGGCACACTTACACCTCCTGTGGACTTGTGTCCAGTATGTGGCACACTTACACCTCCTGTGGACGTGTCCAGTATGTGGCACACTTACACCTCCTGTGGATTTGTGTCCAGTATGTGGCACACTTACACCTCCTGTGGAAATGTGTCCAGTATGTGGCACACTTACACCTCCTGTGTACTTGTGTCCAGTATGTGGCACACTTACACCTCCTGTGGATTTGTGTCCAGTATGTGGCACACTTACACCTCCTGTGGAAATATGTCCAGTATGTGGCACACGTACACCTCCTGTGGACTTGTGTCCAGTATGTGGCACACTTACGCCTCCTGTGGATTTGTGTCCAGTATGTGGCACACTTACACCTCCTGTGGAAATATGTCCAGTATGTGGCACACTTACACCTCCTGTGGACTTGTGTCCAGTATGTGGCACACTTACACCTACTATGGCCTTGTGTCCAGTATGTAGCACACTTACATCTCCTGTGGATTTGTGTCCAGTATGTGGCACACTTAGACCTCCTGTGGACTTGTGTACAGTATGTAGCACACTTACACCTCCTGTGGACTTGTGTCCAGTATGTAGCACACTTCCATCTACTGTGGACTTGTGTCCAGTATGTGGCACACTTACACCTCCTGTGGACTTGTGTCCAGTATGTGGCACACTTACACCTCCTGTGGACTTGTGTCCAGTATGTAGCACACTTACACCTCCTGTGGACTTGTGTCCAGTATGTAGCAAACTTACACCTCCTGTGGACTTGTGTCCATATGTGGCACACTTACACCTCCTGTGGACTTGTGTCCAGTATGTGGCACACTTACACCTCCTGTGGATTTGTGTCCAGTATGTGGCACACTTACACCTCCTGTGGAAATGTGTCCAGTATGTGGCACACTTACCCCTCCTGTGGAAATGTGTCCAGTATGTGGCACACTTACACCTCCTGTGGATTTGTGTCCAGTATGTGGCACACTTACACCTCCTGTGGAAATGTGTCCAGTATGTGGCACACTTACACCTCCTGTGGATGTGTCCAGTATGTCGCACACTTCCATCTCCTGTGGATTTGTGTCCAGTATGTCGCACACTTCCATCTCCTGTGGATTTGTGTCCAGTATGTCGCACACTTCCATCTTCTGTGGACTTGTGTCCAGTATGTAGCACACTTACACCTCCTGTGGACTTGTGTCCAGTATGTGGCACACTTACACCTCCTGTGGACTTGTGTCCAGTATGTGGCACACTTACACCACCTGTGGACTTGTGTCCAGTATGTAGCACACTTACACCTCCTGTGGACTTGTGTCCGGTATGTAGCACACTTACATCTCCTGTGGATTTGTGTCCAGTATGTGGCACACTTACACCTCCTGTGGACTTGTGTCCAGTATGTGGCACACTTACACCTCCTGTGGACTTGTGTCCAGTATGTGGCACACTTACACCTCCTGTGGATTTGAGTCCAGTATGTGGCACACTTACAACTCCTGTGGAAATGTGTCCAGTAGGTGGCACAATTACACCTCCTGTGTACTTGTGTCCAGTATGTGGCACACTTACACCTCCTGTGGATTTGTGTCCAGTATGTGGCACACTTACACCTCCTGTGGAAATATGTCCAGTATGTGGCACACTTACACCTCCTGTGGACTTGTGTCCAGTATGTGGCACACTTACACCTCCTGTGGACTTGTGTCCAGTATGTAGCACACTTAAACCTCCTGTGGATGTGTCCAGTATGTCGCACACTTCCATCTCCTGTGGATTTGTGTCCAGTATGTAGCACACTTACACCTCCTGTGGGCTTGTGTCCAGTATGTGGCACACTTACACCTCCTGTGGATTTGTGTCCAGTATGTGGCACACTTACAACTCCTGTGGAAATGTGTCCAGTAGGTGTCACACTTACACCTCCTGTGTACTTGTGTCCAGTATGTGGCACACTTACACCTCCTGTGGATTTGTGTCCAGTATGTGGCACACTTACACCTCCTGTGGAAATATGTCCAGTATGTGGCACACTTACACCTCCTGTGGACTTGTGTCCAGTATGTAGCACACTTAAACCTCCTGTGGATGTGTCCAGTATGTCGCACACTTCCATCTCCTGTGGACTTGTGTCCAGTATGTGGCACACTTACACCTCCTGTGGACTTGTGTCCAGTATGTGGCACACTTACACCACCTGTGGACTTGTGTCCAGTATGTGGCACACTTACACCTCCTGTGGACTTGTGTCCAGTATGTAGCACACTTACATCTCCTGTGGATTTGTGTCCAGTATGTGGCACACTTACACCTCCTGTGGACTTGTGTCCAGTATGTGGCACACTTACACCTCCTGTGGGCTTGTGTCCAGTATGTGGCACACTTACACCTCCTGTGGATTTGTGTCCAGTATGTGTCACACTTACACCTCCTGTGGAAATGTGTCCAGTATGTGGCACACTTACACCTCCTGTGTACTTGTGTCCAGTATGTGGCACACTTACACCTCCTGTGGATTTGTGTCCAGTATGTGGCACACTTACACCTCCTGTGGAAATATGTCCAGTATCTGGCACACTTACACCTCCTGTGGACTTGTGTCCAGTATGTGGCACACTTACACCTCCTGTGGACTTGTGTCCAGTATGTGGCACACTTACACCTCCTGTGGACTTGTGTCCAGTATGTGGCACACTTACACCTCCTGTGGGCTTGTGTCCAGTATGTGGCACACTTACACCTCCTGTGGATTTGTGTCCAGTATGTGTCACACTTACACCTCCTGTGGAAATGTGTCCAGTATGTGGCACACTTACACCTCCTGTGGATTTGTGTCCAGTATGTGGCACACTTACACCTCCTGTGGAAATGTGTCCAGTATGTGGCACACTTACACCTCCTGTGGAAATGTGTCCAGTATGTGGCACACTTACACCTCCTGTGGATTTGTGTCCAGTATGTGGCACACTTACACCTCCTGTGGAAATGTGTCCAGTATGTGGCACACTTACACCTCCTGTGGATGTGTCCAGTATGTCGCACACTTCCATCTCCTGTGGATTTGTGTCCAGTATGTCGCACACTTCCATCTCCTGTGGACTTGTGTCCAGTATGTAGCACACTTACACCTCCTGTGGAAATGTGTCCAGTATGTGGCACACTTACACCTCCTGTGGATGTGTCCAGTATGTCGCACACTTCCATCTCCTGTGGATTTGTGTCCAGTATGTCGCACACTTCCATCTCCTGTGGACTTGTGTACAGTATGTAGCACACTTACACATCCTGTGGACTTGTGTCCAGTATGTGGCACACTTACACCTCCTGTGGACTTGTGTCCAGTATGTGGCACACTTACACCACCTGTGGACTTGTGTCCAGTATGTAGCACACTTACACCTCCTGTGGACTTGTGTCCAGTATGTAGCACACTTACATCTCCTGTGGATTTGTGTCCAGTATGTGGCACACTTACACCTCCTGTGGACTTGTGTCCAGTATGTGGCACACTTACACCTCCTGTGGACGTGTCCAGTATGTGGCACACTTACACATCCTGTGGATTTGTGTCCAGTATGTGGCACACTTACACCTCCTGTGGAAATGTGTCCAGTATGTGGCACACTTACACCTCCTGTGTACTTGTGTCCAGTATGTGGCACACTTACACCTCCTGTGGATTTGTGTCCAGTATGTGGCACACTTACACCTCCTGTGGAAATATGTCCAGTATGTGGCACACGTACACCTCCTGTGGACTTGTGTCCAGTATGTGGCACACTTACGCCTCCTGTGGATTTGTGTCCAGTATGTGGCACACTTACACCTCCTGTGGAAATATGTCCAGTATGTGGCACACTTACACCTCCTGTGGACTTGTGTCCAGTATGTGGCACACTTACACCTCCTATGGCCTTGTGTCCAGTATGTAGCACACTTACACCTCCTGTGGACGTGTCCAGTATGTGGCACACTTACACCTCCTGTGGATTTGTGTCCAGTATGTGGCACACTTACACCTCCTGTGGAAATGTGTCCAGTATGTGGCACACTTACACCTCCTGTGTACTTGTGTCCAGTATGTGGCACACTTACACCTCCTGTGGATTTGTGTCCAGTATGTGGCACACTTACACCTCCTGTGGAAATATGTCCAGTATGTGGCACACGTACACCTCCTGTGGACTTGTGTCCAGTATGTGGCACACTTACGCCTCCTGTGGATTTGTGTCCAGTATGTGGCACACTTACACCTCCTGTGGAAATATGTCCAGTATGTGGCACACTTACACCTCCTGTGGACTTGTGTCCAGTATGTGGCACACTTACACCTCCTATGGCCTTGTGTCCAGTATGTAGCACACTTACATCTCCTGTGGATTTGTGTCCAGTATGTGGCACACTTAGACCTCCTGTGGACTTGTGTACAGTATGTAGCACACTTACACCTCCTGTGGACTTGTGTCCAGTATGTAGCACACTTCCATCTACTGTGGACTTGTGTCCAGTATGTGGCACACTTACACCTCCTGTGGACTTGTGTCCAGTATGTGGCACACTTACACCTCCTGTGGACTTGTGTCCAGTATGTAGCACACTTACACCTCCTGTGGACTTGTGTCCAGTATGTAGCAAACTTACACCTCCTGTGGACTTGTGTCCATATGTGGCACACTTACACCTCCTGTGGACTTGTGTCCAGTATGTGGCACACTTACACCTCCTGTGGATTTGTGTCCAGTATGTGGCACACTTACACCTCCTGTGGAAATGTGTCCAGTATGTGGCACACTTACCCCTCCTGTGGAAATGTGTCCAGTATGTGGCACACTTACACCTCCTGTGGATTTGTGTCCAGTATGTGGCACACTTACACCTCCTGTGGAAATGTGTCCAGTATGTGGCACACTTACACCTCCTGTGGATGTGTCCAGTATGTCGCACACTTCCATCTCCTGTGGATTTGTGTCCAGTATGTCGCACACTTCCATCTCCTGTGGATTTGTGTCCAGTATGTCGCACACTTCCATCTTCTGTGGACTTGTGTCCAGTATGTAGCACACTTACACCTCCTGTGGACTTGTGTCCAGTATGTGGCACACTTACACCTCCTGTGGACTTGTGTCCAGTATGTGGCACACTTACACCACCTGTGGACTTGTGTCCAGTATGTAGCACACTTACACCTCCTGTGGACTTGTGTCCGGTATGTAGCACACTTACATCTCCTGTGGATTTGTGTCCAGTATGTGGCACACTTACACCTCCTGTGGACTTGTGTCCAGTATGTGGCACACTTACACCTCCTGTGGACTTGTGTCCAGTATGTGGCACACTTACACCTCCTGTGGATTTGTGTCCAGTATGTGGCACACTTACAACTCCTGTGGAAATGTGTCCAGTAGGTGGCACAATTACACCTCCTGTGTACTTGTGTCCAGTATGTGGCACACTTACACCTCCTGTGGATTTGTGTCCAGTATGTGGCACACTTACACCTCCTGTGGAAATATGTCCAGTATGTGGCACACTTACACCTCCTGTGGACTTGTGTCCAGTATGTGGCACACTTACACCTCCTGTGGACTTGTGTCCAGTATGTAGCACACTTAAACCTCCTGTGGATGTGTCCAGTATGTCGCACACTTCCATCTCCTGTGGATTTGTGTCCAGTATGTAGCACACTTACACCTCCTGTGGGCTTGTGTCCAGTATGTGGCACACTTACACCTCCTGTGGATTTGTGTCCAGTATGTGGCACACTTACAACTCCTGTGGAAATGTGTCCAGTAGGTGTCACACTTACACCTCCTGTGTACTTGTGTCCAGTATGTGGCACACTTACACCTCCTGTGGATTTGTGTCCAGTATGTGGCACACTTACACCTCCTGTGGAAATATGTCCAGTATGTGGCACACTTACACCTCCTGTGGACTTGTGTCCAGTATGTAGCACACTTAAACCTCCTGTGGATGTGTCCAGTATGTCGCACACTTCCATCTCCTGTGGACTTGTGTCCAGTATGTGGCACACTTACACCTCCTGTGGACTTGTGTCCAGTATGTGGCACACTTACACCACCTGTGGACTTGTGTCCAGTATGTGGCACACTTACACCTCCTGTGGACTTGTGTCCAGTATGTAGCACACTTACATCTCCTGTGGATTTGTGTCCAGTATGTGGCACACTTACACCTCCTGTGGACTTGTGTCCAGTATGTGGCACACTTACACCTCCTGTGGGCTTGTGTCCAGTATGTGGCACACTTACACCTCCTGTGGATTTGTGTCCAGTATGTGTCACACTTACACCTCCTGTGGAAATGTGTCCAGTATGTGGCACACTTACACCTCCTGTGTACTTGTGTCCAGTATGTGGCACACTTACACCTCCTGTGGATTTGTGTCCAGTATGTGGCACACTTACACCTCCTGTGGAAATATGTCCAGTATGTGGCACACTTACACCTCCTGTGGACTTGTGTCCAGTATGTGGCACACTTACACCTCCTGTGGACTTGTGTCCAGTATGTGGCACACTTACACCTCCTGTGGACTTGTGTCCAGTATGTGGCACACTTACACCTCCTGTGGGCTTGTGTCCAGTATGTGGCACACTTACACCTCCTGTGGATTTGTGTCCAGTATGTGTCACACTTACACCTCCTGTGGAAATGTGTCCAGTATGTGGCACACTTACACCTCCTGTGGATTTGTGTCCAGTATGTGGCACACTTACACCTCCTGTGGAAATGTGTCCAGTATGTGGCACACTTACACCTCCTGTGGAAATGTGTCCAGTATGTGGCACACTTACACCTCCTGTGGATTTGTGTCCAGTATGTGGCACACTTACACCTCCTGTGGAAATGTGTCCAGTATGTGGCACACTTACACCTCCTGTGGATGTGTCCAGTATGTCGCACACTTCCATCTCCTGTGGATTTGTGTCCAGTATGTCGCACACTTCCATCTCCTGTGGACTTGTGTCCAGTATGTAGCACACTTACACCTCCTGTGGAAATGTGTCCAGTATGTGGCACACTTACACCTCCTGTGGATGTGTCCAGTATGTCGCACACTTCCATCTCCTGTGGATTTGTGTCCAGTATGTCGCACACTTCCATCTCCTGTGGACTTGTGTACAGTATGTAGCACACTTACACATCCTGTGGACTTGTGTCCAGTATGTGGCACACTTACACCTCCTGTGGACTTGTGTCCAGTATGTGGCACACTTACACCACCTGTGGACTTGTGTCCAGTATGTAGCACACTTACACCTCCTGTGGACTTGTGTCCAGTATGTAGCACACTTACATCTCCTGTGGATTTGTGTCCAGTATGTGGCACACTTACACCTCCTGTGGACTTGTGTCCAGTATGTGGCACACTTACACCTCCTGTGGACGTGTCCAGTATGTGGCACACTTACACATCCTGTGGATTTGTGTCCAGTATGTGGCACACTTACACCTCCTGTGGAAATGTGTCCAGTATGTGGCACACTTACACCTCCTGTGTACTTGTGTCCAGTATGTGGCACACTTACACCTCCTGTGGATTTGTGTCCAGTATGTGGCACACTTACACCTCCTGTGGAAATATGTCCAGTATGTGGCACACGTACACCTCCTGTGGACTTGTGTCCAGTATGTGGCACACTTACGCCTCCTGTGGATTTGTGTCCAGTATGTGGCACACTTACACCTCCTGTGGAAATATGTCCAGTATGTGGCACACTTACACCTCCTGTGGACTTGTGTCCAGTATGTGGCACACTTACACCTCCTATGGCCTTGTGTCCAGTATGTAGCACACTTACATCTCCTGTGGATTTGTGTCCAGTATGTGGCACACTTAGACCTCCTGTGGACTTGTGTACAGTATGTAGCACACTTACACCTCCTGTGGACTTGTGTCCAGTATGTAGCACACTTCCATCTACTGTGGACTTGTGTCCAGTATGTGGCACACTTACACCTCCTGTGGACTTGTGTCCAGTATGTTGCACACTTACACCTCCTGTGGACTTGTGTCCAGTATGTGGCACACTTACACCTCCTGTGGACTTGTGTCCAGTATGTGGCACACTTACACCTCCTGTGGACTTGTGTCCAGTATGTAGCACACTTACACCTCCTGTGGACTTGTGTCCAGTATGTAGCAAACTTACACCTCCTGTGGACTTGTGTCCATATGTGGCACACTTACACCTCCTGTGGACTTGTGTCCAGTATGTGGCACACTTACACCTCCTGTGGACTTGTGTCCAGTATGTGGCACACTTACACCTCCTGTGGATTTGTGTCCAGTATGTGGCACACTTACAACTCCTGTGGAAATGTGTCCAGTAGGTGGCACAATTACACCTCCTGTGTACTTGTGTCCAGTATGTGGCACACTTACACCTCCTGTGGATTTGTGTCCAGTATGTGGCACACTTACACCTCCTGTGGAAATATGTCCAGTATGTGGCACACTTACACCTCCTGTGGACTTGTGTCCAGTATGTGGCACACTTACACCTCCTGTGGACTTGTGTCCAGTATGTAGCACACTTAAACCTCCTGTGGATGTGTCCAGTATGTCGCACACTTCCATCTCCTGTGGATTTGTGTCCAGTATGTAGCACACTTACACCTCCTGTGGGCTTGTGTCCAGTATGTGGCACACTTACACCTCCTGTGGATTTGTGTCCAGTATGTGGCACACTTACAACTCCTGTGGAAATGTGTCCAGTAGGTGTCACACTTACACCTCCTGTGTACTTGTGTCCAGTATGTGGCACACTTACACCTCCTGTGGATTTGTGTCCAGTATGTGGCACACTTACACCTCCTGTGGAAATATGTCCAGTATGTGGCACACTTACACCTCCTGTGGACTTGTGTCCAGTATGTAGCACCCTTAAACCTCCTGTGGATGTGTCCAGTATGTCGCACACTTCCATCTCCTGTGGACTTGTGTCCAGTATGTGGCACACTTACACCTCCTGTGGACTTGTGTCCAGTATGTGGCACACTTACACCACCTGTGGACTTGTGTCCAGTATGTGGCACACTTACACCTCCTGTGGACTTGTGTCCAGTATGTAGCACACTTACATCTCCTGTGGATTTGTGTCCAGTATGTGGCACACTTACACCTCCTGTGGACTTGTGTCCAGTATGTGGCACACTTACACCTCCTGTGGGCTTGTGTCCAGTATGTGGCACACTTACACCTCCTGTGGATTTGTGTCCAGTATGTGTCACACTTACACCTCCTGTGGAAATGTGTCCAGTATGTGGCACACTTACACCTCCTGTGTACTTGTGTCCAGTATGTGGCACACTTACACCTCCTGTGGATTTGTGTCCAGTATGTGGCACACTTACACCTCCTGTGGAAATATGTCCAGTATGTGGCACACTTACACCTCCTGTGGACTTGTGTCCAGTATGTGGCACACTTACACCTCCTGTGGACTTGTGTCCAGTATGTGGCACACTTACACCTCCTGTGGACTTGTGTCCAGTATGTGGCACACTTACACCTCCTGTGGGCTTGTGTCCAGTATGTGGCACACTTACACCTCCTGTGGATTTGTGTCCAGTATGTGTCACACTTACACCTCCTGTGGAAATGTGTCCAGTATGTGGCACACTTACACCTCCTGTGGATTTGTGTCCAGTATGTGGCACACTTACACCTCCTGTGGAAATGTGTCCAGTATGTGGCACACTTACACCTCCTGTGGAAATGTGTCCAGTATGTGGCACACTTACACCTCCTGTGGATTTGTGTCCAGTATGTGGCACACTTACACCTCCTGTGGAAATGTGTCCAGTATGCGGCACACTTACACCTCCTGTGGATGTGTCCAGTATGTCGCACACTTCCATCTCCTGTGGATTTGTGTCCAGTATGTCGCACACTTCCATCTCCTGTGGACTTGTGTCCAGTATGTAGCACACTTACACCTCCTGTGGAAATGTGTCCAGTATGTGGCACACTTACACCTCCTGTGGATGTGTCCAGTATGTCGCACACTTCCATCTCCTGTGGATTTGTGTCCAGTATGTCGCACACTTCCATCTCCTGTGGACTTGTGTACAGTATGTAGCACACTTACACATCCTGTGGACTTGTGTCCAGTATGTGGCACACTTACACCTCCTGTGGACTTGTGTCCAGTATGTAGCACACTTACACCACCTGTGGACTTGTGTCCAGTATGTAGCACACTTACACCTCCTGTGGACTTGTGTCCAGTATGTAGCACACTTACATCTCCTGTGGATTTGTGTCCAGTATGTGGCACACTTACACCTCCTGTGGACTTGTGTCCAGTATGTGGCACACTTACACCTCCTGTGGACGTGTCCAGTATGTGGCACACTTACGCCTCCTGTGGATTTGTGTCCAGTATGTGGCACACTTACACCTCCTGTGGAAATATGTCCAGTATGTGGCACACTTACACCTCCTGTGGACTTGTGTCCAGTATGTGGCATACTTACACCTCCTATGGCCTTGTGTCCAGTATGTAGCACACTTACATCTCCTGTGGAAATATGTCCAGTATGTGGCACACTTACACCTCCTGTGGACTTGTGTCCAGTATCTGGCACACTTACACCTCCTGTGGACTTGTGTCCAGTATGTGGCACACTTACACCTCCTGTGGACTTGTGTCCAGTATGTGGCACACTTACACCTCCTGTGGGCTTGTGTCCAGTATGTGGCACACTTACACCTCCTGTGATTTTGTGTCCAGTATGTGTCACACTTACACCTCCTGTGGAAATGTGTCCAGTATGTGGCACACTTACACCTCCTGTGGATTTGTGTCCAGTATGTGGCACACTTACACCTCCTGTGGAAATGTGTCCAGTATGTGGCACACTTACACCTCCTGTGGAAATGTGTCCAGTATGTGGCACACTTACACCTCCTGTGGATTTGTGTCCAGTATGTGGCACACTTACACCTCCTGTGGAAATGTGTCCAGTATGTGGCACACTTACACCTCCTGTGGATGTGTCCAGTATGTCGCACACTTCCATCTCCTGTGGATTTGTGTCCAGTATGTCGCACACTTCCATCTCCTGTGGACTTGTGTCCAGTATGTAGCACACTTACACCTCCTGTGGAAATGTGTCCAGTATGTGGCACACTTACACCTCCTGTGGATGTGTCCAGTATGTCGCACACTTCCATCTCCTGTGGATTTGTGTCCAGTATGTCGCACACTTCCATCTCCTGTGGACTTGTGTACAGTATGTAGCACACTTACACATCCTGTGGACTTGTGTCCAGTATGTGGCACACTTACACCTCCTGTGGACTTGTGTCCAGTATGTGGCACACTTACACCACCTGTGGACTTGTGTCCAGTATGTAGCACACTTACACCTCCTGTGGACTTGTGTCCAGTATGTAGCACACTTACATCTCCTGTGGATTTGTGTCCAGTATGTGGCACACTTACACCTCCTGTGGACTTGTGTCCAGTATGTGGCACACTTACACCTCCTGTGGACGTGTCCAGTATGTGGCACACTTACACATCCTGTGGATTTGTGTCCAGTATGTGGCACACTTACACCTCCTGTGGAAATGTGTCCAGTATGTGGCACACTTACACCTCCTGTGTACTTGTGTCCAGTATGTGGCACACTTACACCTCCTGTGGATTTGTGTCCAGTATGTGGCACACTTACACCTCCTGTGGAAATATGTCCAGTATGTGGCACACGTACACCTCCTGTGGACTTGTGTCCAGTATGTGGCACACTTACGCCTCCTGTGGATTTGTGTCCAGTATGTGGCACACTTACACCTCCTGTGGAAATATGTCCAGTATGTGGCACACTTAGACCTCCTGTGGACTTGTGTCCAGTATGTGGCACACTTACACCTCCTATGGCCTTGTGTCCAGTATGTAGCACACTTACATCTCCTGTGGATTTGTGTCCAGTATGTGGCACACTTAGACCTCCTGTGGACTTGTGTACAGTATGTAGCACACTTACACCTCCTGTGGACTTGTGTCCAGTATGTAGCACACTTCCATCTACTGTGGACTTGTGTCCAGTATGTGGCACACTTACACCTCCTGTGGACTTCTGTCCAGTATGTTGCACACTTACACCTCCTGTGGACTTGTGTCCAGTATGTGGCACACTTACACCTCCTGTGGACTTGTGTCCAGTATGTGGCACACTTACACCTCCTGTGGACTTGTGTCCAGTATGTAGCACACTTACACCTCCTGTGGACTTGTGTCCAGTATGTAGCAAACTTACACCTCCTGTGGACTTGTGTCCATATGTGGCACACTTACACCTCCTGTGGACTTGTGTCCAGTATGTGGCACACTTACACCTCCTGTGGATTTGTGTCCAGTATGTGGCACACTTACACCTCCTGTGGAAATGTGTCCAGTATGTGGCACACTTACCCCTCCTGTGGAAATGTGTCCAGTATGTGGCACACTTACACCTCCTGTGGATTTGTGTCCAGTATGTGGCACACTTACACCTCCTGTGGAAATGTGTCCAGTATGTGGCACACTTACACCTCCTGTGGATGTGTCCAGTATGTCGCACACTTCCATCTCCTGTGGATTTGTGTCCAGTATGTCGCACACTTCCATCTCCTGTGGATTTGTGTCCAGTATGTCGCACACTTCCATCTTCTGTGGACTTGTGTCCAGTATGTAGCACACTTACACCTCCTGTGGACTTGTGTCCAGTATGTGGCACACTTACACCTCCTGTGGACTTGTGTCCAGTATGTGGCACACTTACACCACCTGTGGACTTGTGTCCAGTATGTAGCACACTTACACCTCCTGTGGACTTGTGTCCAGTATGTAGCACACTTACATCTCCTGTGGATTTGTGTCCAGTATGTGGCACACTTACACCTCCTGTGGACTTGTGTCCAGTATGTGGCACACTTACACCTCCTGTGGACTTGTGTCCAGTATGTGGCACACTTACACCTCCTGTGGATTTGTGTCCAGTATGTGGCACACTTACAACTCCTGTGGAAATGTGTCCAGTAGGTGGCACACTTACACCTCCTGTGTACTTGTGTCCAGTATGTGGCACACTTACACCTCCTGTGGATTTGTGTCCAGTATGTGGCACACTTACACCTCCTGTGGAAATATGTCCAGTATGTGGCACACTTACACCTCCTGTGGACTTGTGTCCAGTATGTGGCACACTTACACCTCCTGTGGACTTGTGTCCAGTATGTAGCACACTTAAACCTCCTGTGGATGTGTCCAGTATGTCGCACACTTCCATCTCCTGTGGATTTGTGTCCAGTATGTAGCACACTTACACCTCCTGTGGGCTTGTGTCCAGTATGTGGCACACTTACACCTCCTGTGGATTTGTGTCCAGTATGTGGCACACTTCCATCTCCTGTGGATTTGTGTCCAGTATGTCGCACACTTCCATCTTCTGTGGACTTGTGTCCAGTATGTAGCACACTTACACCTCCTGTGGACTTGTGTCCAGTATGTGGCACACTTACACCTCCTGTGGACTTGTGTCCAGTATGTGGCACACTTACACCACCTGTGGACTTGTGTCCAGTATGTAGCACACTTACACCTCCTGTGGACTTGTGTCCGGTATGTAGCACACTTACATCTCCTGTGGATTTGTGTCCAGTATGTGGCACACTTACACCTCCTGTGGACTTGTGTCCAGTATGTGGCACACTTACACCTCCTGTGGACTTGTGTCCAGTATGTGGCACACTTACACCTCCTGTGGATTTGTGTCCAGTATGTGGCACACTTACAACTCCTGTGGAAATGTGTCCAGTAGGTGGCACAATTACACCTCCTGTGTACTTGTGTCCAGTATGTGGCACACTTACACCTCCTGTGGATTTGTGTCCAGTATGTGGCACACTTACACCTCCTGTGGAAATATGTCCAGTATGTGGCACACTTACACCTCCTGTGGACTTGTGTCCAGTATGTGGCACACTTACACCTCCTGTGGACTTGTGTCCAGTATGTAGCACACTTAAACCTCCTGTGGATGTGTCCAGTATGTCGCACACTTCCATCTCCTGTGGATTTGTGTCCAGTATGTAGCACACTTACAACTCCTGTGGGCTTGTGTCCAGTATGTGGCACACTTACACCTCCTGTGGATTTGTGTCCAGTATGTGGCACACTTACAACTCCTGTGGAAATGTGTCCAGTAGGTGTCACACTTACACCTCCTGTGTACTTGTGTCCAGTATGTGGCACACTTACACCTCCTGTGGATTTGTGTCCAGTATGTGGCACACTTACACCTCCTGTGGAAATATGTCCAGTATGTGGCACACTTACACCTCCTGTGGACTTGTGTCCAGTATGTAGCACACTTAAACCTCCTGTGGATGTGTCCAGTATGTCGCACACTTCCATCTCCTGTGGACTTGTGTCCAGTATGTGGCACACTTACACCTCCTGTGGACTTGTGTCCAGTATGTGGCACACTTACACCACCTGTGGACTTGTGTCCAGTATGTGGCACACTTACACCTCCTGTGGACTTGTGTCCAGTATGTAGCACACTTACATCTCCTGTGGATTTGTGTCCAGTATGTGGCACACTTACACCTCCTGTGGACTTGTGTCCAGTATGTGGCACACTTACACCTCCTGTGGGCTTGTGTCCAGTATGTGGCACACTTACACCTCCTGTGGATTTGTGTCCAGTATGTGTCACACTTACACCTCCTGTGGAAATGTGTCCAGTATGTGGCACACTTACACCTCCTGTGTACTTGTGTCCAGTATGTGGCACACTTACACCTCCTGTGGATTTGTGTCCAGTATGTGGCACACTTACACCTCCTGTGGAAATATGTCCAGTATGTAGCACACTTACACCTCCTGTGGGCTTGTGTCCAGTATGTGGCACACTTACACCTCCTGTGGATTTGTGTCCAGTATGTGGCACACTTACAACTCCTGTGGAAATGTGTCCAGTAGGTGTCACACTTACACCTCCTGTGTACTTGTGTCCAGTATGTGGCACACTTACACCTCCTGTGGATTTGTGTCCAGTATGTGGCACACTTACACCTCCTGTGGAAATATGTCCAGTATGTGGCACACTTACACCTCCTGTGGACTTGTGTCCAGTATGTAGCACACTTAAACCTCCTGTGGATGTGTCCAGTATGTCGCACACTTCCATCTCCTGTGGACTTGTGTCCAGTATGTGGCACACTTACACCTCCTGTGGACTTGTGTCCAGTATGTGGCACACTTACACCACCTGTGGACTTGTGTCCAGTATGTGGCACACTTACACCTCCTGTGGACTTGTGTCCAGTATGTAGCACACTTACATCTCCTGTGGATTTGTGTCCAGTATGTGGCACACTTACACCTCCTGTGGACTTGTGTCCAGTATGTGGCACACTTACACCTCCTGTGGGCTTGTGTCCAGTATGTGGCACACTTACACCTCCTGTGGATTTGTGTCCAGTATGTGTCACACTTACACCTCCTGTGGAAATGTGTCCAGTATGTGGCACACTTACACCTCCTGTGTACTTGTGTCCAGTATGTGGCACACTTACACCTCCTGTGGATTTGTGTCCAGTATGTGGCACACTTACACCTCCTGTGGAAATATGTCCAGTATGTGGCACACTTACACCTCCTGTGGACTTGTGTCCAGTATGTGGCACACTTACACCTCCTGTGGACTTGTGTCCAGTATGTGGCACACTTACACCTCCTGTGGACTTGTGTCCAGTATGTGGCACACTTACACCTCCTGTGGGCTTGTGTCCAGTATGTGGCACAATTACACCTCCTGTGGATTTGTGTCCAGTATGTGTCACACTTACACCTCCTGTGGAAATGTGTCCAGTATGTGGCACACTTACACCTCCTGTGGATTTGTGTCCAGTATGTGGCACACTTACACCTCCTGTGGAAATGTGTCCAGTATGTGGCACACTTACACCTCCTGTGGAAATGTGTCCAGTATGTGGCACACTTACACCTCCTGTGGATTTGTGTCCAGTATGTGGCACACTTACACCTCCTGTGGAAATGTGTCCAGTATGTGGCACACTTACACCTCCTGTGGATGTGTCCAGTATGTCGCACACTTCCATCTCCTGTGGATTTGTGTCCAGTATGTCGCACACTTCCATCTCCTGTGGACTTGTGTCCAGTATGTAGCACACTTACACCTCCTGTGGAAATGTGTCCAGTATGTGGCACACTTACACCTCCTGTGGATGTGTCCAGTATGTCGCACACTTCCATCTCCTGTGGATTTGTGTCCAGTATGTCGCACACTTCCATCTCCTGTGGACTTGTGTACAGTATGTAGCACACTTACACATCCTGTGGACTTGTGTCCAGTATGTGGCACACTTACACCTCCTGTGGACTTGTGTCCAGTATGTGGCACACTTACACCACCTGTGGACTTGTGTCCAGTATGTGGCACACTTACACCTCCTGTGGACTTGTGTCCAGTATGTGGCACAC
Source organism: Hemitrygon akajei (assembly GCF_048418815.1). Lineage (NCBI taxonomy): Eukaryota > Metazoa > Chordata > Chondrichthyes > Myliobatiformes > Dasyatidae > Hemitrygon > Hemitrygon akajei. Next base: position 38,858,637 of record NC_133147.1, on the reverse strand, counting down.
TTACACCTCCTGTGGACGTGTCCAGTATGTGGCACACTTACACATCCTGTGGATTTGTGTCCAGTATGTGGCACACTTACACCACCTGTGGACTTGTGTCCAGTATGTGGCACACTTACACCTCCTGTGGACTTGTGTCCAGTATGTGGCACACTTACACCTCCTGTGGACGTGTCCAGTATGTGGCACACTTACACCTCCTGTGGAAATGTGTCCAGTATGTGGCACACTTACACCTCCTGTGTACTTGTGTCCAGTATGTGGCACACTTACACCTCCTGTGGATTTGTGTCCAGTATGTGGCACACTTACACCTCCTGTGGAAATATGTCCAGTATGTGGCACACGTACACCTCCTGTGGACTTGTGTCCAGTATGTGGCACACTTACGCCTCCTGTGGATTTGTGTCCAGTATGTGGCACACTTACACCTCCTGTGGAAATATGTCCAGTATGTGGCACACTTACACCTCCTGTGGACTTGTGTCCAGTATGTGGCACACTTACACCTCCTATGGCCTTGTGTCCAGTATGTAGCACACTTACATCTCCTGTGGATTTGTGTCCAGTATGTGGCACACTTAGACCTCCTGTGGACTTGTGTACAGTATGTAGCACACTTACACCTCCTGTGGACTTGTGTCCAGTATGTAGCACACTTCCATCTACTGTGGACTTGTGTCCAGTATGTGGCACACTTACACCTCCTGTGGACTTGTGTCCAGTATGTTGCACACTTACACCTCCTGTGGACTTGTGTCCAGTATGTGGCACACTTACACCTCCTGTGGACTTGTGTCCAGTATGTGGCACACTTACACCTCCTGTGGACTTGTGTCCAGTATGTAGCACACTTACACCTCCTGTGGACTTGTGTCCAGTATGTAGCAAACTTACACCTCCTGTGGACTTGTGTCCATATGTGGCACACTTACACCTCCTGTGGACTTGTGTCCAGTATGTGGCACACTTACACCTCCTGTGGACTTGTGTCCAGTATGTGGCACACTTACACCTCCTGTGGATTTGTGTCCAGTATGTGGCACACTTACAACTCCTGTGGAAATGTGTCCAGTAGGTGGCACAATTACACCTCCTGTGTACTTGTGTCCAGTATGTGGCACACTTACACCTCCTGTGGATTTGTGTCCAGTATGTGGCACACTTACACCTCCTGTGGAAATATGTCCAGTATGTGGCACACTTACACCTCCTGTGGACTTGTGTCCAGTATGTGGCACACTTACACCTCCTGTGGACTTGTGTCCAGTATGTAGCACACTTAAACCTCCTGTGGATGTGTCCAGTATGTCGCACACTTCCATCTCCTGTGGATTTGTGTCCAGTATGTAGCACACTTACACCTCCTGTGGGCTTGTGTCCAGTATGTGGCACACTTACACCTCCTGTGGATTTGTGTCCAGTATGTGGCACACTTACAACTCCTGTGGAAATGTGTCCAGTAGGTGTCACACTTACACCTCCTGTGTACTTGTGTCCAGTATGTGGCACACTTACACCTCCTGTGGATTTGTGTCCAGTATGTGGCACACTTACACCTCCTGTGGAAATATGTCCAGTATGTGGCACACTTACACCTCCTGTGGACTTGTGTCCAGTATGTAGCACCCTTAAACCTCCTGTGGATGTGTCCAGTATGTCGCACACTTCCATCTCCTGTGGACTTGTGTCCAGTATGTGGCACACTTACACCTCCTGTGGACTTGTGTCCAGTATGTGGCACACTTACACCACCTGTGGACTTGTGTCCAGTATGTGGCACACTTACACCTCCTGTGGACTTGTGTCCAGTATGTAGCACACTTACATCTCCTGTGGATTTGTGTCCAGTATGTGGCACACTTACACCTCCTGTGGACTTGTGTCCAGTATGTGGCACACTTACACCTCCTGTGGGCTTGTGTCCAGTATGTGGCACACTTACACCTCCTGTGGATTTGTGTCCAGTATGTGTCACACTTACACCTCCTGTGGAAATGTGTCCAGTATGTGGCACACTTACACCTCCTGTGTACTTGTGTCCAGTATGTGGCACACTTACACCTCCTGTGGATTTGTGTCCAGTATGTGGCACACTTACACCTCCTGTGGAAATATGTCCAGTATGTGGCACACTTACACCTCCTGTGGACTTGTGTCCAGTATGTGGCACACTTACACCTCCTGTGGACTTGTGTCCAGTATGTGGCACACTTACACCTCCTGTGGACTTGTGTCCAGTATGTGGCACACTTACACCTCCTGTGGGCTTGTGTCCAGTATGTGGCACACTTACACCTCCTGTGGATTTGTGTCCAGTATGTGTCACACTTACACCTCCTGTGGAAATGTGTCCAGTATGTGGCACACTTACACCTCCTGTGGATTTGTGTCCAGTATGTGGCACACTTACACCTCCTGTGGAAATGTGTCCAGTATGTGGCACACTTACACCTCCTGTGGAAATGTGTCCAGTATGTGGCACACTTACACCTCCTGTGGATTTGTGTCCAGTATGTGGCACACTTACACCTCCTGTGGAAATGTGTCCAGTATGTGGCACACTTACACCTCCTGTGGATGTGTCCAGTATGTCGCACACTTCCATCTCCTGTGGATTTGTGTCCAGTATGTCGCACACTTCCATCTCCTGTGGACTTGTGTCCAGTATGTAGCACACTTACACCTCCTGTGGAAATGTGTCCAGTATGTGGCACACTTACACCTCCTGTGGATGTGTCCAGTATGTCGCACACTTCCATCTCCTGTGGATTTGTGTCCAGTATGTCGCACACTTCCATCTCCTGTGGACTTGTGTACAGTATGTAGCACACTTACACATCCTGTGGACTTGTGTCCAGTATGTGGCACACTTACACCTCCTGTGGACTTGTGTCCAGTATGTGGCACACTTACACCACCTGTGGACTTGTGTCCAGTATGTAGCACACTTACACCTCCTGTGGACTTGTGTCCAGTATGTAGCACACTTACATCTCCTGTGGATTTGTGTCCAGTATGTGGCACACTTACACCTCCTGTGGACTTGTGTCCAGTATGTGGCACACTTACACCTCCTGTGGACGTGTCCAGTATGTGGCACACTTACGCCTCCTGTGGATTTGTGTCCAGTATGTGGCACACTTACACCTCCTGTGGAAATATGTCCAGTATGTGGCACACTTACACCTCCTGTGGACTTGTGTCCAGTATGTGGCATACTTACACCTCCTATGGCCTTGTGTCCAGTATGTAGCACACTTACATCTCCTGTGGAAATATGTCCAGTATGTGGCACACTTACACCTCCTGTGGACTTGTGTCCAGTATCTGGCACACTTACACCTCCTGTGGACTTGTGTCCAGTATGTGGCACACTTACACCTCCTGTGGACTTGTGTCCAGTATGTGGCACACTTACACCTCCTGTGGGCTTGTGTCCAGTATGTGGCACACTTACACCTCCTGTGATTTTGTGTCCAGTATGTGTCACACTTACACCTCCTGTGGAAATGTGTCCAGTATGTGGCACACTTACACCTCCTGTGGATTTGTGTCCAGTATGTGGCACACTTACACCTCCTGTGGAAATGTGTCCAGTATGTGGCACACTTACACCTCCTGTGGAAATGTGTCCAGTATGTGGCACACTTACACCTCCTGTGGATTTGTGTCCAGTATGTGGCACACTTACACCTCCTGTGGAAATGTGTCCAGTATGTGGCACACTTACACCTCCTGTGGATGTGTCCAGTATGTCGCACACTTCCATCTCCTGTGGATTTGTGTCCAGTATGTCGCACACTTCCATCTCCTGTGGACTTGTGTCCAGTATGTAGCACACTTACACCTCCTGTGGAAATGTGTCCAGTATGTGGCACACTTACACCTCCTGTGGATGTGTCCAGTATGTCGCACACTTCCATCTCCTGTGGATTTGTGTCCAGTATGTCGCACACTTCCATCTCCTGTGGACTTGTGTACAGTATGTAGCACACTTACACATCCTGTGGACTTGTGTCCAGTATGTGGCACACTTACACCTCCTGTGGACTTGTGTCCAGTATGTGGCACACTTACACCACCTGTGGACTTGTGTCCAGTATGTAGCACACTTACACCTCCTGTGGACTTGTGTCCAGTATGTAGCACACTTACATCTCCTGTGGATTTGTGTCCAGTATGTGGCACACTTACACCTCCTGTGGACTTGTGTCCAGTATGTGGCACACTTACACCTCCTGTGGACGTGTCCAGTATGTGGCACACTTACACATCCTGTGGATTTGTGTCCAGTATGTGGCACACTTACACCTCCTGTGGAAATGTGTCCAGTATGTGGCACACTTACACCTCCTGTGTACTTGTGTCCAGTATGTGGCACACTTACACCTCCTGTGGATTTGTGTCCAGTATGTGGCACACTTACACCTCCTGTGGAAATATGTCCAGTATGTGGCACACGTACACCTCCTGTGGACTTGTGTCCAGTATGTGGCACACTTACGCCTCCTGTGGATTTGTGTCCAGTATGTGGCACACTTACACCTCCTGTGGAAATATGTCCAGTATGTGGCACACTTACACCTCCTGTGGACTTGTGTCCAGTATGTGGCACACTTACACCTCCTATGGCCTTGTGTCCAGTATGTAGCACACTTACATCTCCTGTGGATTTGTGTCCAGTATGTGGCACACTTAGACCTCCTGTGGACTTGTGTACAGTATGTAGCACACTTACACCTCCTGTGGACTTGTGTCCAGTATGTAGCACACTTCCATCTACTGTGGACTTGTGTCCAGTATGTGGCACACTTACACCTCCTGTGGACTTCTGTCCAGTATGTTGCACACTTACACCTCCTGTGGACTTGTGTCCAGTATGTGGCACACTTACACCTCCTGTGGACTTGTGTCCAGTATGTGGCACACTTACACCTCCTGTGGACTTGTGTCCAGTATGTAGCACACTTACACCTCCTGTGGACTTGTGTCCAGTATGTAGCAAACTTACACCTCCTGTGGACTTGTGTCCATATGTGGCACACTTACACCTCCTGTGGACTTGTGTCCAGTATGTGGCACACTTACACCTCCTGTGGATTTGTGTCCAGTATGTGGCACACTTACACCTCCTGTGGAAATGTGTCCAGTATGTGGCACACTTACCCCTCCTGTGGAAATGTGTCCAGTATGTGGCACACTTACACCTCCTGTGGATTTGTGTCCAGTATGTGGCACACTTACACCTCCTGTGGAAATGTGTCCAGTATGTGGCACACTTACACCTCCTGTGGATGTGTCCAGTATGTCGCACACTTCCATCTCCTGTGGATTTGTGTCCAGTATGTCGCACACTTCCATCTCCTGTGGATTTGTGTCCAGTATGTCGCACACTTCCATCTTCTGTGGACTTGTGTCCAGTATGTAGCACACTTACACCTCCTGTGGACTTGTGTCCAGTATGTGGCACACTTACACCTCCTGTGGACTTGTGTCCAGTATGTGGCACACTTACACCACCTGTGGACTTGTGTCCAGTATGTAGCACACTTACACCTCCTGTGGACTTGTGTCCAGTATGTAGCACACTTACATCTCCTGTGGATTTGTGTCCAGTATGTGGCACACTTACACCTCCTGTGGACTTGTGTCCAGTATGTGGCACACTTACACCTCCTGTGGACTTGTGTCCAGTATGTGGCACACTTACACCTCCTGTGGATTTGTGTCCAGTATGTGGCACACTTACAACTCCTGTGGAAATGTGTCCAGTAGGTGGCACACTTACACCTCCTGTGTACTTGTGTCCAGTATGTGGCACACTTACACCTCCTGTGGATTTGTGTCCAGTATGTGGCACACTTACACCTCCTGTGGAAATATGTCCAGTATGTGGCACACTTACACCTCCTGTGGACTTGTGTCCAGTATGTGGCACACTTACACCTCCTGTGGACTTGTGTCCAGTATGTAGCACACTTAAACCTCCTGTGGATGTGTCCAGTATGTCGCACACTTCCATCTCCTGTGGATTTGTGTCCAGTATGTAGCACACTTACACCTCCTGTGGGCTTGTGTCCAGTATGTGGCACACTTACACCTCCTGTGGATTTGTGTCCAGTATGTGGCACACTTCCATCTCCTGTGGATTTGTGTCCAGTATGTCGCACACTTCCATCTTCTGTGGACTTGTGTCCAGTATGTAGCACACTTACACCTCCTGTGGACTTGTGTCCAGTATGTGGCACACTTACACCTCCTGTGGACTTGTGTCCAGTATGTGGCACACTTACACCACCTGTGGACTTGTGTCCAGTATGTAGCACACTTACACCTCCTGTGGACTTGTGTCCGGTATGTAGCACACTTACATCTCCTGTGGATTTGTGTCCAGTATGTGGCACACTTACACCTCCTGTGGACTTGTGTCCAGTATGTGGCACACTTACACCTCCTGTGGACTTGTGTCCAGTATGTGGCACACTTACACCTCCTGTGGATTTGTGTCCAGTATGTGGCACACTTACAACTCCTGTGGAAATGTGTCCAGTAGGTGGCACAATTACACCTCCTGTGTACTTGTGTCCAGTATGTGGCACACTTACACCTCCTGTGGATTTGTGTCCAGTATGTGGCACACTTACACCTCCTGTGGAAATATGTCCAGTATGTGGCACACTTACACCTCCTGTGGACTTGTGTCCAGTATGTGGCACACTTACACCTCCTGTGGACTTGTGTCCAGTATGTAGCACACTTAAACCTCCTGTGGATGTGTCCAGTATGTCGCACACTTCCATCTCCTGTGGATTTGTGTCCAGTATGTAGCACACTTACAACTCCTGTGGGCTTGTGTCCAGTATGTGGCACACTTACACCTCCTGTGGATTTGTGTCCAGTATGTGGCACACTTACAACTCCTGTGGAAATGTGTCCAGTAGGTGTCACACTTACACCTCCTGTGTACTTGTGTCCAGTATGTGGCACACTTACACCTCCTGTGGATTTGTGTCCAGTATGTGGCACACTTACACCTCCTGTGGAAATATGTCCAGTATGTGGCACACTTACACCTCCTGTGGACTTGTGTCCAGTATGTAGCACACTTAAACCTCCTGTGGATGTGTCCAGTATGTCGCACACTTCCATCTCCTGTGGACTTGTGTCCAGTATGTGGCACACTTACACCTCCTGTGGACTTGTGTCCAGTATGTGGCACACTTACACCACCTGTGGACTTGTGTCCAGTATGTGGCACACTTACACCTCCTGTGGACTTGTGTCCAGTATGTAGCACACTTACATCTCCTGTGGATTTGTGTCCAGTATGTGGCACACTTACACCTCCTGTGGACTTGTGTCCAGTATGTGGCACACTTACACCTCCTGTGGGCTTGTGTCCAGTATGTGGCACACTTACACCTCCTGTGGATTTGTGTCCAGTATGTGTCACACTTACACCTCCTGTGGAAATGTGTCCAGTATGTGGCACACTTACACCTCCTGTGTACTTGTGTCCAGTATGTGGCACACTTACACCTCCTGTGGATTTGTGTCCAGTATGTGGCACACTTACACCTCCTGTGGAAATATGTCCAGTATGTGGCACACTTACACCTCCTGTGGACTTGTGTCCAGTATGTGGCACACTTACACCTCCTGTGGACTTGTGTCCAGTATGTGGCACACTTACACCTCCTGTGGACTTGTGTCCAGTATGTGGCACACTTACACCTCCTGTGGGCTTGTGTCCAGTATGTGGCACACTTACACCTCCTGTGGATTTGTGTCCAGTATGTGTCACACTTACACCTCCTGTGGAAATGTGTCCAGTATGTGGCACACTTACACCTCCTGTGGATTTGTGTCCAGTATGTGGCACACTTACACCTCCTGTGGAAATGTGTCCAGTATGTGGCACACTTACACCTCCTGTGGAAATGTGTCCAGTATGTGGCACACTTACACCTCCTGTGGATTTGTGTCCAGTATGTGGCACACTTACACCTCCTGTGGAAATGTGTCCAGTATGTGGCACACTTACACCTCCTGTGGATGTGTCCAGTATGTCGCACACTTCCTTCTCCTGTGGATTTGTGTCCAGTATGTCGCACACTTCCATCTCCTGTGGACTTGTGTCCAGTATGTAGCACACTTACACCTCCTGTGGAAATGTGTCCAGTATGTGGCACACTTACACCTCCTGTGGATGTGTCCAGTATGTCGCACACTTCCATCTCCTGTGGATTTGTGTCCAGTATGTCGCACACTTCCATCTCCTGTGGACTTGTGTACAGTATGTAGCACACTTACACATCCTGTGGACTTGTGTCCAGTATGTGGCACACTTACACCTCCTGTGGACTTGTGTCCAGTATGTGGCACACTTACACCACCTGTGGACTTGTGTCCAGTATGTAGCACACTTACACCTCCTGTGGACTTGTGTCCAGTATGTAGCACACTTACATCTCCTGTGGATTTGTGTCCAGTATGTGGCACACTTACACCTCCTGTGGACTTGTGTCCAGTATGTGGCACACTTACACCTCCTGTGGACGTGTCCAGTATGTGGCACACTTACACATCCTGTGGATTTGTGTCCAGTATGTGGCACACTTACACCTCCTGTGGAAATGTGTCCAGTATGTGGCACACTTACACCTCCTGTGTACTTGTGTCCAGTATGTGGCACACTTACACCTCCTGTGGATTTGTGTCCAGTATGTGGCACACTTACACCTCCTGTGGAAATATGTCCAGTATGTGGCACACGTACACCTCCTGTGGACTTGTGTCCAGTATGTGGCACACTTACGCCTCCTGTGGATTTGTGTCCAGTATGTGGCACACTTACACCTCCTGTGGAAATATGTCCAGTATGTGGCACACTTACACCTCCTGTGGACTTGTGTCCAATATGTGGCACACTTACACCTCCTATGGCCTTGTGTCCAGTATGTAGCACACTTACATCTCCTGTGGATTTGTGTCCAGTATGTGGCACACTTAGACCTCCTGTGGACTTGTGTACAGTATGTAGCACACTTACACCTCCTGTGGACTTGTGTCCAGTATGTAGCACACTTCCATCTACTGTGGACTTGTGTCCAGTATGTGGCACACTTACACCTCCTGTGGACTTGTGTCCAGTATGTTGCACACTTACACCTCCTGTGGACTTGTGTCCAGTATGTGGCACACTTACACCTCCTGTGGACTTGTGTCCAGTATGTGGCACACTTACACCTCCTGTGGACTTGTGTCCAGTATGTAGCACACTTACACCTCCTGTGGACTTGTGTCCAGTATGTAGCAAACTTACACCTCCTGTGGACTTGTGTCCATATGTGGCACACTTACACCTCCTGTGGACTTGTGTCCAGTATGTGGCACACTTACACCTCCTGTGTACTTGTGTCCAGTATGTGGCACACTTACACCTCCTGTGGATTTGTGTCCAGTATGTGGCACACTTACACCTCCTGTGGAAATATGTCCAGTATGTGGCACACTTACACCTCCTGTGGACTTGTGTCCAGTATGTGGCACACTTACACCTCCTGTGGACTTGTGTCCAGTATGTGGCACACTTACACCTCCTGTGGACTTGTGTCCAGTATGTGGCACACTTACACCTCCTGTGGGCTTGTGTCCAGTATGTGGCACACTTACACCTCCTGTGGATTTGTGTCCAGTATGTGTCACACTTACACCTCCTGTGGAAATGTGTCCAGTATGTGGCACACTTACACCTCCTGTGGATTTGTGTCCAGTATGTGGCACACTTACACCTCCTGTGGAAATGTGTCCAGTATGTGGCACACTTACACCTCCTGTGGAAATGTGTCCAGTATGTGGCACACTTACACCTCCTGTGGATTTGTGTCCAGTATGTGGCACACTTACACCTCCTGTGGAAATGTGTCCAGTATGTGGCACACTTACACCTCCTGTGGATGTGTCCAGTATGTCGCACACTTCCATCTCCTGTGGATTTGTGTCCAGTATGTCGCACACTTCCATCTCCTGTGGACTTGTGTCCAGTATGTAGCACACTTACACCTCCTGTGGAAATGTGTCCAGTATGTGGCACACTTACACCTCCTGTGGATGTGTCCAGTATGTCGCACACTTCCATCTCCTGTGGATTTGTGTCCAGTATGTCGCACACTTCCATCTCCTGTGGACTTGTGTACAGTATGTAGCACACTTACACATCCTGTGGACTTGTGTCCAGTATGTGGCACACTTACACCTCCTGTGGACTTGTGTCCAGTATGTGGCACACTTACACCACCTGTGGACTTGTGTCCAGTATGTAGCACACTTACACCTCCTGTGGACTTGTGTCCAGTATGTAGCACACTTACATCTCCTGTGGATTTGTGTCCAGTATGTGGCACACTTACACCTCCTGTGGACTTGTGTCCAGTATGTGGCACACTTACACCTCCTGTGGACGTGTCCAGTATGTGGCACACTTACACATCCTGTGGATTTCTGTCCAGTATGTGGCACACTTACACCTCCTGTGGAAATGTGTCCAGTATGTGGCACACTTACACCTCCTGTGTACTTGTGTCCAGTATGTGGCACACTTACACCTCCTGTGGATTTGTGTCCAGTATGTGGCACACTTACACCTCCTGTGGAAATATGTCCAGTATGTGGCACACGTACACCTCCTGTGGACTTGTGTCCAGTATGTGGCACACTTACGCCTCCTGTGGATTTGTGTCCAGTATGTGGCACACTTACACCTCCTGTGGAAATATGTCCAGTATGTGGCACACTTACACCTCCTGTGGACTTGTGTCCAGTATGTGGCACACTTACACCTCCTATGGCCTTGTGTCCAGTATGTAGCACACTTACATCTCCTGTGGATTTGTGTCCAGTATGTGGCACACTTAGACCTCCTGTGGACTTGTGTACAGTATGTAGCACACTTACACCTCCTGTGGACTTGTGTCCAGTATGTAGCACACTTCCATCTACTGTGGACTTGTGTCCAGTATGTGGCACACTTACACCTCCTGTGGACTTCTGTCCAGTATGTTGCACACTTACACCTCCTGTGGACTTGTGTCCAGTATGTGGCACACTTACACCTCCTGTGGACTTGTGTCCAGTATGTAGCACACTTACACCTCCTGTGGACTTGTGTCCAGTATGTAGCAAACTTACACCTCCTGTGGACTTGTGTCCATATGTGGCACACTTACACCTCCTGTGGACTTGTGTCCAGTATGTGGCACACTTACACCTCCTGTGGATTTGTGTCCAGTATGTGGCACACTTACACCTCCTGTGGAAATGTGTCCAGTATGTGGCACACTTACCCCTCCTGTGGAAATGTGTCCAGTATGTGGCACACTTACACCTCCTGTGGATTTGTGTCCAGTATGTGGCACACTTACACCTCCTGTGGAAATGTGTCCAGTATGTGGCACACTTACACCTCCTGTGGATGTGTCCAGTATGTCGCACACTTCCATCTCCTGTGGATTTGTGTCCAGTATGTCGCACACTTCCATCTCCTGTGGATTTGTGTCCAGTATGTCGCACACTTCCATCTTCTGTGGACTTGTGTCCAGTATGTAGCACACTTACACCTCCTGTGGACTTGTGTCCAGTATGTGGCACACTTACACCTCCTGTGGACTTGTGTCCAGTATGTGGCACACTTACACCACCTGTGGACTTGTGTCCAGTATGTAGCACACTTACACCTCCTGTGGACTTGTGTCCAGTATGTAGCACACTTACATCTCCTGTGGATTTGTGTCCAGTATGTGGCACACTTACACCTCCTGTGGACTTGTGTCCAGAATGTGGCACACTTACACCTCCTGTGGACTTGTGTCCAGTATGTGGCACACTTACACCTCCTGTGGATTTGTGTCCAGTATGTGGCACACTTACAACTCCTGTGGAAATGTGTCCAGTAGGTGGCACACTTACACCTCCTGTGTACTTGTGTCCAGTATGTGGCACACTTACACCTCCTGTGGATTTGTGTCCAGTATGTGGCACACTTACACCTCCTGTGGAAATATGTCCAGTATGTGGCACACTTACACCTCCTGTGGACTTGTGTCCAGTATGTGGCACACTTACACCTCCTGTGGACTTGTGTCCAGTATGTAGCACACTTAAACCTCCTGTGGATGTGTCCAGTATGTCGCACACTTCCATCTCCTGTGGATTTGTGTCCAGTATGTAGCACACTTACACCTCCTGTGGGCTTGTGTCCAGTATGTGGCACACTTACACCTCCTGTGGATTTGTGTCCAGTATGTGGCACACTTACAACTCCTGTGGAAATGTGTCCAGTAGGTGTCACACTTACACCTCCTGTGTACTTGTGTCCAGTATGTGGCACACTTACACCTCCTGTGGATTTGTGTCCAGTATGTGGCACACTTACACCTCCTGTGGAAATATGTCCAGTATGTGGCACACTTACACCTCCTGTGGACTTGTGTCCAGTATGTAGCACACTTAAACCTCCTGTAGATGTGTCCAGTATGTCGCACACTTCCATCTCCTGTGGACTTGTGTCCAGTATGTGGCACACTTACACCTCCTGTGGACTTGTGTCCAGTATGTGGCACACTTACACCACCTGTGGACTTGTGTCCAGTATGTGGCACACTTACACCTCCTGTGGACTTGTGTCCAGTATGTAGCACACTTACATCTCCTGTGGATTTGTGTCCAGTATGTGGCACACTTACACCTCCTGTGGACTTGTGTCCAGTATGTGGCACACTTACACCTCCTGTGGGCTTGTGTCCAGTATGTGGCACACTTACACCTCCTGTGGATTTGTGTCCAGTATGTGTCACACTTACACCTCCTGTGGAAATGTGTCCAGTATGTGGCACACTTACACCTCCTGTGTACTTGTGTCCAGTATGTGGCACACTTACACCTCCTGTGGATTTGTGTCCAGTATGTGGCACACTTACACCTCCTGTGGAAATGTGTCCAGTATGTGGCACACTTACACCTCCTGTGGATTTGTGTCCAGTATGTGGCACACTTACACCTCCTGTGGAAATGTGTCCAGTATGTGGCACACTTACACCTCCTGTGGATGTGTCCAGTATGTCGCACACTTCCATCTCCTGTGGATTTGTGTCCAGTATGTCGCACACTTCCATCTTCTGTGGACTTGTGTACAGTATGTAGCACACTTACACCTCCTGTGGACTTGTGTCCAGTATGTGGCACACTTACACCTCCTGTGGGCTTGTGTCCAGTATATGGCACACTTACACCTCCTGTGGATTTGTGTCCAGTATGTGGCACACTTACAACTCCTGTGGAAATGTGTCCAGTAGGTGGCACACTTACACCTCCTGAGGACTTGTGTCCAGTATGTGGTACACTTACACCTCCTGTGGACTTGTGTCCAGTATGTGGCACACTTACACCTCCTGTGGACTTGTGTCCAGTATGTGGCAGACGTACACCTCCTGTGGACTTGTGTCCAGTATGTAGCACACTTACACCTCCTGTGGATTTGTGTCCAGTATGTGGCACACTTCCATCTCCTGTGGACTTGTGTCCAGTATGTGGCACACTTACACCTCCTGTGGACTTGTGTCCAGTATGTGGCACACTTACACCTCCTGTGGATTTGTGTCCCGTATGTGGCACACTTACACCTCCTGTGGAAATGTGTCCAGTATGTGGCAGACGTAAACCTCCTGTGGACTTGTGTCCAGTATGTAGCAGACTTACACCTCCTGTAGATTTGTGTCCAGTATGTGGCAGACGTACACCTCCTGTGGACTTGTGTCCAGTATGTGGCACACTTACATCTCCTGTGGACTTGTGTCCAGTATGTAGCACACTTACACCTCCTGTGGACTTGTGTCCAGTATGTGGCACACTTACACCTCCTGTGGACTTGTGTCCAGTATGTGGCACACTTACACCTCCTGTGGACTTGTGTCCAGAATGTGGCACACTTACATCTCCTGTGGACTTGTGTCCAGTATGTGGCACACTTACACCTCCTGTGGACTTGTGTCCAGAATGTGGCACACTTACATCTCCTGTGGACTTGTGTCCAGTATGTGGCACACTTACACCTCCTGTGGACTTGTGTCCAGTATGTGGCACACTTCCTGCTCCTGTGGACTTGTGTCCAGTATGTAGCACACTTCCATCTCCTGTGGACTTGTGTCCAGTATGTGGCACACTTACACCTCCTGTGGACTTGTGTCCAGTATGTGGCACACTTACACCTCCTGTGGACTTGTGTCCAGAATGTGGCACACTTACATCTCCTGTGGACTTGTGTCCAGTATGTGGCACACTTACACCTCCTGTGGACTTGTGTCCAGTATGTGGCACACTTCCTGCTCCTGTGGACTTGTGTCCAGTATGTAGCACACTTCCATCTCCTGTGGACTTGTGTCCAGTATGTGGCACACTTACACCTCCTGTGGACTTGTGTCCAGTATGTAGCACACTTACACCTCCTGTGGACTTGTGTCCAGTATGTAGCACACTTACACCTCCTGTGGACTTGTGTCCAGTATGTGGCACACTTACATCTCCTGTGGACATGTACCCAGTATGTGGCACACTTTCATCTCCTGTGGACTTGTGTCCAGTATGTGGCACACTTACACCTCCTGTGGACGTGTGTCCAGTATGTGTCACACTTACACATCCTGTGGAAATGTGTCCAGTATGTGGCACACTTACATCTCCTGTGGACTTGTACCCAGTATGTGGCACACTTACACCTCCTGTGGACTTGTGTCCAGTATGTGGCACACTTACACCTCCTGTGGATCTGTGTCCAGTATGTGGCACACTTACACCTCCTGTGGAAATGTGTCCAGTATGTAGCACACTTACACCTCCTGTGGAAATGTGTCCAGTATGTGGCACACTTACACCTCCTGTGGATTTGTGTCCAGTATGTGGCACACTTACACCTCCTGTGGATTTGTGTCCAGTATGTGGCACACTTACACCTCCTGTGCACTTGTGTCCAGTATGTGGCACACTTACACCTCCTGTGGACTTGTGTCCAGTATGTGGCACACTTACACCTCCTGTGGAAATGTGTCCAGTATGTGGCACACTTACACCTCCTGTGGAAATGTGTCCAGTATGTGGCACACTTACACCTCCTGTGGAAATGTGTCCAGTATGTGGCACACTTACACCTCCTGTGGAAATGTGTCCAGTATGTGGCACACTTACACCTCCTGTGGATTTGTGTCCAGTATGTCGCACACTTCCATCTCCTGTGGACTTGTGTCCAGTATGTAGCACACTTACACCTCCTGTGGACTTGTGTCCAGTATGTGGCACACTTACATCTCCTGTGGATTTGTGTCCAGTATGTCGCACACTTCCATCTCCTGTGGATTTGTGTCCAGTATGTGGCACACTTCCATCTCCTGTGGATTTGTGTCCAGTATGTCGCACACTTCCATCTCCTGTGGACTTGTGTCCAGTATGTAGCACACTTACACCTCCTGTGGACTTGTGTCCAGTATGTGGCACACTTACACCTCCTGTGGACTTGTGTCCAGTATGTGGCACACTTACACCACCTGTGGACTTGTGTCCAGTATGTAGCACACTTACACCTCCTGTGGACTTGTGTCCAGTATGTGGCACACTTACACCTCCTGTGGATTTGTGTCCAGTATGTAGCACACTTACACCTCCTGTGGATTTGTGTCCAGTATGTAGCACACTTACATCTCCTGTGGATTTGTGTCCAGTATGTGGCACACTTACACCTCCTGTGGACTTGTGTCCAGTAGGTGGCACACTTACACCTCCTGTGGAAATGTGTCCAGTATGTGGCACACTTACACCTCCTGTGGACTTGTGTCCAGTATGTGGCACACTTACACCTCCTGTGGATTTGTGTCCAGTATGTGGCACACTTACACCTCCTGTGGACTTGTGTCCAGTATGTAGCACACTTACACCTCCTGTGGACTTGTGTCCAGTATGTGGCACACTTACATCTCCTGTGGACATGTACCCAGTATGTGGCACACTTAAATCTCCTGTGCACCTGTTTCCAGTATGTGGCACACTTACACCTCCTGTGGACGTGTGTCCAGTATGTGTCACACTTACACCTCCTGTGGAAATGTGTCCAGTATGTGGCACACTTACACCTCCTGTGGATTTGTGTCCAGTATGTGGTACACTTCCATCTCCTGTGGACTTGTGTCCAGTATGTGGCAGACGTACACCTCCTGTGGACTTGTGTCCAGTATGTAGCACACTTACACCTCCTGTGGATTTGTGTCCAGTATGTGGCAGACGTACACCTCCTGTGGACTTGTGTCCAGTATGTGGCACACTTACATCTCCTGTGGACTTGTGTCCAGTATGTAGCACACTTACACCTCCTGTGGACTTGTGTCCAGTATGTGGCACACTTACACCTCCTGTGGACTTGTGTCCAGTATGTGGCACACTTACACCTCCTGTGGACTTGTGTCCAGAATGTGGCACACTTACATCTCCTGTGGACTTGTGTCCAGTATGTGGCACACTTACACCTCCTGTGGATTTGTGTCCAGTATGTAGCACACTTACACCTCCTGTGGACTTGTGTCCAGTATGTGGCACACTTACACATCCTGTGGACTTGTGTCCAGTATGTGGCACACTTACACCTCCTGTGGACTTGTGTCCAGAATGTGGCACACTTACATCTCCTGTGGACTTGTGTCCAGTATGTGGCACACTTACACCTCCTGTGGACTTGTGTCCAGTATGTGGCACACTTCCTGCTCCTGTGGACTTGTGTCCAGTATGTAGCACACTTCCATCTCCTGTGGACTTGTGTCCAGTATGTGGCACACTTACACCTCCTGTGGACTTGTGTCCAGTATGTTGCACACTTACACCTCCTGTGGACTTGTGTCCAGTATGTAGCACACTTACACCTCCTGTGGACTTGTGTCCAGTATGTAGCACACTTACACCTCCTGTGGACTTGTGTCCAGTATGTAGCACACTTACACCTCCTGTGGACTTGTGTCCAGTATGTAGCACACTTACACCTCCTGTGGACTTGTGTCCAGTATGTGCCACACTTACATCTCCTGTGGACATGTACCCAATATGTGGCACACTTTCATCTCCTGTGGACTTGTGTCCAGTATGTGGCACACTTACACCTCCTGTGGACGTGTGTCCAGTATGTGTCACACTTACACCTCCTGTGGAAATGTGTCCAGTATGTGGCACACTTACACCTCCTGTGGATTTGTGTCCAGTATGTGGCACACTTACACCTCCTGTGGAAATGTGTCCAGTATGTGGCACACTTACACCTCCTGTGGAAATGTGTCCAGTATGTGGCACACTTACACCTCCTGTGGATGTGTCCAGTATGTGGCACACTTCCATCTCCTGTGGATTTGTGTCCAGTATGTCGCACACTTCCATCTCCTGTGGACTTGTGTCCAGTATGTAGCACACTTACACCTCCTGTGGACTTGTGTCCAGTATGTGGCACACTTACACCTCCTGTGGACTTGTGTCCAGTATGTGGCACACTTACACCACCTGTGGACTTGTGTCCAGTATGTAGCACACTTACACCTCCTGTGGACTTGTGTCCAGTATGTAGCACACTTACATCTCCCGTGGATTTGTGTCCAGTATGTGGCACACTTACACCTCCTGTGGACCTGTGTCCAGTATGTGGCACACTTACACCTCCTGTGGACTTGTGTCCTGTATGTGGCACACTTACACCTCCTGTGGACTTGTGTCCAGTATGTAGCACACTTACACCTCCTGTGGACTTGTGTCCAGTATGTGGCACACTTACATCTCCTGTGGACATGTACCCAGTGTGTGGCACACTTACATCTCCTGTGGACTTGTGTCCAGTATGTGGCACACTTACACCTCCTGTGGACGTGTGTCCAGTATGTGTCACACTTACACCTCCTGTGGAAATGTGTCCAGTATGTGGCACACTTACACCTCCTGTGGACTTGTGTCCAGTATGTGGCACACTTACACCTCCTGTGGATTTGTGTCCAGTATGTGGCACACTTACACCTCCTGTGGAAATGTGTCCAGTATGTGGCACACTTACACCTCCTGTGGAAATGTGTCCAGTATGTGGCACACTTACACCTCCTGTGGACTTGTGTCCAGTATGTGGCACACTTACACCTCCTGTGGACTTGTGTCCAGTATGTGGCACACTTACACCTCCTGTAGATGTGTCCAGTATGTCGCACACTTCCATCTCCTGTGGACTTGTGTCCAGTATGTGGCACACTTACACCTCCTGTGGACTTGTGTCCAGTATGTGGCACACTTACACCACCTGTGGACTTGTGTCCAGTATGTGGCACACTTACACCTCCTGTGGACTTGTGTCCAGTATGTAGCACACTTACATCTCCTGTGGATTTGTGTCCAGTATGTGGCACACTTACACCTCCTGTGGACTTGTGTCCAGTATGTGGCACACTTACACCTCCTGTGGGCTTGTGTCCAGTATGTGGCACACTTACACCTCCTGTGGATTTGTGTCCAGTATGTGTCACACTTACACCTCCTGTGGAAATGTGTCCAGTATGTGGCACACTTACACCTCCTGTGTACTTGTGTCCAGTATGTGGCACACTTACACCTCCTGTGGATTTGTGTCCAGTATGTGGCACACTTACACCTCCTGTGGAAATGTGTCCAGTATGTGGCACACTTACACCTCCTGTGGATTTGTGTCCAGTATGTGGCACACTTACACCTCCTGTGGAAATGTGTCCAGTATGTGGCACACTTACACCTCCTGTGGATGTGTCCAGTATGTCGCACACTTCCATCTCCTGTGGATTTGTGTCCAGTATGTCGCACACTTCCATCTTCTGTGGACTTGTGTACAGTATGTAGCACACTTACACCTCCTGTGGACTTGTGTCCAGTATGTGGCACACTTACACCTCCTGTGGGCTTGTGTCCAGTATATGGCACACTTACACCTCCTGTGGATTTGTGTCCAGTATGTGGCACACTTACAACTCCTGTGGAAATGTGTCCAGTAGGTGGCACACTTACACCTCCTGAGGACTTGTGTCCAGTATGTGGTACACTTACACCTCCTGTGGACTTGTGTCCAGTATGTGGCACACTTACACCTCCTGTGGACTTGTGTCCAGTATGTGGCAGACGTACACCTCCTGTGGACTTGTGTCCAGTATGTAGCACACTTACACCTCCTGTGGATTTGTGTCCAGTATGTGGCACACTTCCATCTCCTGTGGACTTGTGTCCAGTATGTGGCACACTTACACCTCCTGTGGACTTGTGTCCAGTATGTGGCACACTTACACCTCCTGTGGATTTGTGTCCCGTATGTGGCACACTTACACCTCCTGTGGAAATGTGTCCAGTATGTGGCAGACGTAAACCTCCTGTGGACTTGTGTCCAGTATGTAGCAGACTTACACCTCCTGTAGATTTGTGTCCAGTATGTGGCAGACGTACACCTCCTGTGGACTTGTGTCCAGTATGTGGCACACTTACATCTCCTGTGGACTTGTGTCCAGTATGTAGCACACTTACACCTCCTGTGGACTTGTGTCCAGTATGTGGCACACTTACACCTCCTGTGGACTTGTGTCCAGTATGTGGCACACTTACACCTCCTGTGGACTTGTGTCCAGAATGTGGCACACTTACATCTCCTGTGGACTTGTGTCCAGTATGTGGCACACTTACACCTCCTGTGGACTTGTGTCCAGAATGTGGCACACTTACATCTCCTGTGGACTTGTGTCCAGTATGTGGCACACTTACACCTCCTGTGGACTTGTGTCCAGTATGTGGCACACTTCCTGCTCCTGTGGACTTGTGTCCAGTATGTAGCACACTTCCATCTCCTGTGGACTTGTGTCCAGTATGTGGCACACTTACACCTCCTGTGGACTTGTGTCCAGTATGTGGCACACTTACACCTCCTGTGGACTTGTGTCCAGAATGTGGCACACTTACATCTCCTGTGGACTTGTGTCCAGTATGTGGCACACTTACACCTCCTGTGGACTTGTGTCCAGTATGTGGCACACTTCCTGCTCCTGTGGACTTGTGTCCAGTATGTAGCACACTTCCATCTCCTGTGGACTTGTGTCCAGTATGTGGCACACTTACACCTCCTGTGGACTTGTGTCCAGTATGTAGCACACTTACACCTCCTGTGGACTTGTGTCCAGTATGTAGCACACTTACACCTCCTGTGGACTTGTGTCCAGTATGTGGCACACTTACATCTCCTGTGGACATGTACCCAGTATGTGGCACACTTTCATCTCCTGTGGACTTGTGTCCAGTATGTGGCACACTTACACCTCCTGTGGACGTGTGTCCAGTATGTGTCACACTTACACATCCTGTGGAAATGTGTCCAGTATGTGGCACACTTACATCTCCTGTGGACTTGTACCCAGTATGTGGCACACTTACACCTCCTGTGGACTTGTGTCCAGTATGTGGCACACTTACACCTCCTGTGGATCTGTGTCCAGTATGTGGCACACTTACACCTCCTGTGGAAATGTGTCCAGTATGTAGCACACTTACACCTCCTGTGGAAATGTGTCCAGTATGTGGCACACTTACACCTCCTGTGGATTTGTGTCCAGTATGTGGCACACTTACACCTCCTGTGGATTTGTGTCCAGTATGTGGCACACTTACACCTCCTGTGCACTTGTGTCCAGTATGTGGCACACTTACACCTCCTGTGGACTTGTGTCCAGTATGTGGCACACTTACACCTCCTGTGGAAATGTGTCCAGTATGTGGCACACTTACACCTCCTGTGGAAATGTGTCCAGTATGTGGCACACTTACACCTCCTGTGGAAATGTGTCCAGTATGTGGCACACTTACACCTCCTGTGGAAATGTGTCCAGTATGTGGCACACTTACACCTCCTGTGGATTTGTGTCCAGTATGTCGCACACTTCCATCTCCTGTGGACTTGTGTCCAGTATGTAGCACACTTACACCTCCTGTGGACTTGTGTCCAGTATGTGGCACACTTACATCTCCTGTGGATTTGTGTCCAGTATGTCGCACACTTCCATCTCCTGTGGATTTGTGTCCAGTATGTGGCACACTTCCATCTCCTGTGGATTTGTGTCCAGTATGTCGCACACTTCCATCTCCTGTGGACTTGTGTCCAGTATGTAGCACACTTACACCTCCTGTGGACTTGTGTCCAGTATGTGGCACACTTACACCTCCTGTGGACTTGTGTCCAGTATGTGGCACACTTACACCACCTGTGGACTTGTGTCCAGTATGTAGCACACTTACACCTCCTGTGGACTTGTGTCCAGTATGTGGCACACTTACACCTCCTGTGGATTTGTGTCCAGTATGTAGCACACTTACACCTCCTGTGGATTTGTGTCCAGTATGTAGCACACTTACATCTCCTGTGGATTTGTGTCCAGTATGTGGCACACTTACACCTCCTGTGGACTTGTGTCCAGTAGGTGGCACACTTACACCTCCTGTGGAAATGTGTCCAGTATGTGGCACACTTACACCTCCTGTGGACTTGTGTCCAGTATGTGGCACACTTACACCTCCTGTGGATTTGTGTCCAGTATGTGGCACACTTACACCTCCTGTGGACTTGTGTCCAGTATGTAGCACACTTACACCTCCTGTGGACTTGTGTCCAGTATGTGGCACACTTACATCTCCTGTGGACATGTACCCAGTATGTGGCACACTTAAATCTCCTGTGCACCTGTTTCCAGTATGTGGCACACTTACACCTCCTGTGGACGTGTGTCCAGTATGTGTCACACTTACACCTCCTGTGGAAATGTGTCCAGTATGTGGCACACTTACACCTCCTGTGGATTTGTGTCCAGTATGTGGTACACTTCCATCTCCTGTGGACTTGTGTCCAGTATGTGGCAGACGTACACCTCCTGTGGACTTGTGTCCAGTATGTAGCACACTTACACCTCCTGTGGATTTGTGTCCAGTATGTGGCAGACGTACACCTCCTGTGGACTTGTGTCCAGTATGTGGCACACTTACATCTCCTGTGGACTTGTGTCCAGTATGTAGCACACTTACACCTCCTGTGGACTTGTGTCCAGTATGTGGCACACTTACACCTCCTGTGGACTTGTGTCCAGTATGTGGCACACTTACACCTCCTGTGGACTTGTGTCCAGAATGTGGCACACTTACATCTCCTGTGGACTTGTGTCCAGTATGTGGCACACTTACACCTCCTGTGGATTTGTGTCCAGTATGTAGCACACTTACACCTCCTGTGGACTTGTGTCCAGTATGTGGCACACTTACACATCCTGTGGACTTGTGTCCAGTATGTGGCACACTTACACCTCCTGTGGACTTGTGTCCAGAATGTGGCACACTTACATCTCCTGTGGACTTGTGTCCAGTATGTGGCACACTTACACCTCCTGTGGACTTGTGTCCAGTATGTGGCACACTTCCTGCTCCTGTGGACTTGTGTCCAGTATGTAGCACACTTCCATCTCCTGTGGACTTGTGTCCAGTATGTGGCACACTTACACCTCCTGTGGACTTGTGTCCAGTATGTTGCACACTTACACCTCCTGTGGACTTGTGTCCAGTATGTAGCACACTTACACCTCCTGTGGACTTGTGTCCAGTATGTAGCACACTTACACCTCCTGTGGACTTGTGTCCAGTATGTAGCACACTTACACCTCCTGTGGACTTGTGTCCAGTATGTAGCACACTTACACCTCCTGTGGACTTGTGTCCAGTATGTGCCACACTTACATCTCCTGTGGACATGTACCCAATATGTGGCACACTTTCATCTCCTGTGGACTTGTGTCCAGTATGTGGCACACTTACACCTCCTGTGGACGTGTGTCCAGTATGTGTCACACTTACACCTCCTGTGGAAATGTGTCCAGTATGTGGCACACTTACACCTCCTGTGGATTTGTGTCCAGTATGTGGCACACTTACACCTCCTGTGGAAATGTGTCCAGTATGTGGCACACTTACACCTCCTGTGGAAATGTGTCCAGTATGTGGCACACTTACACCTCCTGTGGATGTGTCCAGTATGTGGCACACTTCCATCTCCTGTGGATTTGTGTCCAGTATGTCGCACACTTCCATCTCCTGTGGACTTGTGTCCAGTATGTAGCACACTTACACCTCCTGTGGACTTGTGTCCAGTATGTGGCACACTTACACCTCCTGTGGACTTGTGTCCAGTATGTGGCACACTTACACCACCTGTGGACTTGTGTCCAGTATGTAGCACACTTACACCTCCTGTGGACTTGTGTCCAGTATGTAGCACACTTACATCTCCCGTGGATTTGTGTCCAGTATGTGGCACACTTACACCTCCTGTGGACCTGTGTCCAGTATGTGGCACACTTACACCTCCTGTGGACTTGTGTCCTGTATGTGGCACACTTACACCTCCTGTGGACTTGTGTCCAGTATGTAGCACACTTACACCTCCTGTGGACTTGTGTCCAGTATGTGGCACACTTACATCTCCTGTGGACATGTACCCAGTGTGTGGCACACTTACATCTCCTGTGGACTTGTGTCCAGTATGTGGCACACTTACACCTCCTGTGGACGTGTGTCCAGTATGTGTCACACTTACACCTCCTGTGGAAATGTGTCCAGTATGTGGCACACTTACACCTCCTGTGGACTTGTGTCCAGTATGTGGCACACTTACACCTCCTGTGGATTTGTGTCCAGTATGTGGCACACTTACACCTCCTGTGGAAATGTGTCCAGTATGTGGCACACTTACACCTCCTGTGGAAATGTGTCCAGTATGTGGCACACTTACACCTCCTGTGGACTTGTGTCCAGTATGTGGCACACTTACACCTCCTGTGGACTTGTGTCCAGTATGTGGCACACTTACACCTCCTGTGGACTTGTGTCCAGAATGTGGCACACTTACATCTCCTGTGGACGTGTCCAGTATGTGGCACACTTACACCTCCTGTGGACTTGTGTCCAGTATGTGGCACACTTACATCTCCTGTGGACATGTACCCAGTATGTGGCACACTTTCATCTCCTGTGGACTTGTGTCCAGTATGTGGCACACTTACACCTCCTATGGACGTGTGTCCAGTATGTGTCACACTTACACATCCTGTGGAAATGTGTCCAGTATGTGGCACACTTACATCTCCTGTGGATTTGTGTCCAGTATGTGGCACACTTACACCTCCTGTGGACTTGTGTCCAGTATGTGGCACACTTACACCTCCTGTGGACTTGTGTCCAGTATGTGGCACACTTACACCTCCTGTGGAAATGTGTCCAGTATGTGGCACACTTACACCTCCTGTGGAAATGTGTCCAGTATGTGGCACACTTACACCTCCTGTGGAAATGTGTCCAGTATGTGGCACACTTACACCTCCTGTGGAAATGTGTCCAGTATGTGGCACACTTACACCTCCTGTGGATTTGTGTCCAGTATGTCGCACACTTCCATCTCCTGTGGACTTGTGTCCAGTATGTAGCACACTTACACCTCCTGTGGACTTGTGTCCAGTATGTGGCACACTTACATCTCCTGTGGATTTGTGTCCAGTATGTCGCACACTTCCATCTCCTGTGGATTTGTGTCCAGTATGTGGCACACTTCCATCTCCTGTGGATTTGTGTCCAGTATGTCGCACACTTCCATCTCCTGTGGACTTTTGTCCAGTATGTAGCACACTTACACCTCCTGTGGACTTGTGTCCAGTATGTGGCACACTTCCATCTCCTGTGGACTTGTGTCCAGTATGTGGCACACTTACACCACCTGTGGACTTGTGTCCAGTATGTAGCACACTTACACCTCCTGTGGACTTGTGTCCAGTATGTGGCACACTTACACCTCCTGTGGATTTGTGTCCAGTATGTGGCACACTTACACCTCCTGTGGACTTGTGTCCAGTATGTGGCACACTTACACCTCCTGTGGACTTGTGTCCAATATGTGGCACACTTACACCACCTGTGGACTTGTGTCCAGTATGTAGCACACTTACACCTCCTGTGGACTTGTGTCCAGTATGTAGCACACTTACATCTCCTGTGGATTTGTGTCCAGTATGTGGCACACTTACACCTCCTGTGGACTTGTGTCCAGTATGTGGCACACTTACACCTCCTGTGGACTTGTGTCCAGTATGTGGCACACTTACACCTCCTGTGGACTTGTGTCCAGTATGTAGCACACTTACACCTCCTGTGGACTTGTGTCCAGTATGTGGCACACTTACACCTCCTGTGGACTTGTGTCCAATATGTGGCACACTTACACCACCTGTGGACTTGTGTCCAGTATGTAGCACACTTACACCTCCTGTGGACTTGTGTCCAGTATGTAGCACACTTACATCTCCTGTGGATTTGTGTCCAGTATGTGGCACACTTACACCTCCTGTGGACTTGTGTCCAGTATGTGGCACACACACCTCCTGTGGACTTGTGTCCAGTATGTGGCACACTTACACCTCCTGTGGATTTGTGTCCAGTATGTGGCACACTTACACCTCCTGTGGAAATGTGTCCAGTATGTGGCACACTTACACCTCCTGTGTACTTGTGTCCAGTATGTGGCACACTTACACATCCTGTGGATTTGTGTCCAGTATGTGGCACACTTACACCTCCTGTGGAAATATGTCCAGTATGTGGCACACTTACACCTCCTGTGGACTTGTGTCCAGTATGTTGCACACTTACACCTCCTGTGGACTTGTGTCCAGTATGTAGCACACTTACACCTCCTGTGGACTTGTGTCCAGTATGTAGCACACTTACACCTCCTGTGGACTTGTGTCCAGTATGTAGCACACTTACACCTCCTGTGGACTTGTGTCCAGTATGTAGCACACTTACACCTCCTGTGGACTTGTGTCCAGTATGTGGCACACTTACATCTCCTGTGGACATGTACCCAATATGTGGCACACTTTCATCTCCTGTGGACTTGTGTCCAGTATGTGGCACACTTACACCTCCTGTGGACGTGTGTCCAGTATGTGTCACACTTACACCTCCTGTGGAAATGTGTCCAGTATGTGGCACACTTACACCTCCTGTGGATTTGTGTCCAGTATGTGGCACACTTACACCTCCTGTGGAAATGTGTCCAGTATGTGGCACACTTACACCTCCTGTGGAAATGTGTCCAGTATGTGGCACACTTACACCTCCTGTGGAAATGTGTCCAGTATGTGGCACACTTACACCTCCTGTGGATGTGTCCAGTATGTGGCACACTTACACCTCCTGTGGATTTGTGTCCAGTATGTGGCACACTTACACCTCCTGTGGACTTGTGTCCAGTATGTAGCACACTTACACCTCCTGTGGACTTGTGTCCAGTATGTGGCACACTTACATCTCCTGTGGACATGTACCCAGTATGTGGCACACTTAAATCTCCTGTGCACCTGTTTCCAGTATGTGGCACACTTACACCTCCTGTGGACGTGTGTCCAGTATGTGTCACACTTACACCTCCTGTGGAAATGTGTCCAGTATGTGGCACACTTACACCTCCTGTGGATTTGTGTCCAGTATGTGGTACACTTCCATCTCCTGTGGACTTGTGTCCAGTATGTGGCAGACGTACACCTCCTGTGGGCTTGTGTCCAGTATGTGGCACACTTACACCTCCTGTGGATTTGTGTCCAGTATGTGGCACACTTCCATCTCCTGTGGATTTGTGTCCAGTATGTCGCACACTTCCATCTTCTGTGGACTTGTGTCCAGTATGTAGCACACTTACACCTCCTGTGGACTTGTGTCCAGTATGTGGCACACTTACACCTCCTGTGGACTTGTGTCCAGTATGTGGCACACTTACACCACCTGTGGACTTGTGTCCAGTATGTAGCACACTTACACCTCCTGTGGACTTGTGTCCGGTATGTAGCACACTTACATCTCCTGTGGATTTGTGTCCAGTATGTGGCACACTTACACCTCCTGTGGACTTGTGTCCAGTATGTGGCACACTTACACCTCCTGTGGACTTGTGTCCAGTATGTGGCACACTTACACCTCCTGTGGATTTGTGTCCAGTATGTGGCACACTTACAACTCCTGTGGAAATGTGTCCAGTAGGTGGCACAATTACACCTCCTGTGTACTTGTGTCCAGTATGTGGCACACTTACACCTCCTGTGGATTTGTGTCCAGTATGTGGCACACTTACACCTCCTGTGGAAATATGTCCAGTATGTGGCACACTTACACCTCCTGTGGACTTGTGTCCAGTATGTGGCACACTTACACCTCCTGTGGACTTGTGTCCAGTATGTAGCACACTTAAACCTCCTGTGGATGTGTCCAGTATGTCGCACACTTCCATCTCCTGTGGATTTGTGTCCAGTATGTAGCACACTTACAACTCCTGTGGGCTTGTGTCCAGTATGTGGCACACTTACACCTCCTGTGGATTTGTGTCCAGTATGTGGCACACTTACAACTCCTGTGGAAATGTGTCCAGTAGGTGTCACACTTACACCTCCTGTGTACTTGTGTCCAGTATGTGGCACACTTACACCTCCTGTGGATTTGTGTCCAGTATGTGGCACACTTACACCTCCTGTGGAAATATGTCCAGTATGTGGCACACTTACACCTCCTGTGGACTTGTGTCCAGTATGTAGCACACTTAAACCTCCTGTGGATGTGTCCAGTATGTCGCACACTTCCATCTCCTGTGGACTTGTGTCCAGTATGTGGCACACTTACACCTCCTGTGGACTTGTGTCCAGTATGTGGCACACTTACACCACCTGTGGACTTGTGTCCAGTATGTGGCACACTTACACCTCCTGTGGACTTGTGTCCAGTATGTAGCACACTTACATCTCCTGTGGATTTGTGTCCAGTATGTGGCACACTTACACCTCCTGTGGACTTGTGTCCAGTATGTGGCACACTTACACCTCCTGTGGGCTTGTGTCCAGTATGTGGCACACTTACACCTCCTGTGGATTTGTGTCCAGTATGTGTCACACTTACACCTCCTGTGGAAATGTGTCCAGTATGTGGCACACTTACACCTCCTGTGTACTTGTGTCCAGTATGTGGCACACTTACACCTCCTGTGGATTTGTGTCCAGTATGTGGCACACTTACACCTCCTGTGGAAATATGTCCAGTATGTGGCACACTTACACCTCCTGTGGACTTGTGTCCAGTATGTGGCACACTTACACCTCCTGTGGACTTGTGTCCAGTATGTGGCACACTTACACCTCCTGTGGACTTGTGTCCAGTATGTGGCACACTTACACCTCCTGTGGGCTTGTGTCCAGTATGTGGCACACTTACACCTCCTGTGGATTTGTGTCCAGTATGTGTCACACTTACACCTCCTGTGGAAATGTGTCCAGTATGTGGCACACTTACACCTCCTGTGGATTTGTGTCCAGTATGTGGCACACTTACACCTCCTGTGGAAATGTGTCCAGTATGTGGCACACTTACACCTCCTGTGGAAATGTGTCCAGTATGTGGCACACTTACACCTCCTGTGGATTTGTGTCCAGTATGTGGCACACTTACACCTCCTGTGGAAATGTGTCCAGTATGTGGCACACTTACACCTCCTGTGGATGTGTCCAGTATGTCGCACACTTCCTTCTCCTGTGGATTTGTGTCCAGTATGTCGCACACTTCCATCTCCTGTGGACTTGTGTCCAGTATGTAGCACACTTACACCTCCTGTGGAAATGTGTCCAGTATGTGGCACACTTACACCTCCTGTGGATGTGTCCAGTATGTCGCACACTTCCATCTCCTGTGGATTTGTGTCCAGTATGTCGCACACTTCCATCTCCTGTGGACTTGTGTACAGTATGTAGCACACTTACACATCCTGTGGACTTGTGTCCAGTATGTGGCACACTTACACCTCCTGTGGACTTGTGTCCAGTATGTGGCACACTTACACCACCTGTGGACTTGTGTCCAGTATGTAGCACACTTACACCTCCTGTGGACTTGTGTCCAGTATGTAGCACACTTACATCTCCTGTGGATTTGTGTCCAGTATTTGGCACACTTACACCTCCTGTGGACTTGTGTCCAGTATGTGGCACACTTACACCTCCTGTGGACGTGTCCAGTATGTGGCACACTTACACATCCTGTGGATTTGTGTCCAGTATGTGGCACACTTACACCTCCTGTGGAAATGTGTCCAGTATGTGGCACACTTACACCTCCTGTGTACTTGTGTCCAGTATGTGGCACACTTACACCTCCTGTGGATTTGTGTCCAGTATGTGGCACACTTACACCTCCTGTGGAAATATGTCCAGTATGTGGCACACGTACACCTCCTGTGGACTTGTGTCCAGTATGTGGCACACTTACGCCTCCTGTGGATTTGTGTCCAGTATGTGGCACACTTACACCTCCTGTGGAAATATGTCCAGTATGTGGCACACTTACACCTCCTGTGGACTTGTGTCCAATATGTGGCACACTTACACCTCCTATGGCCTTGTGTCCAGTATGTAGCACACTTACATCTCCTGTGGATTTGTGTCCAGTATGTGGCACACTTAGACCTCCTGTGGACTTGTGTACAGTATGTAGCACACTTACACCTCCTGTGGACTTGTGTCCAGTATGTAGCACACTTCCATCTACTGTGGACTTGTGTCCAGTATGTGGCACACTTACACCTCCTGTGGACTTGTGTCCAGTATGTTGCACACTTACACCTCCTGTGGACTTGTGTCCAGTATGTGGCACACTTACACCTCCTGTGGACTTGTGTCCAGTATGTGGCACACTTACACCTCCTGTGGACTTGTGTCCAGTATGTAGCACACTTACACCTCCTGTGGACTTGTGTCCAGTATGTAGCAAACTTACACCTCCTGTGGACTTGTGTCCATATGTGGCACACTTACACCTCCTGTGGACTTGTGTCCAGTATGTGGCACACTTACACCTCCTGTGTACTTGTGTCCAGTATGTGGCACACTTACACCTCCTGTGGATTTGTGTCCAGTATGTGGCACACTTACACCTCCTGTGGAAATATGTCCAGTATGTGGCACACTTACACCTCCTGTGGACTTGTGTCCAGTATGTGGCACACTTACACCTCCTGTGGACTTGTGTCCAGTATGTGGCACACTTACACCTCCTGTGGACTTGTGTCCAGTATGTGGCACACTTACACCTCCTGTGGGCTTGTGTCCAGTATGTGGCACACTTACACCTCCTGTGGATTTGTGTCCAGTATGTGTCACACTTACACCTCCTGTGGAAATGTGTCCAGTATGTGGCACACTTACACCTCCTGTGGATTTGTGTCCAGTATGTGGCACACTTACACCTCCTGTGGAAATGTGTCCAGTATGTGGCACACTTACACCTCCTGTGGAAATGTGTCCAGTATGTGGCACACTTACACCTCCTGTGGATTTGTGTCCAGTATGTGGCACACTTACACCTCCTGTGGAAATGTGTCCAGTATGCGGCACACTTACACCTCCTGTGGATGTGTCCAGTATGTCGCACACTTCCATCTCCTGTGGATTTGTGTCCAGTATGTCGCACACTTCCATCTCCTGTGGACTTGTGTCCAGTATGTAGCACACTTACACCTCCTGTGGAAATGTGTCCAGTATGTGGCACACTTACACCTCCTGTGGATGTGTCCAGTATGTCGCACACTTCCATCTCCTGTGGATTTGTGTCCAGTATGTCGCACACTTCCATCTCCTGTGGACTTGTGTACAGTATGTAGCACACTTACACATCCTGTGGACTTGTGTCCAGTATGTGGCACACTTACACCTCCTGTGGACTTGTGTCCAGTATGTGGCACACTTACACCACCTGTGGACTTGTGTCCAGTATGTAGCACACTTACACCTCCTGTGGACTTGTGTCCAGTATGTAGCACACTTACATCTCCTGTGGATTTGTGTCCAGTATGTGGCACACTTACACCTCCTGTGGACTTGTGTCCAGTATGTGGCACACTTACACCTCCTGTGGACGTGTCCAGTATGTGGCACACTTACACATCCTGTGGATTTCTGTCCAGTATGTGGCACACTTACACCTCCTGTGGAAATGTGTCCAGTATGTGGCACACTTACACCTCCTGTGTACTTGTGTCCAGTATGTGGCACACTTACACCTCCTGTGGATTTGTGTCCAGTATGTGGCACACTTACACCTCCTGTGGAAATATGTCCAGTATGTGGCACACGTACACCTCCTGTGGACTTGTGTCCAGTATGTGGCACACTTACGCCTCCTGTGGATTTGTGTCCAGTATGTGGCACACTTACACCTCCTGTGGAAATATGTCCAGTATGTGGCACACTTACACCTCCTGTGGACTTGTGTCCAGTATGTGGCACACTTACACCTCCTATGGCCTTGTGTCCAGTATGTAGCACACTTACATCTCCTGTGGATTTGTGTCCAGTATGTGGCACACTTAGACCTCCTGTGGACTTGTGTACAGTATGTAGCACACTTACACCTCCTGTGGACTTGTGTCCAGTATGTAGCACACTTCCATCTACTGTGGACTTGTGTCCAGTATGTGGCACACTTACACCTCCTGTGGACTTCTGTCCAGTATGTTGCACACTTACACCTCCTGTGGACTTGTGTCCAGTATGTGGCACACTTACACCTCCTGTGGACTTGTGTCCAGTATGTGGCACACTTACACCTCCTGTGGACTTGTGTCCAGTATGTAGCACACTTACACCTCCTGTGGACTTGTGTCCAGTATGTAGCAAACTTACACCTCCTGTGGACTTGTGTCCATATGTGGCACACTTACACCTCCTGTGGACTTGTGTCCAGTATGTGGCACACTTACACCTCCTGTGGATTTGTGTCCAGTATGTGGCACACTTACACCTCCTGTGGAAATGTGTCCAGTATGTGGCACACTTACCCCTCCTGTGGAAATGTGTCCAGTATGTGGCACACTTACACCTCCTGTGGATTTGTGTCCAGTATGTGGCACACTTACACCTCCTGTGGAAATGTGTCCAGTATGTGGCACACTTACACCTCCTGTGGATGTGTCCAGTATGTCGCACACTTCCATCTCCTGTGGATTTGTGTCCAGTATGTCGCACACTTCCATCTCCTGTGGATTTGTGTCCAGTATGTCGCACACTTCCATCTTCTGTGGACTTGTGTCCAGTATGTAGCACACTTACACCTCCTGTGGACTTGTGTCCAGTATGTGGCACACTTACACCTCCTGTGGACTTGTGTCCAGTATGTGGCACACTTACACCACCTGTGGACTTGTGTCCAGTATGTAGCACACTTACACCTCCTGTGGACTTGTGTCCAGTATGTAGCACACTTACATCTCCTGTGGATTTGTGTCCAGTATGTGGCACACTTACACCTCCTGTGGACTTGTGTCCAGAATGTGGCACACTTACACCTCCTGTGGACTTGTGTCCAGTATGTGGCACACTTACACCTCCTGTGGATTTGTGTCCAGTATGTGGCACACTTACAACTCCTGTGGAAATGTGTCCAGTAGGTGGCACACTTACACCTCCTGTGTACTTGTGTCCAGTATGTGGCACACTTACACCTCCTGTGGATTTGTGTCCAGTATGTGGCACACTTACACCTCCTGTGGAAATATGTCCAGTATGTGGCACACTTACACCTCCTGTGGACTTGTGTCCAGTATGTGGCACACTTACACCTCCTGTGGACTTGTGTCCAGTATGTAGCACACTTAAACCTCCTGTGGATGTGTCCAGTATGTCGCACACTTCCATCTCCTGTGGATTTGTGTCCAGTATGTAGCACACTTACACCTCCTGTGGGCTTGTGTCCAGTATGTGGCACACTTACACCTCCTGTGGATTTGTGTCCAGTATGTGGCACACTTACAACTCCTGTGGAAATGTGTCCAGTAGGTGTCACACTTACACCGCCTGTGTACTTGTGTCCAGTATGTGGCACACTTACACCTCCTGTGGATTTGTGTCCAGTATGTGGCACACTTACACCTCCTGTGGAAATATGTCCAGTATGTGGCACACTTACACCTCCTGTGGACTTGTGTCCAGTATGTAGCACACTTAAACCTCCTGTGGATGTGTCCAGTATGTCGCACACTTCCATCTCCTGTGGACTTGTGTCCAGTATGTGGCACACTTACACCTCCTGTGGACTTGTGTCCAGTATGTGGCACACTTACACCACCTGTGGACTTGTGTCCAGTATGTGGCACACTTACACCTCCTGTGGACTTGTGTCCAGTATGTAGCACACTTACATCTCCTGTGGATTTGTGTCCAGTATGTGGCACACTTACACCTCCTGTGGACTTGTGTCCAGTATGTGGCACACTTACACCTCCTGTGGGCTTGTGTCCAGTATGTGGCACACTTACACCTCCTGTGGATTTGTGTCCAGTATGTGTCACACTTACACCTCCTGTGGAAATGTGTCCAGTATGTGGCACACTTACACCTCCTGTGTACTTGTGTCCAGTATGTGGCACACTTACACCTCCTGTGGATTTGTGTCCAGTATGTGGCACACTTACACCTCCTGTGGAAATATGTCCAGTATGTGGCACACTTACACCTCCTGTAGACTTGTGTCCAGTATGTGGCACACTTACACCTCCTGTGGACTTGTGTCCAGTATGTGGCACACTTACACCTCCTGTGGACTTGTGTCCAGTATGTGGCACACTTACACCTCCTGTGGATTTGTGTCCAGTATGTGTCACACTTACACCTCCTGTGGAAATGTGTCCAGTATGTGGCACACTTACACCTCCTGTGTACTTGTGTCCAGTATGTGGCACACTTACACCTCCTGTGGATTTGTGTCCAGTATGTGGCACACTTACACCTCCTGTGGAAATATGTCCAGTATGTGGCACACTTACACCTCCTGTGGACTTGTGTCCAGTATGTGGCACACTTACACCTCCTGTGGACTTGTGTCCAGTATGTAGCACACTTAAACCTCCTGTGGATGTGTCCAGTATGTCGCACACTTTCATCTCCTGTGGACTTGTGTCCAGTATGTAGCACACTTACACCTCCTGTGGATTTGTGTCCAGTATGTGGCACACTTACACCTCCTGTGGAAATGTGTCCAGTATGTGGCACACTTACACCTCCTGTGGAAATGTGTCCAGTATGTGGCACACTTACACCTCCTGTGGATTTGTGTCCAGTATGTGGCACACTTACACCTCCTGTGGAAATGTGTCCAGTATGTGGCACACTTACACCTCCTGTGGATGTGTCCAGTATGTCGCACACTTCCATCTCCTGTGGATTTGTGTCCAGTATGTCGCACACTTCCATCTTCTGTGGACTTGTGTACAGTATGTAGCACACTTACACCTCCTGTGGACTTGTGTCCAGTATGTGGCACACTTACACCTCCTGTGGGCTTGTGTCCAGTATATGGCACACTTACACCTCCTGTGGATTTGTGTCCAGTATGTGGCACACTTACAACTCCTGTGGAAATGTGTCCAGTAGGTGGCACACTTACACCTCCTGAGGACTTGTGTCCAGTATGTGGTACACTTACACCTCCTGTGGACTTGTGTCCAGTATGTGGCACACTTACACCTCCTGTGGACTTGTGTCCAGTATGTGGCAGACGTACACCTCCTGTGGACTTGTGTCCAGTATGTAGCACACTTACACCTCCTGTGGATTTGTGTCCAGTATGTGGCACACTTCCATCTCCTGTGGACTTGTGTCCAGTATGTGGCACACTTACACCTCCTGTGGACTTGTGTCCAGTATGTGGCACACTTACACCTCCTGTGGATTTGTGTCCCGTATGTGGCACACTTACACCTCCTGTGGAAATGTGTCCAGTATGTGGCAGACGTAAACCTCCTGTGGACTTGTGTCCAGTATGTAGCAGACTTACACCTCCTGTAGATTTGTGTCCAGTATGTGGCAGACGTACACCTCCTGTGGACTTGTGTCCAGTATGTGGCACACTTACATCTCCTGTGGACTTGTGTCCAGTATGTAGCACACTTACACCTCCTGTGGACTTGTGTCCAGTATGTGGCACACTTACACCTCCTGTGGACTTGTGTCCAGTATGTGGCACACTTACACCTCCTGTGGACTTGTGTCCAGAATGTGGCACACTTACATCTCCTGTGGACTTATGTCCAGTATGTGGCACACTTACACCTCCTGTGGACTTGTGTCCAGAATGTGGCACACTTACATCTCCTGTGGACTTGTGTCCAGTATGTGGCACACTTACACCTCCTGTGGACTTGTGTCCAGTATGTGGCACACTTCCTGCTCCTGTGGACTTGTGTCCAGTATGTAGCACACTTCCATCTCCTGTGGACTTGTGTCCAGTATGTGGCACACTTACACCTCCTGTGGACTTGTGTCCAGTATGTGGCACACTTACACCTCCTGTGGACTTGTGTCCAGAATGTGGCACACTTACATCTCCTGTGGACTTGTGTCCAGTATGTGGCACACTTACACCTCCTGTGGACTTGTGTCCAGTATGTGGCACACTTCCTGCTCCTGTGGACTTGTGTCCAGTATGTAGCACACTTCCATCTCCTGTGGACTTGTGTCCAGTATGTGGCACACTTACACCTCCTGTGGACTTGTGTCCAGTATGTAGCACACTTACACCTCCTGTGGACTTGTGTCCAGTATGTAGCACACTTACACCTCCTGTGGACTTGTGTCCAGTATGTGGCACACTTACATCTCCTGTGGACATGTACCCAGTATGTGGCACACTTTCATCTCCTGTGGACTTGTGTCCAGTATGTGGCACACTTACACCTCCTGTGGACGTGTGTCCAGTATGTGTCACACTTACACATCCTGTGGAAATGTGTCCAGTATGTGGCACACTTACATCTCCTGTGGACTTGTACCCAGTATGTGGCACACTTACACCTCCTGTGGACTTGTGTCCAGTATGTGGCACACTTACACCTCCTGTGGATCTGTGTCCAGTATGTGGCACACTTACACCTCCTGTGGAAATGTGTCCAGTATGTAGCACACTTACACCTCCTGTGGAAATGTGTCCAGTATGTGGCACACTTACACCTCCTGTGGATTTGTGTCCAGTATGTGGCACACTTACACCTCCTGTGGATTTGTGTCCAGTATGTGGCACACTTACACCTCCTGTGGACTTGTGTCCAGTATGTGGCACACTTACACCTCCTGTGGACTTGTGTCCAGTATGTGGCACACTTACACCTCCTGTGGAAATGTGTCCAGTATGTGGCACACTTACACCTCCTGTGGAAATGTGTCCAGTATGTGGCACACTTACACCTCCTGTGGAAATGTGTCCAGTATGTGGCACACTTACACCTCCTGTGGAAATGTGTCCAGTATGTGGCACACTTACACCTCCTGTGGATTTGTGTCCAGTATGTCGCACACTTCCATCTCCTGTGGACTTGTGTCCAGTATGTAGCACACTTACACCTCCTGTGGACTTGTGTCCAGTATGTGGCACACTTACATCTCCTGTGGATTTGTGTCCAGTATGTCGCACACTTCCATCTCCTGTGGATTTGTGTCCAGTATGTGGCACACTTCCATCTCCTGTGGATTTGTGTCCAGTATGTCGCACACTTCCATCTCCTGTGGACTTGTGTCCAGTATGTAGCACACTTACACCTCCTGTGGACTTGTGTCCAGTATGTGGCACACTTACACCTCCTGTGGACTTGTGTCCAGTATGTGGCACACTTACACCACCTGTGGACTTGTGTCCAGTATGTAGCACACTTACACCTCCTGTGGACTTGTGTCCAGTATGTGGCACACTTACACCTCCTGTGGATTTGTGTCCAGTATGTAGCACACTTACACCTCCTGTGGATTTGTGTCCAGTATGTAGCACACTTACATCTCCTGTGGATTTGTGTCCAGTATGTGGCACACTTACACCTCCTGTGGACTTGTGTCCAGTATGTGGCACACTTACACCTCCTGTGGAAATGTGTCCAGTATGTGGCACACTTACACCTCCTGTGGACTTGTGTCCAGTATGTGGCACACTTACACCTCCTGTGGATTTGTGTCCAGTATGTGGCACACTTACACCTCCTGTGGACTTGTGTCCAGTATGTAGCACACTTACACCTCCTGTGGACTTGTGTCCAGTATGTGGCACACTTACATCTCCTGTGGACATGTACCCAGTATGTGGCACACTTAAATCTCCTGTGCACCTGTTTCCAGTATGTGGCACACTTACACCTCCTGTGGACGTGTGTCCAGTATGTGTCACACTTACACCTCCTGTGGAAATGTGTCCAGTATGTGGCACACTTACACCTCCTGTGGATTTGTGTCCAGTATGTGGTACACTTCCATCTCCTGTGGACTTGTGTCCAGTATGTGGCAGACGTACACCTCCTGTGGACTTGTGTCCAGTATGTAGCACACTTACACCTCCTGTGGATTTGTGTCCAGTATGTGGCAGACGTACACCTCCTGTGGACTTGTGTCCAGTATGTGGCACACTTACATCTCCTGTGGACTTGTGTCCAGTATGTAGCACACTTACACCTCCTGTGGACTTGTGTCCAGTATGTGGCACACTTACACCTCCTGTGGACTTGTGTCCAGTATGTGGCACACTTACACCTCCTGTGGACTTGTGTCCAGAATGTGGCACACTTACATCTCCTGTGGACTTGTGTCCAGTATGTGGCACACTTACACCTCCTGTGGATTTGTGTCCAGTATGTAGCACACTTACACCTCCTGTGGACTTGTGTCCAGTATGTGGCACACTTACACATCCTGTGGACTTGTGTCCAGTATGTGGCACACTTACACCTCCTGTGGACTTGTGTCCAGAATGTGGCACACTTACATCTCCTGTGGACTTGTGTCCAGTATGTGGCACACTTACACCTCCTGTGGACTTGTGTCCAGTATGTGGCACACTTCCTGCTCCTGTGGACTTGTGTCCAGTATGTAGCACACTTCCATCTCCTGTGGACTTGTGTCCAGTATGTGGCACACTTACACCTCCTGTGGACTTGTGTCCAGTATGTTGCACACTTACACCTCCTGTGGACTTGTGTCCAGTATGTAGCACACTTACACCTCCTGTGGACTTGTGTCCAGTATGTAGCACACTTACACCTCCTGTGGACTTGTGTCCAGTATGTAGCACACTTACACCTCCTGTGGACTTGTGTCCAGTATGTAGCACACTTACACCTCCTGTGGACTTGTGTCCAGTATGTGCCACACTTACATCTCCTGTGGACATGTACCCAATATGTGGCACACTTTCATCTCCTGTGGACTTGTGTCCAGTATGTGGCACACTTACACCTCCTGTGGACGTGTGTCCAGTATGTGTCACACTTACACCTCCTGTGGAAATGTGTCCAGTATGTGGCACACTTACACCTCCTGTGGATTTGTGTCCAGTATGTGGCACACTTACACCTCCTGTGGAAATGTGTCCAGTATGTGGCACACTTACACCTCCTGTGGAAATGTGTCCAGTATGTGGCACACTTACACCTCCTGTGGATGTGTCCAGTATGTGGCACACTTCCATCTCCTGTGGATTTGTGTCCAGTATGTCGCACACTTCCATCTCCTGTGGACTTGTGTCCAGTATGTAGCACACTTACACCTCCTGTGGACTTGTGTCCAGTATGTGGCACACTTACACCTCCTGTGGACTTGTGTCCAGTATGTGGCACACTTACACCACCTGTGGACTTGTGTCCAGTATGTAGCACACTTACACCTCCTGTGGACTTGTGTCCAGTATGTAGCACACTTACATCTCCCGTGGATTTGTGTCCAGTATGTGGCACACTTACACCTCCTGTGGACCTGTGTCCAGTATGTGGCACACTTACACCTCCTGTGGACTTGTGTCCTGTATGTGGCACACTTACACCTCCTGTGGACTTGTGTCCAGTATGTAGCACACTTACACCTCCTGTGGACTTGTGTCCAGTA
Organism: Hemitrygon akajei; assembly: GCF_048418815.1. Taxonomy (NCBI): domain Eukaryota; kingdom Metazoa; phylum Chordata; class Chondrichthyes; order Myliobatiformes; family Dasyatidae; genus Hemitrygon; species Hemitrygon akajei. The sequence goes on along the minus strand of NC_133147.1, from coordinate 38,819,548 downwards.
TGTGGCACACTTACATCTCCTGTGGACATGTACCCAGTGTGTGGCACACTTACATCTCCTGTGGACTTGTGTCCAGTATGTGGCACACTTACACCTCCTGTGGACGTGTGTCCAGTATGTGTCACACTTACACCTCCTGTGGAAATGTGTCCAGTATGTGGCACACTTACACCTCCTGTGGACTTGTGTCCAGTATGTGGCACACTTACACCTCCTGTGGATTTGTGTCCAGTATGTGGCACACTTACACCTCCTGTGGAAATGTGTCCAGTATGTGGCACACTTACACCTCCTGTGGAAATGTGTCCAGTATGTGGCACACTTACACCTCCTGTGGACTTGTGTCCAGTATGTGGCACACTTACACCTCCTGTGGAAATGTGTCCAGTATGTGGCACACTTACACCTCCTGTGGATGTGTCCAGTATGTCGCACACTTCCATCTCCTGTGGATTTGTGTCCAGTATGTCGCACACTTCCATCTTCTGTGGACTTGTGTCCAGTATGTGGCAGACGTACACCTCCTGTGGACTTGTGTCCAGTATGTAGCACACTTACACCTCCTGTGGATTTGTGTCCAGTATGTGGCACACTTCCATCTCCTGTGGACTTGTGTCCAGTATGTGGCACACTTACACCTCCTGTGGACTTGTGTCCAGTATGTGGCACACTTACACCTCCTGTGGATTTGTGTCCCGTATGTGGCACACTTACACCTCCTGTGGAAATGTGTCCAGTATGTGGCAGACGTAAACCTCCTGTGGACTTGTGTCCAGTATGTAGCACACTTACACCTCCTGTGGACTTGTGTCCAGTATGTGGCACACTTACATCTCCTGTGGACATGTACCCAGTGTGTGGCACACTTACATCTCCTGTGGACTTGTGTCCAGTATGTGGCACACTTACACCTCCTGTGGACGTGTGTCCAGTATGTGTCACACTTACACCTCCTGTGGAAATGTGTCCAGTATGTGGCACACTTACACCTCCTGTGGACTTGTGTCCAGTATGTGGCACACTTACACCTCCTGTGGATTTGTGTCCAGTATGTGGCACACTTACACCTCCTGTGGAAATGTGTCCAGTATGTGGCACACTTACACCTCCTGTGGAAATGTGTCCAGTATGTGGCACACTTACACCTCCTGTGGACTTGTGTCCAGTATGTGGCACACTTACACCTCCTGTGGAAATGTGTCCAGTATGTGGCACACTTACACCTCCTGTGGATGTGTCCAGTATGTCGCACACTTCCATCTCCTGTGGATTTGTGTCCAGTATGTCGCACACTTCCATCTTCTGTGGACTTGTGTCCAGTATGTGGCAGACGTACACCTCCTGTGGACTTGTGTCCAGTATGTAGCACACTTACACCTCCTGTGGATTTGTGTCCAGTATGTGGCACACTTCCATCTCCTGTGGACTTGTGTCCAGTATGTGGCACACTTACACCTCCTGTGGACTTGTGTCCAGTATGTGGCACACTTACACCTCCTGTGGATTTGTGTCCCGTATGTGGCACACTTACACCTCCTGTGGAAATGTGTCCAGTATGTGGCAGACGTAAACCTCCTGTGGACTTGTGTCCAGTATGTAGCAGACTTACACCTCCTGTAGATTTGTGTCCAGTATGTGGCAGACGTACACCTCCTGTGGACTTGTGTCCAGTATGTGGCACACTTACATCTCCTGTGGACTTGTGTCCAGTATGTAGCACACTTACACCTCCTGTGGACTTGTGTCCAGTATGTGGCACACTTACACCTCCTGTGGACTTGTGTCCAGTATGTGGCACACTTACACCTCCTGTGGACTTGTGTCCAGAATGTGGCACACTTACATCTCCTGTGGACTTATGTCCAGTATGTGGCACACTTACACCTCCTGTGGACTTGTGTCCAGAATGTGGCACACTTACATCTCCTGTGGACTTGTGTCCAGAATGTGGCACACTTACATCTCCTGTGGACGTGTCCAGTATGTGGCACACTTACACCTCCTGTGGACTTGTGTCCAGTATGTGGCACACTTACATCTCCTGTGGACATGTACCCAGTATGTGGCACACTTTCATCTCCTGTGGACTTGTGTCCAGTATGTGGCACACTTACACCACCTGTGGACTTGTGTCCAGTATGTAGCACACTTACACCTCCTGTGGACTTGTGTCCGGTATGTAGCACACTTACATCTCCTGTGGATTTGTGTCCAGTATGTGGCACACTTACACCTCCTGTGGACTTGTGTCCAGTATGTGGCACACTTACACCTCCTGTGGACTTGTGTCCAGTATGTGGCACACTTACACCTCCTGTGGATTTGTGTCCAGTATGTGGCACACTTACAACTCCTGTGGAAATGTGTCCAGTAGGTGGCACAATTACACCTCCTGTGTACTTGTGTCCAGTATGTGGCACACTTACACCTCCTGTGGATTTGTGTCCAGTATGTGGCACACTTACACCTCCTGTGGAAATATGTCCAGTATGTGGCACACTTACACCTCCTGTGGACTTGTGTCCAGTATGTGGCACACTTACACCTCCTGTGGACTTGTGTCCAGTATGTAGCACACTTAAACCTCCTGTGGATGTGTCCAGTATGTCGCACACTTCCATCTCCTGTGGATTTGTGTCCAGTATGTAGCACACTTACAACTCCTGTGGGCTTGTGTCCAGTATGTGGCACACTTACACCTCCTGTGGATTTGTGTCCAGTATGTGGCACACTTACAACTCCTGTGGAAATGTGTCCAGTAGGTGTCACACTTACACCTCCTGTGTACTTGTGTCCAGTATGTGGCACACTTACACCTCCTGTGGATTTGTGTCCAGTATGTGGCACACTTACACCTCCTGTGGAAATATGTCCAGTATGTGGCACACTTACACCTCCTGTGGACTTGTGTCCAGTATGTAGCACACTTAAACCTCCTGTGGATGTGTCCAGTATGTCGCACACTTCCATCTCCTGTGGACTTGTGTCCAGTATGTGGCACACTTACACCTCCTGTGGACTTGTGTCCAGTATGTGGCACACTTACACCACCTGTGGACTTGTGTCCAGTATGTGGCACACTTACACCTCCTGTGGACTTGTGTCCAGTATGTAGCACACTTACATCTCCTGTGGATTTGTGTCCAGTATGTGGCACACTTACACCTCCTGTGGACTTGTGTCCAGTATGTGGCACACTTACACCTCCTGTGGGCTTGTGTCCAGTATGTGGCACACTTACACCTCCTGTGGATTTGTGTCCAGTATGTGTCACACTTACACCTCCTGTGGAAATGTGTCCAGTATGTGGCACACTTACACCTCCTGTGTACTTGTGTCCAGTATGTGGCACACTTACACCTCCTGTGGATTTGTGTCCAGTATGTGGCACACTTACACCTCCTGTGGAAATATGTCCAGTATGTGGCACACTTACACCTCCTGTGGACTTGTGTCCAGTATGTGGCACACTTACACCTCCTGTGGACTTGTGTCCAGTATGTGGCACACTTACACCTCCTGTGGACTTGTGTCCAGTATGTGGCACACTTACACCTCCTGTGGGCTTGTGTCCAGTATGTGGCACACTTACACCTCCTGTGGATTTGTGTCCAGTATGTGTCACACTTACACCTCCTGTGGAAATGTGTCCAGTATGTGGCACACTTACACCTCCTGTGGATTTGTGTCCAGTATGTGGCACACTTACACCTCCTGTGGAAATGTGTCCAGTATGTGGCACACTTACACCTCCTGTGGAAATGTGTCCAGTATGTGGCACACTTACACCTCCTGTGGATTTGTGTCCAGTATGTGGCACACTTACACCTCCTGTGGAAATGTGTCCAGTATGTGGCACACTTACACCTCCTGTGGATGTGTCCAGTATGTCGCACACTTCCTTCTCCTGTGGATTTGTGTCCAGTATGTCGCACACTTCCATCTCCTGTGGACTTGTGTCCAGTATGTAGCACACTTACACCTCCTGTGGAAATGTGTCCAGTATGTGGCACACTTACACCTCCTGTGGATGTGTCCAGTATGTCGCACACTTCCATCTCCTGTGGATTTGTGTCCAGTATGTCGCACACTTCCATCTCCTGTGGACTTGTGTACAGTATGTAGCACACTTACACATCCTGTGGACTTGTGTCCAGTATGTGGCACACTTACACCTCCTGTGGACTTGTGTCCAGTATGTGGCACACTTACACCACCTGTGGACTTGTGTCCAGTATGTAGCACACTTACACCTCCTGTGGACTTGTGTCCAGTATGTAGCACACTTACATCTCCTGTGGATTTGTGTCCAGTATGTGGCACACTTACACCTCCTGTGGACTTGTGTCCAGTATGTGGCACACTTACACCTCCTGTGGACGTGTCCAGTATGTGGCACACTTACACATCCTGTGGATTTGTGTCCAGTATGTGGCACACTTACACCTCCTGTGGAAATGTGTCCAGTATGTGGCACACTTACACCTCCTGTGTACTTGTGTCCAGTATGTGGCACACTTACACCTCCTGTGGATTTGTGTCCAGTATGTGGCACACTTACACCTCCTGTGGAAATATGTCCAGTATGTGGCACACGTACACCTCCTGTGGACTTGTGTCCAGTATGTGGCACACTTACGCCTCCTGTGGATTTGTGTCCAGTATGTGGCACACTTACACCTCCTGTGGAAATATGTCCAGTATGTGGCACACTTACACCTCCTGTGGACTTGTGTCCAATATGTGGCACACTTACACCTCCTATGGCCTTGTGTCCAGTATGTAGCACACTTACATCTCCTGTGGATTTGTGTCCAGTATGTGGCACACTTAGACCTCCTGTGGACTTGTGTACAGTATGTAGCACACTTACACCTCCTGTGGACTTGTGTCCAGTATGTAGCACACTTCCATCTACTGTGGACTTGTGTCCAGTATGTGGCACACTTACACCTCCTGTGGACTTGTGTCCAGTATGTTGCACACTTACACCTCCTGTGGACTTGTGTCCAGTATGTGGCACACTTACACCTCCTGTGGACTTGTGTCCAGTATGTGGCACACTTACACCTCCTGTGGACTTGTGTCCAGTATGTAGCACACTTACACCTCCTGTGGACTTGTGTCCAGTATGTAGCAAACTTACACCTCCTGTGGACTTGTGTCCATATGTGGCACACTTACACCTCCTGTGGACTTGTGTCCAGTATGTGGCACACTTACACCTCCTGTGTACTTGTGTCCAGTATGTGGCACACTTACACCTCCTGTGGATTTGTGTCCAGTATGTGGCACACTTACACCTCCTGTGGAAATATGTCCAGTATGTGGCACACTTACACCTCCTGTGGACTTGTGTCCAGTATGTGGCACACTTACACCTCCTGTGGACTTGTGTCCAGTATGTGGCACACTTACACCTCCTGTGGACTTGTGTCCAGTATGTGGCACACTTACACCTCCTGTGGGCTTGTGTCCAGTATGTGGCACACTTACACCTCCTGTGGATTTGTGTCCAGTATGTGTCACACTTACACCTCCTGTGGAAATGTGTCCAGTATGTGGCACACTTACACCTCCTGTGGATTTGTGTCCAGTATGTGGCACACTTACACCTCCTGTGGAAATGTGTCCAGTATGTGGCACACTTACACCTCCTGTGGAAATGTGTCCAGTATGTGGCACACTTACACCTCCTGTGGATTTGTGTCCAGTATGTGGCACACTTACACCTCCTGTGGAAATGTGTCCAGTATGCGGCACACTTACACCTCCTGTGGATGTGTCCAGTATGTCGCACACTTCCATCTCCTGTGGATTTGTGTCCAGTATGTCGCACACTTCCATCTCCTGTGGACTTGTGTCCAGTATGTAGCACACTTACACCTCCTGTGGAAATGTGTCCAGTATGTGGCACACTTACACCTCCTGTGGATGTGTCCAGTATGTCGCACACTTCCATCTCCTGTGGATTTGTGTCCAGTATGTCGCACACTTCCATCTCCTGTGGACTTGTGTACAGTATGTAGCACACTTACACATCCTGTGGACTTGTGTCCAGTATGTGGCACACTTACACCTCCTGTGGACTTGTGTCCAGTATGTGGCACACTTACACCACCTGTGGACTTGTGTCCAGTATGTAGCACACTTACACCTCCTGTGGACTTGTGTCCAGTATGTAGCACACTTACATCTCCTGTGGATTTGTGTCCAGTATGTGGCACACTTACACCTCCTGTGGACTTGTGTCCAGTATGTGGCACACTTACACCTCCTGTGGACGTGTCCAGTATGTGGCACACTTACACATCCTGTGGATTTCTGTCCAGTATGTGGCACACTTACACCTCCTGTGGAAATGTGTCCAGTATGTGGCACACTTACACCTCCTGTGTACTTGTGTCCAGTATGTGGCACACTTACACCTCCTGTGGATTTGTGTCCAGTATGTGGCACACTTACACCTCCTGTGGAAATATGTCCAGTATGTGGCACACGTACACCTCCTGTGGACTTGTGTCCAGTATGTGGCACACTTACGCCTCCTGTGGATTTGTGTCCAGTATGTGGCACACTTACACCTCCTGTGGAAATATGTCCAGTATGTGGCACACTTACACCTCCTGTGGACTTGTGTCCAGTATGTGGCACACTTACACCTCCTATGGCCTTGTGTCCAGTATGTAGCACACTTACATCTCCTGTGGATTTGTGTCCAGTATGTGGCACACTTAGACCTCCTGTGGACTTGTGTACAGTATGTAGCACACTTACACCTCCTGTGGACTTGTGTCCAGTATGTAGCACACTTCCATCTACTGTGGACTTGTGTCCAGTATGTGGCACACTTACACCTCCTGTGGACTTCTGTCCAGTATGTTGCACACTTACACCTCCTGTGGACTTGTGTCCAGTATGTGGCACACTTACACCTCCTGTGGACTTGTGTCCAGTATGTGGCACACTTACACCTCCTGTGGACTTGTGTCCAGTATGTAGCACACTTACACCTCCTGTGGACTTGTGTCCAGTATGTAGCAAACTTACACCTCCTGTGGACTTGTGTCCATATGTGGCACACTTACACCTCCTGTGGACTTGTGTCCAGTATGTGGCACACTTACACCTCCTGTGGATTTGTGTCCAGTATGTGGCACACTTACACCTCCTGTGGAAATGTGTCCAGTATGTGGCACACTTACCCCTCCTGTGGAAATGTGTCCAGTATGTGGCACACTTACACCTCCTGTGGATTTGTGTCCAGTATGTGGCACACTTACACCTCCTGTGGAAATGTGTCCAGTATGTGGCACACTTACACCTCCTGTGGATGTGTCCAGTATGTCGCACACTTCCATCTCCTGTGGATTTGTGTCCAGTATGTCGCACACTTCCATCTCCTGTGGATTTGTGTCCAGTATGTCGCACACTTCCATCTTCTGTGGACTTGTGTCCAGTATGTAGCACACTTACAACTCCTGTGGACTTGTGTCCAGTATGTGGCACACTTACACCTCCTGTGGACTTGTGTCCAGTATGTGGCACACTTACACCACCTGTGGACTTGTGTCCAGTATGTAGCACACTTACACCTCCTGTGGACTTGTGTCCAGTATGTAGCACACTTACATCTCCTGTGGATTTGTGTCCAGTATGTGGCACACTTACACCTCCTGTGGACTTGTGTCCAGAATGTGGCACACTTACACCTCCTGTGGACTTGTGTCCAGTATGTGGCACACTTACACCTCCTGTGGATTTGTGTCCAGTATGTGGCACACTTACAACTCCTGTGGAAATGTGTCCAGTAGGTGGCACACTTACACCTCCTGTGTACTTGTGTCCAGTATGTGGCACACTTACACCTCCTGTGGATTTGTGTCCAGTATGTGGCACACTTACACCTCCTGTGGAAATATGTCCAGTATGTGGCACACTTACACCTCCTGTGGACTTGTGTCCAGTATGTGGCACACTTACACCTCCTGTGGACTTGTGTCCAGTATGTAGCACACTTAAACCTCCTGTGGATGTGTCCAGTATGTCGCACACTTCCATCTCCTGTGGATTTGTGTCCAGTATGTAGCACACTTACACCTCCTGTGGGCTTGTGTCCAGTATGTGGCACACTTACACCTCCTGTGGATTTGTGTCCAGTATGTGGCACACTTACAACTCCTGTGGAAATGTGTCCAGTAGGTGTCACACTTACACCGCCTGTGTACTTGTGTCCAGTATGTGGCACACTTACACCTCCTGTGGATTTGTGTCCAGTATGTGGCACACTTACACCTCCTGTGGAAATATGTCCAGTATGTGGCACACTTACACCTCCTGTGGACTTGTGTCCAGTATGTAGCACACTTAAACCTCCTGTGGATGTGTCCAGTATGTCGCACACTTCCATCTCCTGTGGACTTGTGTCCAGTATGTGGCACACTTACACCTCCTGTGGACTTGTGTCCAGTATGTGGCACACTTACACCACCTGTGGACTTGTGTCCAGTATGTGGCACACTTACACCTCCTGTGGACTTGTGTCCAGTATGTAGCACACTTACATCTCCTGTGGATTTGTGTCCAGTATGTGGCACACTTACACCTCCTGTGGACTTGTGTCCAGTATGTGGCACACTTACACCTCCTGTGGGCTTGTGTCCAGTATGTGGCACACTTACACCTCCTGTGGATTTGTGTCCAGTATGTGTCACACTTACACCTCCTGTGGAAATGTGTCCAGTATGTGGCACACTTACACCTCCTGTGTACTTGTGTCCAGTATGTGGCACACTTACACCTCCTGTGGATTTGTGTCCAGTATGTGGCACACTTACACCTCCTGTGGAAATATGTCCAGTATGTGGCACACTTACACCTCCTGTAGACTTGTGTCCAGTATGTGGCACACTTACACCTCCTGTGGACTTGTGTCCAGTATGTGGCACACTTACACCTCCTGTGGACTTGTGTCCAGTATGTGGCACACTTACACCTCCTGTGGATTTGTGTCCAGTATGTGTCACACTTACACCTCCTGTGGAAATGTGTCCAGTATGTGGCACACTTACACCTCCTGTGTACTTGTGTCCAGTATGTGGCACACTTACACCTCCTGTGGATTTGTGTCCAGTATGTGGCACACTTACACCTCCTGTGGAAATATGTCCAGTATGTGGCACACTTACACCTCCTGTGGACTTGTGTCCAGTATGTGGCACACTTACACCTCCTGTGGACTTGTGTCCAGTATGTAGCACACTTAAACCTCCTGTGGATGTGTCCAGTATGTCGCACACTTTCATCTCCTGTGGACTTGTGTCCAGTATGTAGCACACTTACACCTCCTGTGGATTTGTGTCCAGTATGTGGCACACTTACACCTCCTGTGGAAATGTGTCCAGTATGTGGCACACTTACACCTCCTGTGGAAATGTGTCCAGTATGTGGCACACTTACACCTCCTGTGGATTTGTGTCCAGTATGTGGCACACTTACACCTCCTGTGGAAATGTGTCCAGTATGTGGCACACTTACACCTCCTGTGGATGTGTCCAGTATGTCGCACACTTCCATCTCCTGTGGATTTGTGTCCAGTATGTCGCACACTTCCATCTTCTGTGGACTTGTGTACAGTATGTAGCACACTTACACCTCCTGTGGACTTGTGTCCAGTATGTGGCACACTTACACCTCCTGTGGGCTTGTGTCCAGTATATGGCACACTTACACCTCCTGTGGATTTGTGTCCAGTATGTGGCACACTTACAACTCCTGTGGAAATGTGTCCAGTAGGTGGCACACTTACACCTCCTGAGGACTTGTGTCCAGTATGTGGTACACTTACACCTCCTGTGGACTTGTGTCCAGTATGTGGCACACTTACACCTCCTGTGGACTTGTGTCCAGTATGTGGCAGACGTACACCTCCTGTGGACTTGTGTCCAGTATGTAGCACACTTACACCTCCTGTGGATTTGTGTCCAGTATGTGGCACACTTCCATCTCCTGTGGACTTGTGTCCAGTATGTGGCACACTTACACCTCCTGTGGACTTGTGTCCAGTATGTGGCACACTTACACCTCCTGTGGATTTGTGTCCCGTATGTGGCACACTTACACCTCCTGTGGAAATGTGTCCAGTATGTGGCAGACGTAAACCTCCTGTGGACTTGTGTCCAGTATGTAGCAGACTTACACCTCCTGTAGATTTGTGTCCAGTATGTGGCAGACGTACACCTCCTGTGGACTTGTGTCCAGTATGTGGCACACTTACATCTCCTGTGGACTTGTGTCCAGTATGTAGCACACTTACACCTCCTGTGGACTTGTGTCCAGTATGTGGCACACTTACACCTCCTGTGGACTTGTGTCCAGTATGTGGCACACTTACACCTCCTGTGGACTTGTGTCCAGAATGTGGCACACTTACATCTCCTGTGGACTTATGTCCAGTATGTGGCACACTTACACCTCCTGTGGACTTGTGTCCAGAATGTGGCACACTTACATCTCCTGTGGACTTGTGTCCAGTATGTGGCACACTTACACCTCCTGTGGACTTGTGTCCAGTATGTGGCACACTTCCTGCTCCTGTGGACTTGTGTCCAGTATGTAGCACACTTCCATCTCCTGTGGACTTGTGTCCAGTATGTGGCACACTTACACCTCCTGTGGACTTGTGTCCAGTATGTGGCACACTTACACCTCCTGTGGACTTGTGTCCAGAATGTGGCACACTTACATCTCCTGTGGACTTGTGTCCAGTATGTGGCACACTTACACCTCCTGTGGACTTGTGTCCAGTATGTGGCACACTTCCTGCTCCTGTGGACTTGTGTCCAGTATGTAGCACACTTCCATCTCCTGTGGACTTGTGTCCAGTATGTGGCACACTTACACCTCCTGTGGACTTGTGTCCAGTATGTAGCACACTTACACCTCCTGTGGACTTGTGTCCAGTATGTAGCACACTTACACCTCCTGTGGACTTGTGTCCAGTATGTGGCACACTTACATCTCCTGTGGACATGTACCCAGTATGTGGCACACTTTCATCTCCTGTGGACTTGTGTCCAGTATGTGGCACACTTACACCTCCTGTGGACGTGTGTCCAGTATGTGTCACACTTACACATCCTGTGGAAATGTGTCCAGTATGTGGCACACTTACATCTCCTGTGGACTTGTACCCAGTATGTGGCACACTTACACCTCCTGTGGACTTGTGTCCAGTATGTGGCACACTTACACCTCCTGTGGATCTGTGTCCAGTATGTGGCACACTTACACCTCCTGTGGAAATGTGTCCAGTATGTAGCACACTTACACCTCCTGTGGAAATGTGTCCAGTATGTGGCACACTTACACCTCCTGTGGATTTGTGTCCAGTATGTGGCACACTTACACCTCCTGTGGATTTGTGTCCAGTATGTGGCACACTTACACCTCCTGTGGACTTGTGTCCAGTATGTGGCACACTTACACCTCCTGTGGACTTGTGTCCAGTATGTGGCACACTTACACCTCCTGTGGAAATGTGTCCAGTATGTGGCACACTTACACCTCCTGTGGAAATGTGTCCAGTATGTGGCACACTTACACCTCCTGTGGAAATGTGTCCAGTATGTGGCACACTTACACCTCCTGTGGAAATGTGTCCAGTATGTGGCACACTTACACCTCCTGTGGATTTGTGTCCAGTATGTCGCACACTTCCATCTCCTGTGGACTTGTGTCCAGTATGTAGCACACTTACACCTCCTGTGGACTTGTGTCCAGTATGTGGCACACTTACATCTCCTGTGGATTTGTGTCCAGTATGTCGCACACTTCCATCTCCTGTGGATTTGTGTCCAGTATGTGGCACACTTCCATCTCCTGTGGATTTGTGTCCAGTATGTCGCACACTTCCATCTCCTGTGGACTTGTGTCCAGTATGTAGCACACTTACACCTCCTGTGGACTTGTGTCCAGTATGTGGCACACTTACACCTCCTGTGGACTTGTGTCCAGTATGTGGCACACTTACACCACCTGTGGACTTGTGTCCAGTATGTAGCACACTTACACCTCCTGTGGACTTGTGTCCAGTATGTGGCACACTTACACCTCCTGTGGATTTGTGTCCAGTATGTAGCACACTTACACCTCCTGTGGATTTGTGTCCAGTATGTAGCACACTTACATCTCCTGTGGATTTGTGTCCAGTATGTGGCACACTTACACCTCCTGTGGACTTGTGTCCAGTATGTGGCACACTTACACCTCCTGTGGAAATGTGTCCAGTATGTGGCACACTTACACCTCCTGTGGACTTGTGTCCAGTATGTGGCACACTTACACCTCCTGTGGATTTGTGTCCAGTATGTGGCACACTTACACCTCCTGTGGACTTGTGTCCAGTATGTAGCACACTTACACCTCCTGTGGACTTGTGTCCAGTATGTGGCACACTTACATCTCCTGTGGACATGTACCCAGTATGTGGCACACTTAAATCTCCTGTGCACCTGTTTCCAGTATGTGGCACACTTACACCTCCTGTGGACGTGTGTCCAGTATGTGTCACACTTACACCTCCTGTGGAAATGTGTCCAGTATGTGGCACACTTACACCTCCTGTGGATTTGTGTCCAGTATGTGGTACACTTCCATCTCCTGTGGACTTGTGTCCAGTATGTGGCAGACGTACACCTCCTGTGGACTTGTGTCCAGTATGTAGCACACTTACACCTCCTGTGGATTTGTGTCCAGTATGTGGCAGACGTACACCTCCTGTGGACTTGTGTCCAGTATGTGGCACACTTACATCTCCTGTGGACTTGTGTCCAGTATGTAGCACACTTACACCTCCTGTGGACTTGTGTCCAGTATGTGGCACACTTACACCTCCTGTGGACTTGTGTCCAGTATGTGGCACACTTACACCTCCTGTGGACTTGTGTCCAGAATGTGGCACACTTACATCTCCTGTGGACTTGTGTCCAGTATGTGGCACACTTACACCTCCTGTGGATTTGTGTCCAGTATGTAGCACACTTACACCTCCTGTGGACTTGTGTCCAGTATGTGGCACACTTACACATCCTGTGGACTTGTGTCCAGTATGTGGCACACTTACACCTCCTGTGGACTTGTGTCCAGAATGTGGCACACTTACATCTCCTGTGGACTTGTGTCCAGTATGTGGCACACTTACACCTCCTGTGGACTTGTGTCCAGTATGTGGCACACTTCCTGCTCCTGTGGACTTGTGTCCAGTATGTAGCACACTTCCATCTCCTGTGGACTTGTGTCCAGTATGTGGCACACTTACACCTCCTGTGGACTTGTGTCCAGTATGTTGCACACTTACACCTCCTGTGGACTTGTGTCCAGTATGTAGCACACTTACACCTCCTGTGGACTTGTGTCCAGTATGTAGCACACTTACACCTCCTGTGGACTTGTGTCCAGTATGTAGCACACTTACACCTCCTGTGGACTTGTGTCCAGTATGTAGCACACTTACACCTCCTGTGGACTTGTGTCCAGTATGTGCCACACTTACATCTCCTGTGGACATGTACCCAATATGTGGCACACTTTCATCTCCTGTGGACTTGTGTCCAGTATGTGGCACACTTACACCTCCTGTGGACGTGTGTCCAGTATGTGTCACACTTACACCTCCTGTGGAAATGTGTCCAGTATGTGGCACACTTACACCTCCTGTGGATTTGTGTCCAGTATGTGGCACACTTACACCTCCTGTGGAAATGTGTCCAGTATGTGGCACACTTACACCTCCTGTGGAAATGTGTCCAGTATGTGGCACACTTACACCTCCTGTGGATGTGTCCAGTATGTGGCACACTTCCATCTCCTGTGGATTTGTGTCCAGTATGTCGCACACTTCCATCTCCTGTGGACTTGTGTCCAGTATGTAGCACACTTACACCTCCTGTGGACTTGTGTCCAGTATGTGGCACACTTACACCTCCTGTGGACTTGTGTCCAGTATGTGGCACACTTACACCACCTGTGGACTTGTGTCCAGTATGTAGCACACTTACACCTCCTGTGGACTTGTGTCCAGTATGTAGCACACTTACATCTCCCGTGGATTTGTGTCCAGTATGTGGCACACTTACACCTCCTGTGGACCTGTGTCCAGTATGTGGCACACTTACACCTCCTGTGGACTTGTGTCCTGTATGTGGCACACTTACACCTCCTGTGGACTTGTGTCCAGTATGTAGCACACTTACACCTCCTGTGGACTTGTGTCCAGTATGTGGCACACTTACATCTCCTGTGGACATGTACCCAGTGTGTGGCACACTTACATCTCCTGTGGACTTGTGTCCAGTATGTGGCACACTTACACCTCCTGTGGACGTGTGTCCAGTATGTGTCACACTTACACCTCCTGTGGAAATGTGTCCAGTATGTGGCACACTTACACCTCCTGTGGACTTGTGTCCAGTATGTGGCACACTTACACCTCCTGTGGATTTGTGTCCAGTATGTGGCACACTTACACCTCCTGTGGAAATGTGTCCAGTATGTGGCACACTTACACCTCCTGTGGAAATGTGTCCAGTATGTGGCACACTTACACCTCCTGTGGACTTGTGTCCAGTATGTGGCACACTTACACCTCCTGTGGACTTGTGTCCAGTATGTGGCACACTTACACCTCCTGTGGACTTGTGTCCAGAATGTGGCACACTTACATCTCCTGTGGACGTGTCCAGTATGTGGCACACTTACACCTCCTGTGGACTTGTGTCCAGTATGTGGCACACTTACATCTCCTGTGGACATGTACCCAGTATGTGGCACACTTTCATCTCCTGTGGACTTGTGTCCAGTATGTGGCACACTTACACCTCCTGTGGACGTGTGTCCAGTATGTGTCACACTTACACATCCTGTGGAAATGTGTCCAGTATGTGGCACACTTACATCTCCTGTGGATTTGTGTCCAGTATGTGGCACACTTACACCTCCTGTGGACTTGTGTCCAGTATGTGGCACACTTACACCTCCTGTGGACTTGTGTCCAGTATGTGGCACACTTACACCTCCTGTGGAAATGTGTCCAGTATGTGGCACACTTACACCTCCTGTGGAAATGTGTCCAGTATGTGGCACACTTACACCTCCTGTGGAAATGTGTCCAGTATGTGGCACACTTACACCTCCTGTGGAAATGTGTCCAGTATGTCGCACACTTCCATCTCCTGTGGACTTGTGTCCAGTATGTAGCACACTTACACCTCCTGTGGACTTGTGTCCAGTATGTGGCACACTTACATCTCCTGTGGATTTGTGTCCAGTATGTCGCACACTTCCATCTCCTGTGGATTTGTGTCCAGTATGTGGCACACTTCCATCTCCTGTGGATTTGTGTCCAGTATGTCGCACACTTCCATCTCCTGTGGACTTTTGTCCAGTATGTAGCACACTTACACCTCCTGTGGACTTGTGTCCAGTATGTGGCACACTTCCATCTCCTGTGGACTTGTGTCCAGTATGTGGCACACTTACACCACCTGTGGACTTGTGTCCAGTATGTAGCACACTTACACCTCCTGTGGACTTGTGTCCAGTATGTGGCACACTTACACCTCCTGTGGATTTGTGTCCAGTATGTGGCACACTTACACCTCCTGTGGACTTGTGTCCAGTATGTGGCACACTTACACCTCCTGTGGACTTGTGTCCAATATGTGGCACACTTACACCACCTGTGGACTTGTGTCCAGTATGTAGCACACTTACACCTCCTGTGGACTTGTGTCCAGTATGTAGCACACTTACATCTCCTGTGGATTTGTGTCCAGTATGTGGCACACTTACACCTCCTGTGGACTTGTGTCCAGTATGTGGCACACTTACACCTCCTGTGGACTTGTGTCCAGTATGTGGCACACTTACACCTCCTGTGGACTTGTGTCCAGTATGTAGCACACTTACACCTCCTGTGGACTTGTGTCCAGTATGTGGCACACTTACACCTCCTGTGGACTTGTGTCCAATATGTGGCACACTTACACCACCTGTGGACTTGTGTCCAGTATGTAGCACACTTACACCTCCTGTGGACTTGTGTCCAGTATGTAGCACACTTACATCTCCTGTGGATTTGTGTCCAGTATGTGGCACACTTACACCTCCTGTGGACTTGTGTCCAGTATGTGGCACACACACCTCCTGTGGACTTGTGTCCAGTATGTGGCACACTTACACCTCCTGTGGATTTGTGTCCAGTATGTGGCACACTTACACCTCCTGTGGAAATGTGTCCAGTATGTGGCACACTTACACCTCCTGTGTACTTGTGTCCAGTATGTGGCACACTTACACATCCTGTGGATTTGTGTCCAGTATGTGGCACACTTACACCTCCTGTGGAAATATGTCCAGTATGTGGCACACTTACACCTCCTGTGGACTTGTGTCCAGTATGTTGCACACTTACACCTCCTGTGGACTTGTGTCCAGTATGTAGCACACTTACACCTCCTGTGGACTTGTGTCCAGTATGTAGCACACTTACACCTCCTGTGGACTTGTGTCCAGTATGTAGCACACTTACACCTCCTGTGGACTTGTGTCCAGTATGTAGCACACTTACACCTCCTGTGGACTTGTGTCCAGTATGTGGCACACTTACATCTCCTGTGGACATGTACCCAATATGTGGCACACTTTCATCTCCTGTGGACTTGTGTCCAGTATGTGGCACACTTACACCTCCTGTGGACGTGTGTCCAGTATGTGTCACACTTACACCTCCTGTGGAAATGTGTCCAGTATGTGGCACACTTACACCTCCTGTGGATTTGTGTCCAGTATGTGGCACACTTACACCTCCTGTGGAAATGTGTCCAGTATGTGGCACACTTACACCTCCTGTGGAAATGTGTCCAGTATGTGGCACACTTACACCTCCTGTGTACTTGTGTCCAGTATGTGGCACACTTACACCTCCTGTGGATTTGTGTCCAGTATGTGGCACACTTACACCTCCTGTGGACTTGTGTCCAGTATGTAGCACACTTACACCTCCTGTGGACTTGTGTCCAGTATGTGGCACACTTACATCTCCTGTGGACATGTACCCAGTATGTGGCACACTTAAATCTCCTGTGCACCTGTTTCCAGTATGTGGCACACTTACACCTCCTGTGGACGTGTGTCCAGTATGTGTCACACTTACACCTCCTGTGGAAATGTGTCCAGTATGTGGCACACTTACACCTCCTGTGGATTTGTGTCCAGTATGTGGTACACTTCCATCTCCTGTGGACTTGTGTCCAGTATGTGGCAGACGTACACCTCCTGTGGACTTGTGTCCAGTATGTAGCACACTTACACCTCCTGTGGATTTGTGTCCAGTATGTGGCAGACGTACACCTCCTGTGGACTTGTGTCCAGTATGTGGCACACTTACATCTCCTGTGGACTTGTGTCCAGTATGTAGCACACTTACACCTCCTGTGGACTTGTGTCCAGTATGTGGCACACTTACACCTCCTGTGGACTTGTGTCCAGTATGTGGCACACTTACACCTCCTGTGGACTTGTGTCCAGAATGTGGCACACTTACATCTCCTGTGGACTTGTGTCCAGTATGTGGCACACTTACACCTCCTGTGGATTTGTGTCCAGTATGTAGCACACTTACACCTCCTGTGGACTTGTGTCCAGTATGTGGCACACTTACACATCCTGTGGACTTGTGTCCAGTATGTGGCACACTTACACCTCCTGTGGACTTGTGTCCAGAATGTGGCACACTTACATCTCCTGTGGACTTGTGTCCAGTATGTGGCACACTTACACCTCCTGTGGACTTGTGTCCAGTATGTGGCACACTTCCTGCTCCTGTGGACTTGTGTCCAGTATGTAGCACACTTCCATCTCCTGTGGACTTGTGTCCAGTATGTGGCACACTTACACCTCCTGTGGACTTGTGTCCAGTATGTTGCACACTTACACCTCCTGTGGACTTGTGTCCAGTATGTAGCACACTTACACCTCCTGTGGACTTGTGTCCAGTATGTAGCACACTTACACCTCCTGTGGACTTGTGTCCAGTATGTAGCACACTTACACCTCCTGTGGACTTGTGTCCAGTATGTAGCACACTTACACCTCCTGTGGACTTGTGTCCAGTATGTGCCACACTTACATCTCCTGTGGACATGTACCCAATATGTGGCACACTTTCATCTCCTGTGGACTTGTGTCCAGTATGTGGCACACTTACACCTCCTGTGGACGTGTGTCCAGTATGTGTCACACTTACACCTCCTGTGGAAATGTGTCCAGTATGTGGCACACTTACACCTCCTGTGGATTTGTGTCCAGTATGTGGCACACTTACACCTCCTGTGGAAATGTGTCCAGTATGTGGCACACTTACACCTCCTGTGGAAATGTGTCCAGTATGTGGCACACTTACACCTCCTGTGGATGTGTCCAGTATGTGGCACACTTCCATCTCCTGTGGATTTGTGTCCAGTATGTCGCACACTTCCATCTCCTGTGGACTTGTGTCCAGTATGTAGCACACTTACACCTCCTGTGGACTTGTGTCCAGTATGTGGCACACTTACACCTCCTGTGGACTTGTGTCCAGTATGTGGCACACTTACACCACCTGTGGACTTGTGTCCAGTATGTAGCACACTTACACCTCCTGTGGACTTGTGTCCAGTATGTAGCACACTTACATCTCCCGTGGATTTGTGTCCAGTATGTGGCACACTTACACCTCCTGTGGACCTGTGTCCAGTATGTGGCACACTTACACCTCCTGTGGACTTGTGTCCTGTATGTGGCACACTTACACCTCCTGTGGACTTGTGTCCAGTATGTAGCACACTTACACCTCCTGTGGACTTGTGTCCAGTATGTGGCACACTTACATCTCCTGTGGACATGTACCCAGTGTGTGGCACACTTACATCTCCTGTGGACTTGTGTCCAGTATGTGGCACACTTACACCTCCTGTGGACGTGTGTCCAGTATGTGTCACACTTACACCTCCTGTGGAAATGTGTCCAGTATGTGGCACACTTACACCTCCTGTGGACTTGTGTCCAGTATGTGGCACACTTACACCTCCTGTGGATTTGTGTCCAGTATGTGGCACACTTACACCTCCTGTGGAAATGTGTCCAGTATGTGGCACACTTACACCTCCTGTGGAAATGTGTCCAGTATGTGGCACACTTACACCTCCTGTGGACTTGTGTCCAGTATGTGGCACACTTACACCTCCTGTGGACTTGTGTCCAGTATGTGGCACACTTACACCTCCTGTGGACTTGTGTCCAGAATGTGGCACACTTACATCTCCTGTGGACGTGTCCAGTATGTGGCACACTTACACCTCCTGTGGACTTGTGTCCAGTATGTGGCACACTTACATCTCCTGTGGACATGTACCCAGTATGTGGCACACTTTCATCTCCTGTGGACTTGTGTCCAGTATGTGGCACACTTACACCTCCTGTGGACGTGTGTCCAGTATGTGTCACACTTACACATCCTGTGGAAATGTGTCCAGTATGTGGCACACTTACATCTCCTGTGGACTTGTACCCAGTATGTGGCACACTTACACCTCCTGTGGACTTGTGTCCAGTATGTGGCACACTTACACCTCCTGTGGATCTGTGTCCAGTATGTGGCACACTTACACCTCCTGTGGAAATGTGTCCAGTATGTAGCACACTTACACCTCCTGTGGAAATGTGTCCAGTATGTGGCACACTTACACCTCCTGTGGATTTGTGTCCAGTATGTGGCACACTTACACCTCCTGTGGATTTGTGTCCAGTATGTGGCACACTTACACCTCCTGTGGACTTGTGTCCAGTATGTGGCACACTTACACCTCCTGTGGACTTGTGTCCAGTATGTGGCACACTTACACCTCCTGTGGAAATGTGTCCAGTATGTGGCACACTTACACCTCCTGTGGAAATGTGTCCAGTATGTGGCACACTTACACCTCCTGTGGAAATGTGTCCAGTATGTGGCACACTTACACCTCCTGTGGAAATGTGTCCAGTATGTGGCACACTTACACCTCCTGTGGATTTGTGTCCAGTATGTCGCACACTTCCATCTCCTGTGGACTTGTGTCCAGTATGTAGCACACTTACACCTCCTGTGGACTTGTGTCCAGTATGTGGCACACTTACATCTCCTGTGGATTTGTGTCCAGTATGTCGCACACTTCCATCTCCTGTGGATTTGTGTCCAGTATGTGGCACACTTCCATCTCCTGTGGATTTGTGTCCAGTATGTCGCACACTTCCATCTCCTGTGGACTTTTGTCCAGTATGTAGCACACTTACACCTCCTGTGGACTTGTGTCCAGTATGTGGCACACTTCCATCTCCTGTGGACTTGTGTCCAGTATGTGGCACACTTACACCACCTGTGGACTTGTGTCCAGTATGTAGCACACTTACACCTCCTGTGGACTTGTGTCCAGTATGTGGCACACTTACACCTCCTGTGGATTTGTGTCCAGTATGTGGCACACTTACACCTCCTGTGGACTTGTGTCCAGTATGTGGCACACTTACACCTCCTGTGGACTTGTGTCCAATATGTGGCACACTTACACCACCTGTGGACTTGTGTCCAGTATGTAGCACACTTACACCTCCTGTGGACTTGTGTCCAGTATGTAGCACACTTACATCTCCTGTGGATTTGTGTCCAGTATGTGGCACACTTACACCTCCTGTGGACTTGTGTCCAGTATGTGGCACACTTACACCTCCTGTGGACTTGTGTCCAGTATGTGGCACACTTACACCTCCTGTGGACTTGTGTCCAGTATGTAGCACACTTACACCTCCTGTGGACTTGTGTCCAGTATGTGGCACACTTACACCTCCTGTGGACTTGTGTCCAATATGTGGCACACTTACACCACCTGTGGACTTGTGTCCAGTATGTAGGACACTTACACCTCCTGTGGACTTGTGTCCAGTATGTAGCACACTTACATCTCCTGTGGATTTGTGTCCAGTATGTGGCACACTTACACCTCCTGTGGACTTGTGTCCAGTATGTGGCACACACACCTCCTGTGGACTTGTGTCCAGTATGTGGCACACTTACACCTCCTGTGGATTTGTGTCCAGTATGTGGCACACTTACACCTCCTGTGGAAATGTGTCCAGTATGTGGCACACTTACACCTCCTGTGTACTTGTGTCCAGTATGTGGCACACTTACACATCCTGTGGATTTGTGTCCAGTATGTGGCACACTTACACCTCCTGTGGAAATATGTCCAGTATGTGGCACACTTACACCTCCTGTGGACTTGTGTCCAGTATGTTGCACACTTACACCTCCTGTGGACTTGTGTCCAGTATGTAGCACACTTACACCTCCTGTGGACTTGTGTCCAGTATGTAGCACACTTACACCTCCTGTGGACTTGTGTCCAGTATGTAGCACACTTACACCTCCTGTGGACTTGTGTCCAGTATGTAGCACACTTACACCTCCTGTGGACTTGTGTCCAGTATGTGGCACACTTACATCTCCTGTGGACATGTACCCAATATGTGGCACACTTTCATCTCCTGTGGACTTGTGTCCAGTATGTGGCACACTTACACCTCCTGTGGACGTGTGTCCAGTATGTGTCACACTTACACCTCCTGTGGAAATGTGTCCAGTATGTGGCACACTTACACCTCCTGTGGATTTGTGTCCAGTATGTGGCACACTTACACCTCCTGTGGAAATGTGTCCAGTATGTGGCACACTTACACCTCCTGTGGAAATGTGTCCAGTATGTGGCACACTTACACCTCCTGTGGAAATGTGTCCAGTATGTGGCACACTTACACCTCCTGTGGATGTGTCCAGTATGTGGCACACTTCCATCTCCTGTGGATTTGTGTCCAGTATGTCGCACACTTCCATCTCCTGTGGACTTGTGTCCAGTATGTAGCACACTTACACCTCCTGTGGACTTGTGTCCAGTATGTGGCACACTTACACCTCCTGTGGACTTGTGTCCAGTATGTGGCACACTTACACCACCTGTGGACTTGTGTCCAGTATGTAGCACACTTACACCTCCTGTGGACTTGTGTCCAGTATGTAGCACACTTACATCTCCTGTGGATTTGTGTCCAGTATGTGGCACACTTACACCTCCTGAGGACTTGTGTCCAGTATGTGGCACACTTACACCTCCTGTGGACTTGTGTCCTGTATGTGGCACACTTACACCTCCTGTGGAAATGTGTCCAGTATGTAGCACACTTACACCTCCTGTGGACTTGTGTCCAGTATGTGGCACACTTACATCCCCTGTGGACATGTACCCAGTGTGTGGCACACTTACATCTCCTGTGGACTTGTGTCCAGTATGTGGCACACTTACACCTCCTGTGGACGTGTGTCCAGTATGTGTCACACTTACACCTCCTTTGGAAATGTGTCCAGTATGTGGCACACTTACACCTCCTGTGGACTTGTGTCCAGTATGTGGCACACTTACACCTCCTGTGGATTTGTGTCCAGTATGTGGCACACTTACACCTCCTGTGGAAATGTGTCCAGTATGTGGCACACTTACACCTCCTGTGGAAATGTGTCCAGTATGTGGCACACTTACACCTCCTGTGGATTTGTGTCCAGTATGTGGCACACTTACACCTCCTGTGGAAATGTGTCCAGTATGTGGCACACTTACACCTCCTGTGGATGTGTCCAGTATGTCGCACACTTCCATCTCCTGTGGATTTGTGTCCAGTATGTCGCACACTTCCATCTCCTGTGGACTTGTGTCCAGTATGTAGCACACTTACAACTCCTGTGGACTTGTGTCCAGTATGTGGCACACATACACCTCCTGTGGACTTGTGTCCAGTATGTGGCACACTTACACCTCCTGTGGACTCGTGTCCAGTATGTAGCACACTTACACCTCCTGTGGACTTGTGTCCCGTATGTAGCACACTTACATCTCCTGTGGATTTGTGTCCAGTATGTGGCACACTTACACCTCCTGTGGACTTGTGTCCAGTATGTGGCACACTTACACCTCCTGTGGACTTGTGTCCAGTATGTGGCACACTTACACCTCCTGTGGATTTGTGTCCAGTATGTGGCACACTTACACCTCCTGTGGACTTGTGTCCAGTATGTGGCACACTTACACCTCCTGTGGACTTGTGTCCAATATGTGGCACACTTACACCACCTGTGGACTTGTGTCCAGTATGTAGCACACTTACACCTCCTGTGGACTTGTGTCCAGTATGTAGCACACTTACATCTCCTGTGGATTTGTGTCCAGTATGTGGCACACTTACACCTCCTGTGGACTTGTGTCCAGTATGTGGCACACTTACACCTCCTGTGGACTTGTGTCCAGTATGTGGCACACTTACACCTCCTGTGGACTTGTGTCCAGTATGTAGCACACTTACACCTCCTGTGGATTTGTGTCCAGTATGTGGCACACTTACACCTCCTGTGGAAATGTGTCCAGTATGTGGCACACTTACACCTCCTGTGGATTTGTGTCCAGTATGTGGCACACTTACACCTCCTGTGGAAATGTTTCCAGTATGTGGCACACTTACACCTCCTGTGGAAATGTGTCCAGTATGTGGCACACTTACACCTCCTGTGGATTTGTGTCCAGTATGTGGCACACTTACACCTCCTGTGGAAATGTGTCCAGTATGTGGCACACTTACACCTCCTGTGGATGTGTCCAGTATGTGGCACACTTCCATCTCCTGTGGATTTGTGTCCAGTATGTCGCACACTTCCATCTCCTGTGGACTTGTGTCCAGTATGTAGCACACTTACACCTCCTGTGGACTTGTGTCCAGTATGTGGCACACTTACACCTCCTGTGGACTTGTGTCCAGTATGTGGCACACTTACACCACCTGTGGACTTGTGTCCAGTATGTAGCACACTTACACCTCCTGTGGACTTGTGTCCAGTATGTAGCACACTTACATCTCCTGTGGATTTGTGTCCAGTATGTGGCACACTTACACCTCCTGTGGACCTGTGTCCAGTATGTGGCACACTTACACCTCCTGTGGACTTGTGTCCTGTATGTGGCACACTTACACCTCCTGTGGACTTGTGTCCAGTATGTAGCACACTTACACCTCCTGTGGACTTGTGTCCAGTATGTGGCACACTTACATCCCCTGTGGACATGTACCCAGTGTGTGGCACACTTACATCTCCTGTGGACTTGTGTCCAGTATGTGGCACACTTACACCTCCTGTGGACGTGTGTCCAGTATGTGTCACACTTACACCTCCTGTGGAAATGTGTCCAGTATGTGGCACACTTACACCTCCTGTGGACTTGTGTCCAGTATGTGGCACACTTACACCTCCTGTGGATTTGTGTCCAGTATGTGGCACACTTACACCTCCTGTGGAAATGTGTCCAGTATGTGGCACACTTACACCTCCTGTGGAAATGTGTCCAGTATGTGGCACACTTACACCTCCTGTGGATTTGTGTCCAGTATGTGGCACACTTACACCTCCTGTGGAAATGTGTCCAGTATGTGGCACACTTACACCTCCTGTGGATGTGTCCAGTATGTCGCACACTTCCATCTCCTGTGGATTTGTGTCCAGTATGTCGCACACTTCCATCTCCTGTGGACTTGTGTCCAGTATGTAGCACACTTACAACTCCTGTGGACTTGTGTCCAGTGTGTGGCACACATACACCTCCTGTGGACTTGTGTCCAGTATGTGGCACACTTACACCACCTGTGGACTCGTGTCCAGTATGTAGCACACTTACACCTCCTGTGGACTTGTGTCCAGTATGTAGCACACTTACATCTCCTGTGGATTTGTGTCCAGTATGTGGCACATTTACACCTCCTGTGGACTTGTGTCCAGTATGTGGCACACTTACACCTCCTGTGGACTTGTGTCCAGTATGTGGCACACTTACACCTCCTGTGGATTTGTGTCCAGTATGTGGCACACTTACACCTCCTGTGGACTTGTGTCCAGTATGTGGCACACTTACACCTCCTGTGGACTTGTGTCCAATATGTGGCACACTTACACCACCTGTGGACTTGTGTCCAGTATGTAGCACACTTACACCTCCTGTGGACTTGTGTCCAGTATGTAGCACACTTACATCTCCTGTGGATTTGTGTCCAGTATGTGGCACACTTACACCTCCTGTGGACTTGTGTCCAGTATGTGGCACACTTACACCTCCTGTGGACTTGTGTCCAGTATGTGGCACACTTACACCTCCTGTGGACTTGTGTCCAGTATGTAGCACACTTACACATCCTGTGGACTTGTGTCCAGTATGTGGCACACTTACTCCTCCTGTGGACTTGTGTCCAATATGTGGCACACTTACACCACCTGTGGACTTGTGTCCAGTATGTAGCACACTTACACCTCCTGTGGACTTGTGTCCAGTATGTAGCACACTTACATCTCCTGTGGATTTGTGTCCAGTATGTGGCACACTTACACCTCCTGTGGACTTGTGTCCAGTATGTGGCACACACACCTCCTGTGGACTTGTGTCCAGTATGTGGCACACTTACACCTCCTGTGGATTTGTGTCCAGTATGTGGCACACTTACACCTCCTGTGGAAATGTGTCCAGTATGTGGCACACTTACACCTCCTGTGTACTTGTGTCCAGTATGTGGCACACTTACACATCCTGTGGATTTGTGTCCAGTATGTGGCACACTTACACCTCCTGTGGAAATATGTCCAGTATGTGGCACACTTACACCTCCTGTGGACTTGTGTCCAGTATGTGGCACACTTACACCTCCTGTGGACTTGTGTCCAGTATGTAGCACACTTACACCTCCTGTGGACTTGTGTCCAGTATGTAGCACACTTACACCTCCTGTGGAAATGTGTCCAGTATGTGGCACACTTACACCTCCTGTGGATTTGTGTCCAGTATGTGGCACACTTACACCTCCTGTGGAAATGTGTCCAGTATGTGGCACACTTACACCTCCTGTGGATGTGTCCAGTATGTGGCACACTTCCATCTCCTGTGGATTTGTGTCCAGTATGTCGCACACTTCCATCTCCTGTGGACTTGTGTCCAGTATGTAGCACACTTACACCTCCTGTGGACTTGTGTCCAGTATGTGGCACACTTACACCTCCTGTGGACTTGTGTCCAGTATGTGGCACACTTACACCACCTGTGGACTTGTGTCCAGTATGTAGCACACTTACACCTCCTGTGGACTTGTGTCCAGTATGTAGCACACTTACATTTTCTGTGGATTTGTGTCCAGTATGTGGCACACTTACACCTCCTGTGGACCTGTGTCCAGTATGTGGCACACTTATACCTCCTGTGGACTTGTGTCCTGTATGTGGCACACTTACACCTCCTGTGGACTTGTGTCCAGTATGTAGCACACTTACACCTCCTGTGGACTTGTGTCCAGTATGTGGCACACTTACATCCCCTGTGGACATGTACCCAGTGTGTGGCACACTTACATCTCCTGTGGACTTGTGTCCAGTATGTGGCACACTTACACCTCCTGTGGACGTGTGTCCAGTATGTGTCACACTTACACCTCCTGTGGAAATGTGTCCAGTATGTGGCACACTTACACCTCCTGTGGACTTGTGTCCAGTATGTGGCACACTTACACCTCCTGTGGATTTGTGTCCAGTATGTGGCACACTTACACCTCCTGTGGAAATGTGTCCAGTATGTGGCACACTTACACCTCCTGTGGAAATGTGTCCAGTATGTGGCACACTTACACCTGCTGTGGATTTGTGTCCAGTATGTGGCACACTTACACCTCCTGTGGAAATGTGTCCAGTATGTGGCACACTTACACCTCCTGTGGATGTGTCCAGTATGTCGCACACTTCCATCTCCTGTGGATTTGTGTCCAGTATGTCGCACACTTCCATCTCCTGTGGACTTGTGTCCAGTATGTAGCACACTTACAACTCCTGTGGACTTGTGTCCAGTATGTGGCACACATACACCTCCTGTGGACTTGTGTCCAGTATGTGGCACACTTACACCACCTGTGGACTCGTGTCCAGTATGTAGCACACTTACACCTCCTGTGGACTTGTGTCCAGTATGTAGCACACTTACATCTCCTGTGGATTTGTGTCCAGTATGTGGCACACTTACACCTCCTGTGGACTTGTGTCCAGTATGTGGCACACTTACACCTCCTGTGGACTTGTGTCCAGTATGTGGCACACTTACACCTCCTGTGGATTTGTGTCCAGTATGTGGCACACTTACACCTCCTGTGGACTTGTGTCCAGTATGTGGCACACTTACACCTCCTGTGGACTTGTGTCCAATATGTGGCACACTTACACCACCTGTGGACTTGTGTCCAGTATGTAGCACACTTACACCTCCTGTGGACTTGTGTCCAGTATGTAGCACACTTACATCTCCTGTGGATTTGTGTCCAGTATGTGGCACACTTACACCTCCTGTGGACTTGTGTCCAGTATGTGGCACACTTACACCTCCTGTGGACTTGTGTCCAGTATGTGGCACACTTACACCTCCTGTGGACTTGTGTCCAGTATGTAGCACACTTACACCTCCTGTGGACTTGTGTCCAGTATGTGGCACACTTACACCTCCTGTGGACTTGTGTCCAATATGTGGCACACTTACACCACCTGTGGACATGTGTCCAGTATGTAACACACTTACACCTCCTGTGGACTTGTGTCCAGTATGTAGCACACTTACATCTCCTGTGGATTTGTGTCCAGTATGTGGCACACTTACACCTCCTGTGGACTTGTGTCCAGTATGTGGCACACACACCTCCTGTGGACTTGTGTCCAGTATGTGGCACACTTACACCTCCTGTGGATTTGTGTCCAGTATGTGGCACACTTACACCTCCTGTGGAAATGTGTCCAGTATGTGGCACACTTACACCTCCTGTGTACTTGTGTCCAGTATGTGGCACACTTACACATCCTGTGGATTTGTGTCCAGTATGTGGCACACTTACACCTCCTGTGGAAATATGTCCAGTATGTGGCACACTTACACCTCCTGTGGACTTGTGTCCAGTATGTGGCACACTTACACCTCCTGTGGACTTGTGTCCAGTATGTAGCACACTTACACCTCCTGTGGACTTGTGTCCAGTATGTAGCACACTTACACCTCCTGTGGACTTGTGTCCAGTATGTAGCACACTTACACCTCCTGTGGACTTGTGTCCAGTATGTAGCACACTTACACCTCCTGTGGACTTGTGTCCAGTATGTGGCACACTTACACCTCCTGTGGACTTGTGTCCAGTATGTGGCACACTTACATCTCCTGTGGACTTGTACCCAGTATGTGGCACACTTACATCTCCTGTGGACTTGTGTCCAGTATGTGGCACACTTACACCTCCTGTGGACGTGTGTCCAGTATGTGTCACACTTACACCTCCTGTGGAAATGTGTCCAGTATGTGGCACACTTACACCTCCTGTGGACTTGTGTCCAGTATGTAGCACACTTACACCTCCTGTGGACTTGTGTCCAGTATGTAGCACACTTACATCTCCTGTGGATTTGTGTCCAGTATGTGGCACACTTACACCTCCTGTGGACTTGTGTCCAGTATGTGGCACACTTACACCTCCTGTGGACTTGTGTCCAGTATGTGGCACACTTACACCTCCTGTGGACTTGTGTCCAGTATGTAGCACACTTACACATCCTGTGGACTTGTGTCCAGTATGTGGCACACTTACACCTCCTGTGGACTTGTGTCCAATATGTGGCACACTTACACCACCTGTGGACTTGTGTCCAGTATGTAGCACACTTACACCTCCTGTGGACTTGTGTCCAGTATGTAGCACACTTACATCTCCTGTGGATTTGTGTCCAGTATGTGGCACACTTACACCTCCTGTGGACTTGTGTCCAGTATGTGGCACACACACCTCCTGTGGATTTGTGTCCAGTATGTGGCACACTTACACCTCCTGTGGAAATGTGTCCAGTATGTGGCACACTTACACCTCCTGTGTACTTGTGTCCAGTATGTGGCACACTTACACATCCTGTGGATTTGTGTCCAGTATGTGGCACACTTACACCTCCTGTGGAAATATGTCCAGTATGTGGCACACTTACACCTCCTGTGGACTTGTGTCCAGTATGTGGCACACTTACACCTCCTGTGGACTTGTGTCCAGTATGTAGCACACTTACACCTCCTGTGGACTTGTGTCCAGTATGTAGCACACTTACACCTCCTGTGGACTTGTGTCCAGTATGTAGCACACTTACACCTCCTGTGGACTTGTGTCCAGTATGTAGCACACTTACACCTCCTGTGGACTTGTGTCCAGTATGTGGCACACTTACACCTCCTGTGGACTTGTGTCCAGTATGTGGCACACTTACATCTCCTGTGGACTGGTACCCAGTATGTGGCACACTTACATCTCCTGTGGACTTGTGTCCAGTATGTGGCACACTTACACCTCCTGTGGACGTGTGTCCAGTATGTGTCACACTTACACCTCCTGTGGAAATGTGTCCAGTATGTGGCACACTTACACCTCCTGTGGACTTGTGTCCAGTATGTGGCACACTTACATCTCCTGTGTATTTGTGTCCAGTATGTGGCACACTTACACCTCCTGTGGAAATGTGTCCAGTATGTGGCACACTTACACCTCCTGTGGAAATGTGTCCAGTATGTGGCACACTTACACCTCCTGTGGATTTGTGTCCTGTATGTGGCACACTTACACCTCCTGTGGAAATGTGTCCAGTATGTGGCACACTTACACCACCTGTGGATGTGTCCAGTAAGTCGCACACTTCCATCTCCTGTGGATTTGTGTCCAGTATGTTGCACACTTCCATCTCCTGTGGACTTGTGTCCAGTATGTAGCACACTTACACCTCCTGTGGAAATGTGTCCAGTATGTGGCACACTTACACCTCCTGTGGATGTGTCCAGTATGTCGCACACTTCCATCTCCTGTGGATTTGTGTCCAGTATGTCGCACACTTCCATCTCCTGTGGACTTGTGTCCAGTATGTAGCACACTTACACCTCCTGTGGACTTGTGTCCAGTATGTGGCACACTTACACCTCCTGTGGACTTGTGTCCAGTAAGTGGCACACTTACACCACCTGTGGACTTGTGTCCAGTATGTAGCACACTTGCACCTCCTGTGGACTTGTGTCCAGTATGTAGCACACTTACATCTCCTGTGGATTTGTGTCCAGTATGTGGCACACTTACACCTCCTGTGGACTTGTGTCCAGTATGTGGCACACTTACACCTCCTGTGGACGTGTCCAGTATGTGGCACACTTACACCTCCTGTGGATTTGTGTCCAGTATGTGGCACACTTACACCTCCTGTGGAAATGTGTCCAGTATGTGGCACACTTACACCTCCTGTGGACGTGTGTCCAGTATGTGTCACACTTACACCTCCTGTGGAAATGTGTCCAGTATGTGGCACACTTACACCTCCTGTGGACTTGTGTCCAGTATGTGGCACACTTACACCTCCTGTGGATTTGTGTCCAGTATGTGGCACACTTACACCTCCTGTGGAAATGTGTCCAGTATGTGGCACACTTACACCTCCTGTGGAAATGTGTCCAGTATGTGGCACACTTACACCTCCTGTGGATTTGTGTCCAGTATGTGGCACACTTACACCTCCTGTGGAAATGTGTCCAGTATGTGGCACACTTACACCTCCTGTGGATGTGTCCAGTATGTCGCACACTTCCATCTCCTGTGGATTTGTGTCCAGTATGTCGCACACTTCCATCTCCTGTGGACTTGTGTCCAGTATGTAGCACACTTACAACTCCTGTGGACTTCTGTCCAGTATGTGGCACACATACACCTCCTGTGGACTTGTGTCCAGAATGTGGCACACTTACACCACCTGTGGACTCGTGTCCAGTATGTAGCACACTTACACCTCCTGTGGACTTGTGTCCAGTATGTAGCACACTTACATCTCCTGTGGATTTGTGTCCAGTATGTGGCACACTTACACCTCCTGTGGACTTGTGTCCAGTATGTGGCACACTTACACCTCCTGTGGACTTGTGTCCAGTATGTGGCACACTTACACCTCCTGTGGATTTGTGTCCAGTATGTGGCACACTTACACCTCCTGTGGACTTGTGTCCAGTATGTGGCACACTTACACCTCCTGTGGACTTGTGTCCAATATGTGGCACACTTACACCACCTGTGGACTTGTGTCCAGTATGTAGCACACTTACACCTCCTGTGGACTTGTGTCCAGTATGTAGCACACTTACATCTCCTGTGGATTTGTGTCCAGTATGTGGCACACTTACACCTCCTGTGGACTTGTGTCCAGTATGTGGCACACTTACACCTCCTGTGGACTTGTGTCCAGTATGTGGCACACTTACACCTCCTGTGGACTTGTGTCCAGTATGTAGCACACTTACACCTCCTGTGGACTTGTGTCCAGTATGTGGCACACTTACACCTCCTGTGGACTTGTGTCCAATATGTGGCACACTTACACCACCTGTGGACATGTGTCCAGTATGTAACACACTTACACCTCCTGTGGACTTGTGTCCAGTATGTAGCACACTTACATCTCCTGTGGATTTGTGTCCAGTATGTGGCACACTTACACCTCCTGTGGACTTGTGTCCAGTATGTGGCACACACACCTCCTGTGGACTTGTGTCCAGTATGTGGCACACTTACACCTCCTGTGGATTTGTGTCCAGTATGTGGCACACTTACACCTCCTGTGGAAATGTGTCCAGTATGTGGCACACTTACACCTCCTGTGTACTTGTGTCCAGTATGTGGCACACTTACACATCCTGTGGATTTGTGTCCAGTATGTGGCACACTTACACCTCCTGTGGAAATATGTCCAGTATGTGGCACACTTACACCTCCTGTGGACTTGTGTCCAGTATGTGGCACACTTACACCTCCTGTGGACTTGTGTCCAGTATGTAGCACACTTACACCTCCTGTGGACTTGTGTCCAGTATGTAGCACACTTACACCTCCTGTGGACTTGTGTCCAGTATGTAGCACACTTACACCTCCTGTGGACTTGTGTCCAGTATGTAGCACACTTACACCTCCTGTGGACTTGTGTCCAGTATGTGGCACACTTACACCTCCTGTGGACTTGTGTCCAGTATGTGGCACACTTACATCTCCTGTGGACTTGTACCCAGTATGTGGCACACTTACATCTCCTGTGGACTTGTGTCCAGTATGTGGCACACTTACACCTCCTGTGGACGTGTGTCCAGTATGTGTCACACTTACACCTCCTGTGGAAATGTGTCCAGTATGTGGCACACTTACACCTCCTGTGGACTTGTGTCCAGTATGTAGCACACTTACACCTCCTGTGGACTTGTGTCCAGTATGTAGCACACTTACATCTCCTGTGGATTTGTGTCCAGTATGTGGCACACTTACACCTCCTGTGGACTTGTGTCCAGTATGTGGCACACTTACACCTCCTGTGGACTTGTGTCCAGTATGTGGCACACTTACACCTCCTGTGGACTTGTGTCCAGTATGTAGCACACTTACACCTCCTGTGGACTTGTGTCCAGTATGTGGCACACTTACACCTCCTGTGGACTTGTGTCCAATATGTGGCACACTTACACCACCTGTGGACTTGTGTCCAGTATGTAGCACACTTACACCTCCTGTGGACTTGTGTCCAGTATGTAGCACACTTACATCTCCTGTGGATTTGTGTCCAGTATGTGGCACACTTACACCTCCTGTGGACTTGTGTCCAGTATGTGGCACACACACCTCCTGTGGACTTGTGTCCAGTATGTGGCACACTTACACCTCCTGTGGATTTGTGTCCAGTATGTGGCACACTTACACCTCCTGTGGAAATGTGTCCAGTATGTGGCACACTTACACCTCCTGTGTACTTGTGTCCAGTATGTGGCACACTTACACATCCTGTGGATTTGTGTCCAGTATGTGGCACACTTACACCTCCTGTGGAAATATGTCCAGTATGTGGCACACTTACACCTCCTGTGGACTTGTGTCCAGTATGTGGCACACTTACACCTCCTGTGGACTTGTGTCCAGTATGTAGCACACTTACACCTCCTGTGGACTTGTGTCCAGTATGTAGCACACTTACACCTCCTGTGGACTTGTGTCCAGTATGTAGCACACTTACACCTCCTGTGGACTTGTGTCCAGTATGTAGCACACTTACACCTCCTGTGGACTTGTGTCCAGTATGTGGCACACTTACACCTCCTGTGGACTTGTGTCCAGTATGTGGCACACTTACATCTCCTGTGGACTGGTACCCAGTATGTGGCACACTTACATCTCCTGTGGACTTGTGTCCAGTATGTGGCACACTTACACCTCCTGTGGACGTGTGTCCAGTATGTGTCACACTTACACCTCCTGTGGAAATGTGTCCAGTATGTGGCACACTTACACCTCCTGTGGACTTGTGTCCAGTATGTGGCACACTTACATCTCCTGTGTATTTGTGTCCAGTATGTGGCACACTTACACCTCCTGTGGAAATGTGTCCAGTATGTGGCACACTTACACCTCCTGTGGAAATGTGTCCAGTATGTGGCACACTTACACCTCCTGTGGATTTGTGTCCTGTATGTGGCACACTTACACCTCCTGTGGAAATGTGTCCAGTATGTGGCACACTTACACCACCTGTGGATGTGTCCAGTAAGTCGCACACTTCCATCTCCTGTGGATTTGTGTCCAGTATGTTGCACACTTCCATCTCCTGTGGACTTGTGTCCAGTATGTAGCACACTTACACCTCCTGTGGAAATGTGTCCAGTATGTGGCACACTTACACCTCCTGTCGATGTGTCCAGTATGTCGCACACTTCCATCTCCTGTGGATTTGTGTCCAGTATGTCGCACACTTCCATCTCCTGTGGACTTGTGTCCAGTATGTAGCACACTTACACCTCCTGTGGACTTGTGTCCAGTATGTGGCACACTTACACCTCCTGTGGACTTGTGTCCAGTAAGTGGCACACTTACACCACCTGTGGACTTGTGTCCAGTATGTAGCACACTTGCACCTCCTGTGGACTTGTGTCCAGTATGTAGCACACTTACATCTCCTGTGGATTTGTGTCCAGTATGTGGCACACTTACACCTCCTGTGGACTTGTGTCCAGTATGTGGCACACTTACACCTCCTGTGGACGTGTCCAGTATGTGGCACACTTACACCTCCTGTGGATTTGTGTCCAGTATGTGGCACACTTACACCTCCTGTGGAAATGTGTCCAGTATGTGGCACACTTACACCTCCTGTGGATGTGTCCAGTATGTCGCACACTTCCATCTCCTGTGGATTTGTGTCCAGTATGTCGCACACTTCCATCTCCTGTGGACTTGTGTCCAGTATGTAGCACACTTACAACTCCTGTGGACTTGTGTCCAGTATGTGGCACACATACACCTCCTGTGGACTTGTGTCCAGTATGTGGCACACTTACACCACCTGTGGACTCGTGTCCAGTATGTAGCACACTTACACCTCCTGTGGACTTGTGTCCAGTATGTAGCACACTTACATCTCCTGTGGATTTGTGTCCAGTATGTGGCACACTTACACCTCCTGTGGACTTGTGTCCAGTATGTGGCACACTTACACCTCCTGTGGACTTGTGTCCAGTATGTGGCACACTTACACCTCCTGTGGATTTGTGTCCAGTATGTGGCACACTTACACCTCCTGTGGACTTGTGTCCAGTATGTGGCACACTTACACCTCCTGTGGACTTGTGTCCAATATGTGGCACACTTACACCACCTGTGGACTTGTGTCCAGTATGTAGCACACTTACACCTCCTGTGGACTTGTGTCCAGTATGTAGCACACTTACATCTCCTGTGGATTTGTGTCCAGTATGTGGCACACTTACACCTCCTGTGGACTTGTGTCCAGTATGTGGCACACTTACACCTCCTGTGGACTTGTGTCCAGTATGTGGCACACTTACACCTCCTGTGGACTTGTGTCCAGTATGTAGCACACTTACACCTCCTGTGGACTTGTGTCCAGTATGTGGCACACTTACACCTCCTGTGGACTTGTGTCCAATATGTGGCACACTTACACCACCTGTGGACTTGTGTCCAGTATGTAGCACACTTACACCTCCTGTGGACTTGTGTCCAGTATGTAGCACACTTACATCTCCTGTGGATTTGTGTCCAGTATGTGGCACACTTACACCTCCTGTGGACTTGTGTCCAGTATGTGGCACACACACCTCCTGTGGACTTGTGTCCAGTATGTGGCACACTTACACCTCCTGTGGATTTGTGTCCAGTATGTGGCACACTTACACCTCCTGTGGAAATGTGTCCAGTATGTGGCACACTTACACCTCCTGTGTACTTGTGTCCAGTATGTGGCACACTTACACATCCTGTGGATTTGTGTCCAGTATGTGGCACACTTACACCTCCTGTGGAAATATGTCCAGTATGTGGCACACTTACACCTCCTGTGGACTTGTGTCCAGTATGTGGCACACTTACACCTCCAGTGGACTTGTGTCCAGTATGTAGCACACTTACACCTCCTGTGGACTTGTGTCCAGTATGTAGCACACTTACACCTCCTGTGGACTTGTGTCCAGTATGTAGCACACTTACACCTCCTGTGGACTTGTGTCCAGTATGTAGCACACTTACACCTCCTGTGGACTTGTGTCCAGTATGTGGCACACTTACACCTCCTGTGGACTTGTGTCCAGTATGTGGCACACTTACATCTCCTGTGGACTTGTACCCAGTATGTGGCACACTTACATCTCCTGTGGACTTGTGTCCAGTATGTGGCACACTTACACCTCCTGTGGACGTGTGTCCAGTATGTGTCACACTTACACCTCCTGTGGAAATGTGTCCAGTATGTGGCACACTTACACCTCCTGTGGACTTGTGTCCAGTATGTAGCACACTTACACCTCCTGTGGACTTGTGTCCAGTATGTAGCACACTTACATCTCCTGTGGATTTGTGTCCAGTATGTGGCACACTTACACCTCCTGTGGACTTGTGTCCAGTATGTGGCACACTTACACCTCCTGTGGACTTGTGTCCAGTATGTGGCACACTTACACCTCCTGTGGACTTGTGTCCAGTATGTAGCACACTTACACCTCCTGTGGACTTGTGTCCAGTATGTGGCACACTTACACCTCCTGTGGACTTGTGTCCAATATGTGGCACACTTACACCACCTGTGGACTTGTGTCCAGTATGTAGCACACTTACACCTCCTGTGGACTTGTGTCCAGTATGTAGCACACTTACATCTCCTGTGGATTTGTGTCCAGTATGTGGCACACTTACACCTCCTGTGGACTTGTGTCCAGTATGTGGCACACACACCTCCTGTGGACTTGTGTCCAGTATGTGGCACACTTACACCTCCTGTGGATTTGTGTCCAGTATGTGGCACACTTACACCTCCTGTGGAAATGTGTCCAGTATGTGGCACACTTACACCTCCTGTGTACTTGTGTCCAGTATGTGGCACACTTACACATCCTGTGGATTTGTGTCCAGTATGTGGCACACTTACACCTCCTGTGGAAATATGTCCAGTATGTGGCACACTTACACCTCCTGTGGACTTGTGTCCAGTATGTGGCACACTTACACCTCCTGTGGACTTGTGTCCAGTATGTAGCACACTTACACCTCCTGTGGACTTGTGTCCAGTATGTAGCACACTTACACCTCCTGTGGACTTGTGTCCAGTATGTAGCACACTTACACCTCCTGTGGACTTGTGTCCAGTATGTAGCACACTTACACCTCCTGTGGACTTGTGTCCAGTATGTGGCACACTTACACCTCCTGTGGACTTGTGTCCAGTATGTGGCACACTTACATCTCCTGTGGACTTGTACCCAGTATGTGGCACACTTACATCTCCTGTGGACTTGTGTCCAGTATGTGGCACACTTACACCTCCTGTGGACGTGTGTCCAGTATGTGTCACACTTACACCTCCTGTGGAAATGTGTCCAGTATGTGGCACACTTACACCTCCTGTGGACTTGTGTCCAGTATGTGGCACACTTACATCTCCTGTGTATTTGTGTCCAGTATGTGGCACACTTACACCTCCTGTGGAAATGTGTCCAGTATGTGGCACACTTACACCTCCTGTGGAAATGTGTCCAGTATGTGGCACACTTACACCTCCTGTGGATTTGTGTCCTGTATGTGGCACACTTACACCTCCTGTGGAAATGTGTCCAGTATGTGGCACACTTACACCACCTGTGGATGTGTCCAGTATGTCGCACACTTCCATCTCCTGTGGATTTGTGTCCAGTATGTTGCACACTTCCATCTCCTGTGGACTTGTGTCCAGTATGTAGCACACTTACACCTCCTGTGGACTTGTGTCCAGTATGTGGCACACATACACCTCCTGTGGACTTGTGTCCAGTATGTGGCACACTTACACCTCCTGTGGACTCGTGTCCAGTATGTAGCACACTTACACCTCCTGTGGACTTGTGTCCCGTATGTAGCACACTTACATCTCCTGTGGATTTGTGTCCAGTATGTGGCACACTTACACCTCCTGTGGACTTGTGTCCAGTATGTGGCACACTTACACCTCCTGTGGACTTGTGTCCAGTATGTGGCACACTTACACCTCCTGTGGATTTGTGTCCAGTATGTGGCACACTTACACCTCCTGTGGACTTGTGTCCAGTATGTGGCACACTTACACCTCCTGTGGACTTGTGTCCAATATGTGGCACACTTACACCACCTGTGGACTTGTGTCCAGTATGTAGCACACTTACATCTCCTGTGGATTTGTGTCCAGTATGTGGCACACTTACACCTCCTGTGGACTTGTGTCCAGTATGTGGCACACTTACACCTCCTGTGGACTTGTGTCCAGTATGTGGCACACTTACACCTCCTGTGGACTTGTGTCCAGTATGTAGCACACTTACACCTCCTGTGGATTTGTGTCCAGTATGTGGCACACTTACACCTCCTGTGGAAATGTGTCCAGTATGTGGCACACTTACACCTCCTGTGGATTTGTGTCCAGTATGTGGCACACTTACACCTCCTGTGGAAATGTTTCCAGTATGTGGCACACTTACACCTCCTGTGGAAATGTGTCCAGTATGTGGCACACTTACACCTCCTGTGGATTTGTGTCCAGTATGTGGCACACTTACACCTCCTGTGGAAATGTGTCCAGTATGTGGCACACTTACACCTCCTGTGGATGTGTCCAGTATGTGGCACACTTCCATCTCCTGTGGATTTGTGTCCAGTATGTCGCACACTTCCATCTCCTGTGGACTTGTGTCCAGTATGTAGCACACTTACACCTCCTGTGGACTTGTGTCCAGTATGTGGCACACTTACACCTCCTGTGGACTTGTGTCCAGTATGTGGCACACTTACACCACCTGTGGACTTGTGTCCAGTATGTAGCACACTTACACCTCCTGTGGACTTGTGTCCAGTATGTAGCACACTTACATCTCCTGTGGATTTGTGTCCAGTATGTGGCACACTTACACCTCCTGTGGACCTGTGTCCAGTATGTGGCACACTTACACCTCCTGTGGACTTGTGTCCTGTATGTGGCACACTTACACCTCCTGTGGACTTGTGTCCAGTATGTAGCACACTTACACCTCCTGTGGACTTGTGTCCAGTATGTGGCACACTTACATCCCCTGTGGACATGTACCCAGTGTGTGGCACACTTACACCTCCTGTGGACGTGTGTCCAGTATGTGTCACACTTACACCTCCTGTGGAAATGTGTCCAGTATGTGGCACACTTACACCTCCTGTGGACTTGTGTCCAGTATGTGGCACACTTACACCTCCTGTGGATTTGTGTCCAGTATGTGGCACACTTACACCTCCTGTGGAAATGTGTCCAGTATGTGGCACACTTACACCTCCTGTGGAAATGTGTCCAGTATGTGGCACACTTACACCTCCTGTGGATTTGTGTCCAGTATGTGGCACACTTACACCTCCTGTGGAAATGTGTCCAGTATGTGGCACACTTACACCTCCTGTGGATGTGTCCAGTATGTCGCACACTTCCATCTCCTGTGGATTTGTGTCCAGTATGTCGCACACTTCCATCTCCTGTGGACTTGTGTCCAGTATGTAGCACACTTACAACTCCTGTGGACTTGTGTCCAGTGTGTGGCACACATACACCTCCTGTGGACTTGTGTCCAGTATGTGGCACACTTACACCACCTGTGGACTCGTGTCCAGTATGTAGCACACTTACACCTCCTGTGGACTTGTGTCCAGTATGTAGCACACTTACATCTCCTGTGGATTTGTGTCCAGTATGTGGCACATTTACACCTCCTGTGGACTTGTGTCCAGTATGTGGCACACTTACACCTCCTGTGGACTTGTGTCCAGTATGTGGCACACTTACACCTCCTGTGGATTTGTGTCCAGTATGTGGCACACTTACACCTCCTGTGGACTTGTGTCCAGTATGTGGCACACTTACACCTCCTGTGGACTTGTGTCCAATATGTGGCACACTTACACCACCTGTGGACTTGTGTCCAGTATGTAGCACACTTACACCTCCTGTGGACTTGTGTCCAGTATGTAGCACACTTACATCTCCTGTGGATTTGTGTCCAGTATGTGGCACACTTACACCTCCTGTGGACTTGTGTCCAGTATGTGGCACACTTACACCTCCTGTGGACTTGTGTCCAGTATGTGGCACACTTACACCTCCTGTGGACTTGTGTCCAGTATGTAGCACACTTACACATCCTGTGGACTTGTGTCCAGTATGTGGCACACTTACTCCTCCTGTGGACTTGTGTCCAATATGTGGCACACTTACACCACCTGTGGACTTGTGTCCAGTATGTAGCACACTTACACCTCCTGTGGACTTGTGTCCAGTATGTAGCACACTTACATCTCCTGTGGATTTGTGTCCAGTATGTGGCACACTTACACCTCCTGTGGACTTGTGTCCAGTATGTGGCACACACACCTCCTGTGGACTTGTGTCCAGTATGTGGCACACTTACACCTCCTGTGGATTTGTGTCCAGTATGTGGCACACTTACACCTCCTGTGGAAATGTGTCCAGTATGTGGCACACTTACACCTCCTGTGTACTTGTGTCCAGTATGTGGCACACTTACACATCCTGTGGATTTGTGTCCAGTATGTGGCACACTTACACCTCCTGTGGAAATATGTCCAGTATGTGGCACACTTACACCTCCTGTGGACTTGTGTCCAGTATGTGGCACACTTACACCTCCTGTGGACTTGTGTCCAGTATGTAGCACACTTACACCTCCTGTGGACTTGTGTCCAGTATGTAGCACACTTACACCTCCTGTGGAAATGTGTCCAGTATGTGGCACACTTACACCTCCTGTGGATTTGTGTCCAGTATGTGGCACACTTACACCTCCTGTGGAAATGTGTCCAGTATGTGGCACACTTACACCTCCTGTGGATGTGTCCAGTATGTGGCACACTTCCATCTCCTGTGGATTTGTGTCCAGTATGTCGCACACTTCCATCTCCTGTGGACTTGTGTCCAGTATGTAGCACACTTACACCTCCTGTGGACTTGTGTCCAGTATGTGGCACACTTACACCTCCTGTGGACTTGTGTCCAGTATGTGGCACACTTACACCACCTGTGGACTTGTGTCCAGTATGTAGCACACTTACACCTCCTGTGGACTTGTGTCCAGTATGTAGCACACTTACATTTTCTGTGGATTTGTGTCCAGTATGTGGCACACTTACACCTCCTGTGGACCTGTGTCCAGTATGTGGCACACTTACACCTCCTGTGGACTTGTGTCCTGTATGTGGCACACTTACACCTCCTGTGGACTTGTGTCCAGTATGTAGCACACTTACACCTCCTGTGGACTTGTGTCCAGTATGTGGCACACTTACATCCCCTGTGGACATGTACCCAGTGTGTGGCACACTTACATCTCCTGTGGACTTGTGTCCAGTATGTGGCACACTTACACCTCCTGTGGACGTGTGTCCAGTATGTGTCACACTTACACCTCCTGTGGAAATGTGTCCAGTATGTGGCACACTTACACCTCCTGTGGACTTGTGTCCAGTATGTGGCACACTTACACCTCCTGTGGATTTGTGTCCAGTATGTGGCACACTTACACCTCCTGTGGAAATGTGTCCAGTATGTGGCACACTTACACCTCCTGTGGAAATGTGTCCAGTATGTGGCACACTTACACCTCCTGTGGATTTGTGTCCAGTATGTGGCACACTTACACCTCCTGTGGAAATGTGTCCAGTATGTGGCACACTTACACCTCCTGTGGATGTGTCCAGTATGTCGCACACTTCCATCTCCTGTGGATTTGTGTCCAGTATGTCGCACACTTCCATCTCCTGTGGACTTGTGTCCAGTATGTAGCACACTTACAACTCCTGTGGACTTGTGTCCAGTATGTGGCACACATACACCTCCTGTGGACTTGTGTCCAGTATGTGGCACACTTACACCACCTGTGGACTCGTGTCCAGTATGTAGCACACTTACACCTCCTGTGGACTTGTGTCCAGTATGTAGCACACTTACATCTCCTGTGGATTTGTGTCCAGTATGTGGCACACTTACACCTCCTGTGGACTTGTGTCCAGTATGTGGCACACTTACACCTCCTGTGGACTTGTGTCCAGTATGTGGCACACTTACACCTCCTGTGGATTTGTGTCCAGTATGTGGCACACTTACACCTCCTGTGGACTTGTGTCCAGTATGTGGCACACTTACACCTCCTGTGGACTTGTGTCCAATATGTGGCACACTTACACCACCTGTGGACTTGTGTCCAGTATGTAGCACACTTACACCTCCTGTGGACTTGTGTCCAGTATGTAGCACACTTACATCTCCTCTGGATTTGTGTCCAGTATGTGGCACACTTACACCTCCTGTGGACTTGTGTCCAGTATGTGGCACACTTACACCTCCTGTGGACTTGTGTCCAGTATGTGGCACACTTACACCTCCTGTGGACTTGTGTCCAGTATGTAGCACACTTACACCTCCTGTGGACTTGTGTCCAGTATGTGGCACACTTACACCTCCTGTGGACTTGTGTCCAATATGTGGCACACTTACACCACCTGTGGACATGTGTCCAGTATGTAACACACTTACACCTCCTGTGGACTTGTGTCCAGTATGTAGCACACTTACATCTCCTGTGGATTTGTGTCCAGTATGTGGCACACTTACACCTCCTGTGGACTTGTGTCCAGTATGTGGCACACACACCTCCTGTGGACTTGTGTCCAGTATGTGGCACACTTACACCTCCTGTGGATTTGTGTCCAGTATGTGGCACACTTACACCTCCTGTGGAAATGTGTCCAGTATGTGGCACACTTACACCTCCTGTGTACTTGTGTCCAGTATGTGGCACACTTACACATCCTGTGGATTTGTGTCCAGTATGTGGCACACTTACACCTCCTGTGGAAATATGTCCAGTATGTGGCACACTTACACCTCCTGTGGACTTGTGTCCAGTATGTGGCACACTTACACCTCCTGTGGACTTGTGTCCAGTATGTAGCACACTTACACCTCCTGTGGACTTGTGTCCAGTATGTAGCACACTTACACCTCCTGTGGACTTGTGTCCAGTATGTAGCACACTTACACCTCCTGTGGACTTGTGTCCAGTATGTAGCACACTTACACCTCCTGTGGACTTGTGTCCAGTATGTGGCACACTTACACCTCCTGTGGACTTGTGTCCAGTATGTGGCACACTTACATCTCCTGTGGACTTGTACCCAGTATGTGGCACACTTACATCTCCTGTGGACTTGTGTCCAGTATGTGGCACACTTACACCTCCTGTGGACGTGTGTCCAGTATGTGTCACACTTACACCTCCTGTGGAAATGTGTCCAGTATGTGGCACACTTACACCTCCTGTGGACTTGTGTCCAGTATGTAGCACACTTACACCTCCTGTGGACTTGTGTCCAGTATGTAGCACACTTACATCTCCTGTGGATTTGTGTCCAGTATGTGGCACACTTACACCTCCTGTGGACTTGTGTCCAGTATGTGGCACACTTACACCTCCTGTGGACTTGTGTCCAGTATGTGGCACACTTACACCTCCTGTGGACTTGTGTCCAGTATGTAGCACACTTACACCTCCTGTGGACTTGTGTCCAGTATGTGGCACACTTACACCTCCTGTGGACTTGTGTCCAATATGTGGCACACTTACACCACCTGTGGACTTGTGTCCAGTATGTAGCACACTTACACCTCCTGTGGACTTGTGTCCAGTATGTAGCACACTTACATCTCCTGTGGATTTGTGTCCAGTATGTGGCACACTTACACCTCCTGTGGACTTGTGTCCAGTATGTGGCACACACACCTCCTGTGGATTTGTGTCCAGTATGTGGCACACTTACACCTCCTGTGGAAATGTGTCCAGTATGTGGCACACTTACACCTCCTGTGTACTTGTGTCCAGTATGTGGCACACTTACACATCCTGTGGATTTGTGTCCAGTATGTGGCACACTTACACCTCCTGTGGAAATATGTCCAGTATGTGGCACACTTACACCTCCTGTGGACTTGTGTCCAGTATGTGGCACACTTACACCTCCTGTGGACTTGTGTCCAGTATGTAGCACACTTACACCTCCTGTGGACTTGTGTCCAGTATGTAGCACACTTACACCTCCTGTGGACTTGTGTCCAGTATGTAGCACACTTACACCTCCTGTGGACTTGTGTCCAGTATGTAGCACACTTACACCTCCTGTGGACTTGTGTCCAGTATGTGGCACACTTACACCTCCTGTGGACTTGTGTCCAGTATGTGGCACACTTACATCTCCTGTGGACTGGTACCCAGTATGTGGCACACTTACATCTCCTGTGGACTTGTGTCCAGTATGTGGCACACTTACACCTCCTGTGGACGTGTGTCCAGTATGTGTCACACTTACACCTCCTGTGGAAATGTGTCCAGTATGTGGCACACTTACACCTCCTGTGGACTTGTGTCCAGTATGTGGCACACTTACATCTCCTGTGTATTTGTGTCCAGTATGTGGCACACTTACACCTCCTGTGGAAATGTGTCCAGTATGTGGCACACTTACACCTCCTGTGGAAATGTGTCCAGTATGTGGCACACTTACACCTCCTGTGGATTTGTGTCCTGTATGTGGCACACTTACACCTCCTGTGGAAATGTGTCCAGTATGTGGCACA
The DNA here is from genome assembly GCF_048418815.1 of Hemitrygon akajei. Taxonomy (NCBI): domain Eukaryota; kingdom Metazoa; phylum Chordata; class Chondrichthyes; order Myliobatiformes; family Dasyatidae; genus Hemitrygon; species Hemitrygon akajei. The sequence goes on along the minus strand of NC_133147.1, from coordinate 38,775,105 downwards.
CTTACACCACCTGTGGATGTGTCCAGTAAGTCGCACACTTCCATCTCCTGTGGATTTGTGTCCAGTATGTTGCACACTTCCATCTCCTGTGGACTTGTGTCCAGTATGTAGCACACTTACACCTCCTGTGGAAATGTGTCCAGTATGTGGCACACTTACACCTCCTGTGGATGTGTCCAGTATGTCGCACACTTCCATCTCCTGTGGATTTGTGTCCAGTATGTCGCACACTTCCATCTCCTGTGGACTTGTGTCCAGTATGTAGCACACTTACACCTCCTGTGGACTTGTGTCCAGTATGTGGCACACTTACACCTCCTGTGGACTTGTGTCCAGTAAGTGGCACACTTACACCACCTGTGGACTTGTGTCCAGTATGTAGCACACTTGCACCTCCTGTGGACTTGTGTCCAGTATGTAGCACACTTACATCTCCTGTGGATTTGTGTCCAGTATGTGGCACACTTACACCTCCTGTGGACTTGTGTCCAGTATGTGGCACACTTACACCTCCTGTGGACGTGTCCAGTATGTGGCACACTTACACCTCCTGTGGATTTGTGTCCAGTATGTGGCACACTTACACCTCCTGTGGAAATGTGTCCAGTATGTGGCACACTTACACCTCCTGTGGACGTGTGTCCAGTATGTGTCACACTTACACCTCCTGTGGAAATGTGTCCAGTATGTGGCACACTTACACCTCCTGTGGACTTGTGTCCAGTATGTGGCACACTTACACCTCCTGTGGATTTGTGTCCAGTATGTGGCACACTTACACCTCCTGTGGAAATGTGTCCAGTATGTGGCACACTTACACCTCCTGTGGAAATGTGTCCAGTATGTGGCACACTTACACCTCCTGTGGATTTGTGTCCAGTATGTGGCACACTTACACCTCCTGTGGAAATGTGTCCAGTATGTGGCACACTTACACCTCCTGTGGATGTGTCCAGTATGTCGCACACTTCCATCTCCTGTGGATTTGTGTCCAGTATGTCGCACACTTCCATCTCCTGTGGACTTGTGTCCAGTATGTAGCACACTTACAACTCCTGTGGACTTGTGTCCAGTATGTGGCACACATACACCTCCTGTGGACTTGTGTCCAGTATGTGGCACACTTACACCACCTGTGGACTCGTGTCCAGTATGTAGCACACTTACACCTCCTGTGGACTTGTGTCCAGTATGTAGCACACTTACATCTCCTGTGGATTTGTGTCCAGTATGTGGCACACTTACACCTCCTGTGGACTTGTGTCCAGTATGTGGCACACTTACACCTCCTGTGGACTTGTGTCCAGTATGTGGCACACTTACACCTCCTGTGGATTTGTGTCCAGTATGTGGCACACTTACACCTCCTGTGGACTTGTGTCCAGTATGTGGCACACTTACACCTCCTGTGGACTTGTGTCCAATATGTGGCACACTTACACCACCTGTGGACTTGTGTCCAGTATGTAGCACACTTACACCTCCTGTGGACTTGTGTCCAGTATGTAGCACACTTACATCTCCTGTGGATTTGTGTCCAGTATGTGGCACACTTACACCTCCTGTGGACTTGTGTCCAGTATGTGGCACACTTACACCTCCTGTGGACTTGTGTCCAGTATGTGGCACACTTACACCTCCTGTGGACTTGTGTCCAGTATGTAGCACACTTACACCTCCTGTGGACTTGTGTCCAGTATGTGGCACACTTACACCTCCTGTGGACTTGTGTCCAATATGTGGCACACTTACACCACCTGTGGACATGTGTCCAGTATGTAACACACTTACACCTCCTGTGGACTTGTGTCCAGTATGTAGCACACTTACATCTCCTGTGGATTTGTGTCCAGTATGTGGCACACTTACACCTCCTGTGGACTTGTGTCCAGTATGTGGCACACACACCTCCTGTGGACTTGTGTCCAGTATGTGGCACACTTACACCTCCTGTGGATTTGTGTCCAGTATGTGGCACACTTACACCTCCTGTGGAAATGTGTCCAGTATGTGGCACACTTACACCTCCTGTGTACTTGTGTCCAGTATGTGGCACACTTACACATCCTGTGGATTTGTGTCCAGTATGTGGCACACTTACACCTCCTGTGGAAATATGTCCAGTATGTGGCACACTTACACCTCCTGTGGACTTGTGTCCAGTATGTGGCACACTTACACCTCCTGTGGACTTGTGTCCAGTATGTAGCACACTTACACCTCCTGTGGACTTGTGTCCAGTATGTAGCACACTTACACCTCCTGTGGACTTGTGTCCAGTATGTAGCACACTTACACCTCCTGTGGACTTGTGTCCAGTATGTAGCACACTTACACCTCCTGTGGACTTGTGTCCAGTATGTGGCACACTTACACCTCCTGTGGACTTGTGTCCAGTATGTGGCACACTTACATCTCCTGTGGACTTGTACCCAGTATGTGGCACACTTACATCTCCTGTGGACTTGTGTCCAGTATGTGGCACACTTACACCTCCTGTGGACGTGTGTCCAGTATGTGTCACACTTACACCTCCTGTGGAAATGTGTCCAGTATGTGGCACACTTACACCTCCTGTGGACTTGTGTCCAGTATGTAGCACACTTACACCTCCTGTGGACTTGTGTCCAGTATGTAGCACACTTACATCTCCTGTGGATTTGTGTCCAGTATGTGGCACACTTACACCTCCTGTGGACTTGTGTCCAGTATGTGGCACACTTACACCTCCTGTGGACTTGTGTCCAGTATGTGGCACACTTACACCTCCTGTGGACTTGTGTCCAGTATGTAGCACACTTACACCTCCTGTGGACTTGTGTCCAGTATGTGGCACACTTACACCTCCTGTGGACTTGTGTCCAATATGTGGCACACTTACACCACCTGTGGACTTGTGTCCAGTATGTAGCACACTTACACCTCCTGTGGACTTGTGTCCAGTATGTAGCACACTTACATCTCCTGTGGATTTGTGTCCAGTATGTGGCACACTTACACCTCCTGTGGACTTGTGTCCAGTATGTGGCACACACACCTCCTGTGGACTTGTGTCCAGTATGTGGCACACTTACACCTCCTGTGGATTTGTGTCCAGTATGTGGCACACTTACACCTCCTGTGGAAATGTGTCCAGTATGTGGCACACTTACACCTCCTGTGTACTTGTGTCCAGTATGTGGCACACTTACACATCCTGTGGATTTGTGTCCAGTATGTGGCACACTTACACCTCCTGTGGAAATATGTCCAGTATGTGGCACACTTACACCTCCTGTGGACTTGTGTCCAGTATGTGGCACACTTACACCTCCTGTGGACTTGTGTCCAGTATGTAGCACACTTACACCTCCTGTGGACTTGTGTCCAGTATGTAGCACACTTACACCTCCTGTGGACTTGTGTCCAGTATGTAGCACACTTACACCTCCTGTGGACTTGTGTCCAGTATGTAGCACACTTACACCTCCTGTGGACTTGTGTCCAGTATGTGGCACACTTACACCTCCTGTGGACTTGTGTCCAGTATGTGGCACACTTACATCTCCTGTGGACTGGTACCCAGTATGTGGCACACTTACATCTCCTGTGGACTTGTGTCCAGTATGTGGCACACTTACACCTCCTGTGGACGTGTGTCCAGTATGTGTCACACTTACACCTCCTGTGGAAATGTGTCCAGTATGTGGCACACTTACACCTCCTGTGGACTTGTGTCCAGTATGTGGCACACTTACATCTCCTGTGTATTTGTGTCCAGTATGTGGCACACTTACACCTCCTGTGGAAATGTGTCCAGTATGTGGCACACTTACACCTCCTGTGGAAATGTGTCCAGTATGTGGCACACTTACACCTCCTGTGGATTTGTGTCCTGTATGTGGCACACTTACACCTCCTGTGGAAATGTGTCCAGTATGTGGCACACTTACACCACCTGTGGATGTGTCCAGTAAGTCGCACACTTCCATCTCCTGTGGATTTGTGTCCAGTATGTTGCACACTTCCATCTCCTGTGGACTTGTGTCCAGTATGTAGCACACTTACACCTCCTGTGGAAATGTGTCCAGTATGTGGCACACTTACACCTCCTGTGGATGTGTCCAGTATGTCGCACACTTCCATCTCCTGTGGATTTGTGTCCAGTATGTCGCACACTTCCATCTCCTGTGGACTTGTGTCCAGTATGTAGCACACTTACACCTCCTGTGGACTTGTGTCCAGTATGTGGCACACTTACACCTCCTGTGGACTTGTGTCCAGTAAGTGGCACACTTACACCACCTGTGGACTTGTGTCCAGTATGTAGCACACTTGCACCTCCTGTGGACTTGTGTCCAGTATGTAGCACACTTACATCTCCTGTGGATTTGTGTCCAGTATGTGGCACACTTACACCTCCTGTGGACTTGTGTCCAGTATGTGGCACACTTACACCTCCTGTGGACGTGTCCAGTATGTGGCACACTTACACCTCCTGTGGATTTGTGTCCAGTATGTGGCACACTTACACCTCCTGTGGAAATGTGTCCAGTATGTGGCACACTTACACCTCCTGTGGATGTGTCCAGTATGTCGCACACTTCCATCTCCTGTGGATTTGTGTCCAGTATGTCGCACACTTCCATCTCCTGTGGACTTGTGTCCAGTATGTAGCACACTTACAACTCCTGTGGACTTGTGTCCAGTATGTGGCACACATACACCTCCTGTGGACTTGTGTCCAGTATGTGGCACACTTACACCACCTGTGGACTCGTGTCCAGTATGTAGCACACTTACACCTCCTGTGGACTTGTGTCCAGTATGTAGCACACTTACATCTCCTGTGGATTTGTGTCCAGTATGTGGCACACTTACACCTCCTGTGGACTTGTGTCCAGTATGTGGCACACTTACACCTCCTGTGGACTTGTGTCCAGTATGTGGCACACTTACACCTCCTGTGGATTTGTGTCCAGTATGTGGCACACTTACACCTCCTGTGGACTTGTGTCCAGTATGTGGCACACTTACACCTCCTGTGGACTTGTGTCCAATATGTGGCACACTTACACCACCTGTGGACTTGTGTCCAGTATGTAGCACACTTACACCTCCTGTGGACTTGTGTCCAGTATGTAGCACACTTACATCTCCTGTGGATTTGTGTCCAGTATGTGGCACACTTACACCTCCTGTGGACTTGTGTCCAGTATGTGGCACACTTACACCTCCTGTGGACTTGTGTCCAGTATGTGGCACACTTACACCTCCTGTGGACTTGTGTCCAGTATGTAGCACACTTACACCTCCTGTGGACTTGTGTCCAGTATGTGGCACACTTACACCTCCTGTGGACTTGTGTCCAATATGTGGCACACTTACACCACCTGTGGACTTGTGTCCAGTATGTAGCACACTTACACCTCCTGTGGACTTGTGTCCAGTATGTAGCACACTTACATCTCCTGTGGATTTGTGTCCAGTATGTGGCACACTTACACCTCCTGTGGACTTGTGTCCAGTATGTGGCACACACACCTCCTGTGGACTTGTGTCCAGTATGTGGCACACTTACACCTCCTGTGGATTTGTGTCCAGTATGTGGCACACTTACACCTCCTGTGGAAATGTGTCCAGTATGTGGCACACTTACACCTCCTGTGTACTTGTGTCCAGTATGTGGCACACTTACACATCCTATGGATTTGTGTCCAGTATGTGGCACACTTACACCTCCTGTGGAAATATGTCCAGTATGTGGCACACTTACACCTCCTGTGGACTTGTGTCCAGTATGTGGCACACTTACACCTCCAGTGGACTTGTGTCCAGTATGTAGCACACTTACACCTCCTGTGGACTTGTGTCCAGTATGTAGCACACTTACACCTCCTGTGGACTTGTGTCCAGTATGTAGCACACTTACACCTGCTGTGGACTTGTGTCCAGTATGTAGCACACTTACACCTCCTGTGGACTTGTGTCCAGTATGTGGCACACTTACACCTCCTGTGGACTTGTGTCCAGTATGTGGCACACTTACATCTCCTGTGGACTTGTACCCAGTATGTGGCACACTTACATCTCCTGTGGACTTGTGTCCAGTATGTGGCACACTTACACCTCCTGTGGACGTGTGTCCAGTATGTGTCACACTTACACCTCCTGTGGAAATGTGTCCAGTATGTGGCACACTTACACCTCCTGTGGACTTGTGTCCAGTATGTAGCACACTTACACCTCCTGTGGACTTGTGTCCAGTATGTAGCACACTTACATCTCCTGTGGATTTGTGTCCAGTATGTGGCACACTTACATCTCCTGTGGACTTGTGTCCAGTATGTGGCACACTTACACCTCCTGTGGACTTGTGTCCAGTATGTGGCACACTTACACCTCCTGTGGACTTGTGTCCAGTATGTAGCACACTTACACCTCCTGTGGACTTGTGTCCAGTATGTGGCACACTTACACCTCCTGTGGACTTGTGTCCAATATGTGGCACACTTACACCACCTGTGGACTTGTGTCCAGTATGTAGCACACTTACACCTCCTGTGGACTTGTGTCCAGTATGTAGCACACTTACATCTCCTGTGGATTTGTGTCCAGTATGTGGCACACTTACACCTCCTGTGGACTTGTGTCCAGTATGTGGCACACACACCTCCTGTGGACTTGTGTCCAGTATGTGGCACACTTACACCTCCTGTGGATTTGTGTCCAGTATGTGGCACACTTACACCTCCTGTGGAAATGTGTCCAGTATGTGGCACACTTACACCTCCTGTGTACTTGTGTCCAGTATGTGGCACACTTACACATCCTGTGGATTTGTGTCCAGTATGTGGCACACTTACACCTCCTGTGGAAATATGTCCAGTATGTGGCACACTTACACCTCCTGTGGACTTGTGTCCAGTATGTGGCACACTTACACCTCCTGTGGACTTGTGTCCAGTATGTAGCACACTTACACCTCCTGTGGACTTGTGTCCAGTATGTAGCACACTTACACCTCCTGTGGACTTGTGTCCAGTATGTAGCACACTTACACCTCCTGTGGACTTGTGTCCAGTATGTAGCACACTTACACCTCCTGTGGACTTGTGTCCAGTATGTGGCACACTTACACCTCCTGTGGACTTGTGTCCAGTATGTGGCACACTTACATCTCCTGTGGACTTGTACCCAGTATGTGGCACACTTACATCTCCTGTGGACTTGTGTCCAGTATGTGGCACACTTACACCTCCTGTGGACGTGTGTCCAGTATGTGTCACACTTACACCTCCTGTGGAAATGTGTCCAGTATGTGGCACACTTACACCTCCTGTGGACTTGTGTCCAGTATGTGGCACACTTACATCTCCTGTGTATTTGTGTCCAGTATGTGGCACACTTACACCTCCTGTGGAAATGTGTCCAGTATGTGGCACACTTACACCTCCTGTGGAAATGTGTCCAGTATGTGGCACACTTACACCTCCTGTGGATTTGTGTCCTGTATGTGGCACACTTACACCTCCTGTGGAAATGTGTCCAGTATGTGGCACACTTACACCACCTGTGGATGTGTCCAGTATGTCGCACACTTCCATCTCCTGTGGATTTGTGTCCAGTATGTTGCACACTTCCATCTGCTGTGGACTTGTGTCCAGTATGTAGCACACTTACACCTCCTGTGGAAATGTGTCCAGTATGTGGCACACTTACACCTCCTGTGGATGTGTCCAGTATGTCGCACACTTCCATCTCCTGTGGATTTGTGTCCAGTATGTCGCACACTTCCATCTCCTGTGGACTTGTGTCCAGTATGTAGCACACTTACACCTCCTGTGGACTTGTGTCCAGTATGTGGCACACTTACACCTCCTGTGGACTTGTGTCCAGTAAGTGGCACACTTACACCACCTGTGGACTTGTGTCCAGTATGTAGCACACTTGCACCTCCTGTGGACTTGTGTCCAGTATGTAGCACACTTACATCTCCTGTGGATTTGTGTCCAGTATGTGGCACACTTACACCTCCTGTGGACTTGTGTCCAGTATGTGGCACACTTACACCTCCTGTGGACGTGTCCAGTATGTGGCACACTTACACCTCCTGTGGATTTGTGTCCAGTATGTGGCACACTTACACCTCCTGTGGAAATGTGTCCAGTATGTGGCACACTTACACCTCCTGGGTACTTGTGTCCAGTATGTGGCACACTTACAACTCCTGTGGATTTGTGTCCAGTATGTGGCACACTTACACCTCCTGTGGAAATATGTCCAGTATGTGGCACACTTACACCTCCTGTGGACTTGTGTCCAGTATGTGGCACACTTACACCTCCTGTGGATTTGTGTCCAGTATGTGGCACACTTACACCTCCTGTGGAAATATGTCCAGTATGTGGCACACTTACACCTCCTGTGGACGTGTGTCCAGTATGTGTCACACTTACACCTCCTGTGGAAATGTGTCCAGTATGTGGCACACTTACACCTCCTGTGGACTTGTGTCCAGTATGTGGCACACTTACACCTCCTGTGGATTTGTGTCCAGTATGTGGCACACTTACACCTCCTGTGGAAATGTGTCCAGTATGTGGCACACTTACACCTCCTGTGGAAATGTGTCCAGTATGTGGCACACTTACACCTCCTGTGGATTTGTGTCCAGTATGTGGCACACTTACACCTCCTGTGGAAATGTGTCCAGTATGTGGCACACTTACACCTCCTGTGGATGTGTCCAGTATGTCGCACACTTACATCTCCTGTGGATTTGTGTCCAGTATGTCGCACACTTCCATCTCCTGTGGACTTGTGTCCAGTATGTAGCACACTTACAACTCCTGTGGACTTGTGTCCAGTATGTGGCACACATACACCTCCTGTGGACTTGTGTCCAGTATGTGGCACACTTACACCACCTGTGGACTCGTGTCCAGTATGTAGCACACTTACTCCTCCTGTGGACTTGTGTCCAGTATGTAGCACACTTACATCTCCTGTGGATTTGTGTCCAGTATGTGGCACACTTACACCTCCTGTGGACTTGTGTCCAGTATGTGGCACACTTACACCTCCTGTGGACTTGTGTCCAGTATGTGGCACACTTACACCTCCTGTGGACTTGTGTCCAGTATGTAGCACACTTACACCTCCTGTGGACTTGTGTCCAGTATGTAGCACACTTACACCTCCTGTGGACTTGTGTCCAGTATGTAGCACACTTACACCTCCTGTGGACTTGTGTCCAGTATGTGGCACACTTACACCTCCTGTGGACTTGTGTCCAGTATGTGGCACACTTACATCTCCTGTGGACTTGTACCCAGTATGTGGCACACTTACATCTCCTGTGGATTTGTGTCCAGTATGTCGCACACTTCCATCTCCTGTGGACTTGTGTCCAGTATGTAGCACACTTACAACTCCTGTGGACTTGTGTCCAGTATGTGGCACACATACACCTCCTGTGGACTTGTGTCCAGTATGTGGCACACTTACACCACCTGTGGACTCGTGTCCAGTATGTAGCACACTTACACCTCCTGTGGACTTGTGTCCAGTATGTAGCACACTTACATCTCCTGTGGATTTGTGTCCAGTATGTGGCACACTTACACCTCCTGTGGACTTGTGTCCAGTATGTGGCACACTTACACCTCCTGTGGACTTGTGTCCAGTATGTGGCACACTTACACCTCCTGTGGATTTGTGTCCAGTATGTGGCACACTTACACCTCCTGTGGACTTGTGTCCAGTATGTGGCACACTTACACCTCCTGTGGACTTGTGTCCAATATGTGGCACACTTACACCACCTGTGGACTTGTGTCCAGTATGTAGCACACTTACACCTCCTGTGGACTTGTGTCCAGTATGTAGCACACTTACATCTCCTGTGGATTTGTGTCCAGTATGTGGCACACTTACACCTCCTGTGGACTTGTGTCCAGTATGTGGCACACTTACACCTCCTGTGGACTTGTGTCCAGTATGTGGCACACTTACACCTCCTGTGGACTTGTGTCCAGTATGTAGCACACTTACACCTCCTGTGGACTTGTGTCCAGTATGTGGCACACTTACACCTCCTGTGGACTTGTGTCCAATATGTGGCACACTTACACCACCTGTGGACATGTGTCCAGTATGTAACACACTTACACCTCCTGTGGACTTGTGTCCAGTATGTAGCACACTTACATCTCCTGTGGATTTGTGTCCAGTATGTGGCACACTTACACCTCCTGTGGACTTGTGTCCAGTATGTGGCACACACACCTCCTGTGGACTTGTGTCCAGTATGTGGCACACTTACACCTCCTGTGGATTTGTGTCCAGTATGTGGCACACTTACACCTCCTGTGGAAATGTGTCCAGTATGTGGCACACTTACACCTCCTGTGTACTTGTGTCCAGTATGTGGCACACTTACACATCCTGTGGATTTGTGTCCAGTATGTGGCACACTTACACCTCCTGTGGAAATATGTCCAGTATGTGGCACACTTACACCTCCTGTGGACTTGTGTCCAGTATGTGGCACACTTACACCTCCTGTGGACTTGTGTCCAGTATGTAGCACACTTACACCTCCTGTGGACTTGTGTCCAGTATGTAGCACACTTACACCTCCTGTGGACTTGTGTCCAGTATGTAGCACACTTACACCTCCTGTGGACTTGTGTCCAGTATGTAGCACACTTACACCTCCTGTGGACTTGTGTCCAGTATGTGGCACACTTACACCTCCTGTGGACTTGTGTCCAGTATGTGGCACACTTACATCTCCTGTCGACTTGTACCCAGTATGTGGCACACTTACATCTCCTGTGGACTTGTGTCCAGTATGTGGCACACTTACACCTCCTGTGGACGTGTGTCCAGTATGTGTCACACTTACACCTCCTGTGGAAATGTGTCCAGTATGTGGCACACTTACACCTCCTGTGGACTTGTGTCCAGTATGTAGCACACTTACACCTCCTGTGGACTTGTGTCCAGTATGTAGCACACTTACATCTCCTGTGGATTTGTGTCCAGTATGTGGCACACTTACACCTCCTGTGGACTTGTGTCCAGTATGTGGCACACTTACACCTCCTGTGGACTTGTGTCCAGTATGTGGCACACTTACACCTCCTGTGGACTTGTGTCCAGTATGTAGCACACTTACACCTCCTGTGGACTTGTGTCCAGTATGTGGCACACTTACACCTCCTGTGGACTTGTGTCCAATATGTGGCACACTTACACCACCTGTGGACTTGTGTCCAGTATGTAGCACACTTACACCTCCTGTGGACTTGTGTCCAGTATGTAGCACACTTACATCTCCTGTGGATTTGTGTCCAGTATGTGGCACACTTACACCTCCTGTGGACTTGTGTCCAGTATGTGGCACACACACCTCCTGTGGACTTGTGTCCAGTATGTGGCACACTTACACCTCCTGTGGATTTGTGTCCAGTATGTGGCACACTTACACCTCCTGTGGAAATGTGTCCAGTATGTGGCACACTTACACCTCCTGTGTACTTGTGTCCAGTATGTGGCACACTTACACATCCTGTGGATTTGTGTCCAGTATGTGGCACACTTACACCTCCTGTGGAAATATGTCCAGTATGTGGCACACTTACACCTCCTGTGGACTTGTGTCCAGTATGTGGCACACTTACACCTCCTGTGGACTTGTGTCCAGTATGTAGCACACTTACACCTCCTGTGGACTTGTGTCCAGTATGTAGCACACTTACACCTCCTGTGGACTTGTGTCCAGTATGTAGCACACTTACACCTCCTGTGGACTTGTGTCCAGTATGTAGCACACTTACACCTCCTGTGGACTTGTGTCCAGTATGTGGCACACTTACACCTCCTGTGGACTTGTGTCCAGTATGTGGCACACTTACATCTCCTGTGGACTGGTACCCAGTATGTGGCACACTTACATCTCCTGTGGACTTGTGTCCAGTATGTGGCACACTTACACCTCCTGTGGACGTGTGTCCAGTATGTGTCACACTTACACCTCCTGTGGAAATGTGTCCAGTATGTGGCACACTTACACCTCCTGTGGACTTGTGTCCAGTATGTGGCACACTTACATCTCCTGTGTATTTGTGTCCAGTATGTGGCACACTTACACCTCCTGTGGAAATGTGTCCAGTATGTGGCACACTTACACCTCCTGTGGAAATGTGTCCAGTATGTGGCACACTTACACCTCCTGTGGATTTGTGTCCTGTATGTGGCACACTTACACCTCCTGTGGAAATGTGTCCAGTATGTGGCACACTTACACCACCTGTGGATGTGTCCAGTAAGTCGCACACTTCCATCTCCTGTGGATTTGTGTCCAGTATGTTGCACACTTCCATCTCCTGTGGACTTGTGTCCAGTATGTAGCACACTTACACCTCCTGTGGAAATGTGTCCAGTATGTGGCACACTTACACCTCCTGTGGATGTGTCCAGTATGTCGCACACTTCCATCTCCTGTGGATTTGTGTCCAGTATGTCGCACACTTCCATCTCCTGTGGACTTGTGTCCAGTATGTAGCACACTTACACCTCCTGTGGACTTGTGTCCAGTATGTGGCACACTTACACCTCCTGTGGACTTGTGTCCAGTAAGTGGCACACTTACACCACCTGTGGACTTGTGTCCAGTATGTAGCACACTTGCACCTCCTGTGGACTTGTGTCCAGTATGTAGCACACTTACATCTCCTGTGGATTTGTGTCCAGTATGTGGCACACTTACACCTCCTGTGGACTTGTGTCCAGTATGTGGCACACTTACACCTCCTGTGGACGTGTCCAGTATGTGGCACACTTACACCTCCTGTGGATTTGTGTCCAGTATGTGGCACACTTACACCTCCTGTGGAAATGTGTCCAGTATGTGGCACACTTACACCTCCTGTGGATGTGTCCAGTATGTCGCACTCTTCCATCTCCTGTGGATTTGTGTCCAGTATGTCGCACACTTCCATCTCCTGTGGACTTGTGTCCAGTATGTAGCACACTTACAACTCCTGTGGACTTGTGTCCAGTATGTGGCACACATACACCTCCTGTGGACTTGTGTCCAGTATGTGGCACACTTACACCACCTGTGGACTCGTGTCCAGTATGTAGCACACTTACACCTCCTGTGGACTTGTGTCCAGTATGTAGCACACTTACATCTCCTGTGGATTTGTGTCCAGTATGTGGCACACTTACACCTCCTGTGGACTTGTGTCCAGTATGTGGCACACTTACACCTCCTGTGGACTTGTGTCCAGTATGTGGCACACTTACACCTCCTGTGGATTTGTGTCCAGTATGTGGCACACTTACACCTCCTGTGGACTTGTGTCCAGTATGTGGCACACTTACACCTCCTGTGGACTTGTGTCCAATATGTGGCACACTTACACCACCTGTGGACTTGTGTCCAGTATGTAGCACACTTACACCTCCTGTGGACTTGTGTCCAGTATGTAGCACACTTACATCTCCTGTGGATTTGTGTCCAGTATGTGGCACACTTACACCTCCTGTGGACTTGTGTCCAGTATGTGGCACACTTACACCTCCTGTGGACTTGTGTCCAGTATGTGGCACACTTACACCTCCTGTGGACTTGTGTCCAGTATGTAGCACACTTACACCTCCTGTGGACTTGTGTCCAGTATGTGGCACACTTACACCTCCTGTGGACTTGTGTCCAATATGTGGCACACTTACACCACCTGTGGACTTGTGTCCAGTATGTAGCACACTTACACCTCCTGTGGACTTGTGTCCAGTATGTAGCACACTTACATCTCCTGTGGATTTGTGTCCAGTATGTGGCACACTTACACCTCCTGTGGACTTGTGTCCAGTATGTGGCACACACACCTCCTGTGGACTTGTGTCCAGTATGTGGCACACTTACACCTCCTGTGGATTTGTGTCCAGTATGTGGCACACTTACACCTCCTGTGGAAATGTGTCCAGTATGTGGCACACTTACACCTCCTGTGTACTTGTGTCCAGTATGTGGCACACTTACACATCCTGTGGATTTGTGTCCAGTATGTGGCACACTTACACCTCCTGTGGAAATATGTCCAGTATGTGGCACACTTACACCTCCTGTGGACTTGTGTCCAGTATGTGGCACACTTACACCTCCTGTGGACTTGTGTCCAGTATGTAGCACACTTACACCTCCTGTGGACTTGTGTCCAGTATGTAGCACACTTACACCTCCTGTGGACTTGTGTCCAGTATGTAGCACACTTACACCTCCTGTGGACTTGTGTCCAGTATGTAGCACACTTACACCTCCTGTGGACTTGTGTCCAGTATGTGGCACACTTACACCTCCTGTGGACTTGTGTCCAGTATGTGGCACACTTACATCTCCTGTGGACTTGTACCCAGTATGTGGCACACTTACATCTCCTGTGGACTTGTGTCCAGTATGTGGCACACTTACACCTCCTGTGGACGTGTGTCCAGTATGTGTCACACTTACACCTCCTGTGGAAATGTGTCCAGTATGTGGCACACTTACACCTCCTGTGGACTTGTGTCCAGTATGTAGCACACTTACACCTCCTGTGGACTTGTGTCCAGTATGTAGCACACTTACATCTCCTGTGGATTTGTGTCCAGTATGTGGCACACTTACACCTCCTGTGGACTTGTGTCCAGTATGTGGCACACTTACACCTCCTGTGGACTTGTGTCCAGTATGTGGCACACTTACACCTCCTGTGGACTTGTGTCCAGTATGTAGCACACTTACACCTCCTGTGGACTTGTGTCCAGTATGTGGCACACTTACACCTCCTGTGGACTTGTGTCCAATATGTGGCACACTTACACCACCTGTGGACTTGTGTCCAGTATGTAGCACACTTACACCTCCTGTGGACTTGTGTCCAGTATGTAGCACACTTACATCTCCTGTGGATTTGTGTCCAGTATGTGGCACACTTACACCTCCTGTGGACTTGTGTCCAGTATGTGGCACACACACCTCCTGTGGACTTGTGTCCAGTATGTGGCACACTTACACCTCCTGTGGATTTGTGTCCAGTATGTGGCACACTTACACCTCCTGTGGAAATGTGTCCAGTATGTGGCACACTTACACCTCCTGTGTACTTGTGTCCAGTATGTGGCACACTTACACATCCTGTGGATTTGTGTCCAGTATGTGGCACACTTACACCTCCTGTGGAAATATGTCCAGTATGTGGCACACTTACACCTCCTGTGGACTTGTGTCCAGTATGTGGCACACTTACACCTCCTGTGGACTTGTGTCCAGTATGTAGCACACTTACACCTCCTGTGGACTTGTGTCCAGTATGTAGCACACTTACACCTCCTGTGGACTTGTGTCCAATATGTAGCACACTTACACCTCCTGTGGACTTGTGTCCAGTATGTAGCACACTTACACCTCCTGTGGACTTGTGTCCAGTATGTGGCACACTTACACCTCCTGTGGACTTGTGTCCAGTATGTGGCACACTTACATCTCCTGTGGACTTGTACCCAGTATGTGGCACACTTACATCTCCTGTGGACTTGTGTCCAGTATGTGGCACACTTACACCTCCTGTGGACGTGTGTCCAGTATGTGTCACACTTACACCTCCTGTGGAAATGTGTCCAGTATGTGGCACACTTACACCTCCTGTGGACTTGTGTCCAGTATGTGGCACACTTACATCTCCTGTGTATTTGTGTCCAGTATGTGGCACACTTACACCTCCTGTGGAAATGTGTCCAGTATGTGGCACACTTACACCTCCTGTGGAAATGTGTCCAGTATGTGGCACACTTACACCTCCTGTGGATTTGTGTCCTGTATGTGGCACACTTACACCTCCTGTGGAAATGTGTCCAGTATGTGGCACACTTACACCACCTGTGGATGTGTCCAGTATGTCGCACACTTCCATCTCCTGTGGATTTGTGTCCAGTATGTTGCACACTTCCATCTCCTGTGGACTTGTGTCCAGTATGTAGCACACTTACACCTCCTGTGGAAATGTGTCCAGTATGTGGCACACTTACACCTCCTGTGGATGTGTCCAGTATGTCGCACACTTCCATCTCCTGTGGATTTGTGTCCAGTATGTCGCACACTTCCATCTCCTGTGGACTTGTGTCCAGTATGTAGCACACTTACACCTCCTGTGGACTTGTGTCCAGTATGTGGCACACTTACACCTCCTGTGGACTTGTGTCCAGTAAGTGGCACACTTACACCACCTGTGGACTTGTGTCCAGTATGTAGCACACTTGCACCTCCTGTGGACTTGTGTCCAGTATGTAGCACACTTACATCTCCTGTGGATTTGTGTCCAGTATGTGGCACACTTACACCTCCTGTGGACTTGTGTCCAGTATGTGGCACACTTACACCTCCTGTGGACGTGTCCAGTATGTGGCACACTTACACCTCCTGTGGATTTCTGTCCAGTATGTGGCACACTTACACCTCCTGTGGAAATGTGTCCAGTATGTGGCACACTTACACCTCCTGGGTACTTGTGTCCAGTATGTGGCACACTTACAACTCCTGTGGATTTGTGTCCAGTATGTGGCACACTTACACCTCCTGTGGAAATATGTCCAGTATGTGGCACACTTACACCTCCTGTGGACTTGTGTCCAGTATGTGGCACACTTACACCTCCTGTGGATTTGTTTCCAGTATGTGGCACACTTACACCTCCTGTGGAAATATGTCCAGTATGTGGCACACTTACACCTCCTGTGGACGTGTGTCCAGTATGTGTCACACTTACACCTCCTGTGGAAATGTGTCCAGTATGTGGCACACTTACACCTCCTGTGGACTTGTGTCCAGTATGTGGCACACTTACACCTCCTGTGGATTTGTGTCCAGTATGTGGCACACTTACACCTCCTGTGGAAATGTGTCCAGTATGTGGCACACTTACACCTCCTGTGGAAATGTGTCCAGTATGTGGCACACTTACACCTCCTGTGGATTTGTGTCCAGTATGTGGCACACTTACACCTCCTGTGGAAATGTGTCCAGTATGTGGCACACTTACACCTCCTGTGGATGTGTCCAGTATGTCGCACACTTACATCTCCTGTGGATTTGTGTCCAGTATGTCGCACACTTCCATCTCCTGTGGACTTGTGTCCAGTATGTAGCACACTTACAACTCCTGTGGACTTGTGTCCAGTATGTGGCACACATACACCTCCTGTGGACTTGTGTCCAGTATGTGGCACACTTACACCACCTGTGGACTCGTGTCCAGTATGTAGCACACTTACTCCTCCTGTGGACTTGTGTCCAGTATGTAGCACACTTACATCTCCTGTGGATTTGTGTCCAGTATGTGGCACACTTACACCTCCTGTGGACTTGTGTCCAGTATGTGGCACACTTACACCTCCTGTGGACTTGTGTCCAGTATGTGGCACACTTACACCTCCTGTGGACTTGTGTCCAGTATGTAGCACACTTACACCTCCTGTGGACTTGTGTCCAGTATGTAGCACACTTACACCTCCTGTGGACTTGTGTCCAGTATGTAGCACACTTACACCTCCTGTGGACTTGTGTCCAGTATGTGGCACACTTACACCTCCTGTGGACTTGTGTCCAGTATGTGGCACACTTACATCTCCTGTGGACTTGTACCCAGTATGTGGCACACTTACATCTCCTGTGGACTTGTGTCCAGTATGTGGCACACTTACACCTCCTGTGTACGTGTGTCCAGTATGTGTCACACTTACACCTCCTGTGGAAATGTGTCCAGTATGTGGCACACTTACACCTCCTGTGGACTTGTGTCCAGTATGTGGCACACTTACATCTCCTGTGTATTTGTGTCCAGTATGTGGCACACTTACACCTCCTGTGGAAATGTGTCCAGTATGTGGCACACTTACACCTCCTGTGGAAATGTGTCCAGTATGTGGCACACTTACACCTCCTGTGGATGTGTCCAGTATGTGGCACACTTACACCTCCTGTGGAAATGTGTCCAGTATGTGGCACACTTACACCTCCTGTGGATGTGTCCAGTATGTCGCACTCTTCCATCTCCTGTGGATTTGTGTCCAGTATGTCGCACACTTCCATCTCCTGTGGACTTGTGTCCAGTATGTAGCACACTTACAACTCCTGTGGACTTGTGTCCAGTATGTGGCACACATACACCTCCTGTGGACTTGTGTCCAGTATGTGGCACACTTACACCACCTGTGGACTCGTGTCCAGTATGTAGCACACTTACACCTCCTGTGGACTTGTGTCCAGTATGTAGCACACTTACATCTCCTGTGGATTTGTGTCCAGTATGTGGCACACTTACACCTCCTGTGGACTTGTGTCCAGTATGTGGCACACTTACACCTCCTGTGGACTTGTGTCCAGTATGTGGCACACTTACACCTCCTGTGGATTTGTGTCCAGTATGTGGCACACTTACACCTCCTGTGGACTTGTGTCCAGTATGTGGCACACTTACACCTCCTGTGGACTTGTGTCCAATATGTGGCACACTTACACCACCTGTGGACTTGTGTCCAGTATGTAGCACACTTACACCTCCTGTGGACTTGTGTCCAGTATGTAGCACACTTACATCTCCTGTGGATTTGTGTCCAGTATGTGGCACACTTACACCTCCTGTGGACTTGTGTCCAGTATGTGGCACACTTACACCTCCTGTGGACTTGTGTCCAGTATGTGGCACACTTACACCTCCTGTGGACTTGTGTCCAGTATGTAGCACACTTACACCTCCTGTGGACTTGTGTCCAGTATGTGGCACACTTACACCTCCTGTGGACTTGTGTCCAATATGTGGCACACTTACACCACCTGTGGACTTGTGTCCAGTATGTAGCACACTTACACCTCCTGTGGACTTGTGTCCAGTATGTAGCACACTTACATCTCCTGTGGATTTGTGTCCAGTATGTGGCACACTTACACCTCCTGTGGACTTGTGTCCAGTATGTGGCACACACACCTCCTGTGGACTTGTGTCCAGTATGTGGCACACTTACACCTCCTGTGGATTTGTGTCCAGTATGTGGCACACTTACACCTCCTGTGGAAATGTGTCCAGTATGTGGCACACTTACACCTCCTGTGTACTTGTGTCCAGTATGTGGCACACTTACACATCCTGTGGATTTGTGTCCAGTATGTGGCACACTTACACCTCCTGTGGAAATATGTCCAGTATGTGGCACACTTACACCTCCTGTGGACTTGTGTCCAGTATGTGGCACACTTACACCTCCTGTGGACTTGTGTCCAGTATGTAGCACACTTACACCTCCTGTGGACTTGTGTCCAGTATGTAGCACACTTACACCTCCTGTGGACTTGTGTCCAGTATGTAGCACACTTACACCTCCTGTGGACTTGTGTCCAGTATGTAGCACACTTACACCTCCTGTGGACTTGTGTCCAGTATGTGGCACACTTACACCTCCTGTGGACTTGTGTCCAGTATGTGGCACACTTACATCTCCTGTGGACTTGTACCCAGTATGTGGCACACTTACATCTCCTGTGGACTTGTGTCCAGTATGTGGCACACTTACACCTCCTGTGGACGTGTGTCCAGTATGTGTCACACTTACACCTCCTGTGGAAATGTGTCCAGTATGTGGCACACTTACACCTCCTGTGGACTTGTGTCCAGTATGTAGCACACTTACACCTCCTGTGGACTTGTGTCCAGTATGTAGCACACTTACATCTCCTGTGGATTTGTGTCCAGTATGTGGCACACTTACACCTCCTGTGGACTTGTGTCCAGTATGTGGCACACTTACACCTCCTGTGGACTTGTGTCCAGTATGTGGCACACTTACACCTCCTGTGGACTTGTGTCCAGTATGTAGCACACTTACACCTCCTGTGGACTTGTGTCCAGTATGTGGCACACTTACACCTCCTGTGGACTTGTGTCCAATATGTGGCACACTTACACCACCTGTGGACTTGTGTCCAGTATGTAGCACACTTACACCTCCTGTGGACTTGTGTCCAGTATGTAGCACACTTACATCTCCTGTGGATTTGTGTCCAGTATGTGGCACACTTACACCTCCTGTGGACTTGTGTCCAGTATGTGGCACACACACCTCCTGTGGACTTGTGTCCAGTATGTGGCACACTTACACCTCCTGTGGATTTGTGTCCAGTATGTGGCACACTTACACCTCCTGTGGAAATGTGTCCAGTATGTGGCACACTTACACCTCCTGTGTACTTGTGTCCAGTATGTGGCACACTTACACATCCTGTGGATTTGTGTCCAGTATGTGGCACACTTACACCTCCTGTGGAAATATGTCCAGTATGTGGCACACTTACACCTCCTGTGGACTTGTGTCCAGTATGTGGCACACTTACACCTCCTGTGGACTTGTGTCCAGTATGTAGCACACTTACACCTCCTGTGGACTTGTGTCCAGTATGTAGCACACTTACACCTCCTGTGGACTTGTGTCCAATATGTAGCACACTTACACCTCCTGTGGACTTGTGTCCAGTATGTAGCACACTTACACCTCCTGTGGACTTGTGTCCAGTATGTGGCACACTTACACCTCCTGTGGACTTGTGTCCAGTATGTGGCACACTTACATCTCCTGTGGACTTGTACCCAGTATGTGGCACACTTACATCTCCTGTGGACTTGTGTCCAGTATGTGGCACACTTACACCTCCTGTGGACGTGTGTCCAGTATGTGTCACACTTACACCTCCTGTGGAAATGTGTCCAGTATGTGGCACACTTACACCTCCTGTGGACTTGTGTCCAGTATGTGGCACACTTACATCTCCTGTGTATTTGTGTCCAGTATGTGGCACACTTACACCTCCTGTGGAAATGTGTCCAGTATGTGGCACACTTACACCTCCTGTGGAAATGTGTCCAGTATGTGGCACACTTACACCTCCTGTGGATTTGTGTCCTGTATGTGGCACACTTACACCTCCTGTGGAAATGTGTCCAGTATGTGGCACACTTACACCACCTGTGGATGTGTCCAGTATGTCGCACACTTCCATCTCCTGTGGATTTGTGTCCAGTATGTTGCACACTTCCATCTCCTGTGGACTTGTGTCCAGTATGTAGCACACTTACACCTCCTGTGGAAATGTGTCCAGTATGTGGCACACTTACACCTCCTGTGGATGTGTCCAGTATGTCGCACACTTCCATCTCCTGTGGATTTGTGTCCAGTATGTCGCACACTTCCATCTCCTGTGGACTTGTGTCCAGTATGTAGCACACTTACACCTCCTGTGGACTTGTGTCCAGTATGTGGCACACTTACACCTCCTGTGGACTTGTGTCCAGTAAGTGGCACACTTACACCACCTGTGGACTTGTGTCCAGTATGTAGCACACTTGCACCTCCTGTGGACTTGTGTCCAGTATGTAGCACACTTACATCTCCTGTGGATTTGTGTCCAGTATGTGGCACACTTACACCTCCTGTGGACTTGTGTCCAGTATGTGGCACACTTACACCTCCTGTGGACGTGTCCAGTATGTGGCACACTTACACCTCCTGTGGATTTGTGTCCAGTATGTGGCACACTTACACCTCCTGTGGAAATGTGTCCAGTATGTGGCACACTTACACCTCCTGGGTACTTGTGTCCAGTATGTGGCACACTTACAACTCCTGTGGATTTGTGTCCAGTATGTGGCACACTTACACCTCCTGTGGAAATATGTCCAGTATGTGGCACACTTACACCTCCTGTGGACTTGTGTCCAGTATGTGGCACACTTACACCTCCTGTGGATTTGTTTCCAGTATGTGGCACACTTACACCTCCTGTGGAAATATGTCCAGTATGTGGCACACTTACACCTCCTGTGGACGTGTGTCCAGTATGTGTCACACTTACACCTCCTGTGGAAATGTGTCCAGTATGTGGCACACTTACACCTCCTGTGGACTTGTGTCCAGTATGTGGCACACTTACACCTCCTGTGGATTTGTGTCCAGTATGTGGCACACTTACACCTCCTGTGGAAATGTGTCCAGTATGTGGCACACTTACACCTCCTGTGGAAATGTGTCCAGTATGTGGCACACTTACACCTCCTGTGGATTTGTGTCCAGTATGTGGCACACTTACACCTCCTGTGGAAATGTGTCCAGTATGTGGCACACTTACACCTCCTGTGGATGTGTCCAGTATGTCGCACACTTACATCTCCTGTGGATTTGTGTCCAGTATGTCGCACACTTCCATCTCCTGTGGACTTGTGTCCAGTATGTAGCACACTTACAACTCCTGTGGACTTGTGTCCAGTATGTGGCACACATACACTTCCTGTGGACTTGTGTCCAGTATGTGGCACACTTACACCACCTGTGGACTCGTGTCCAGTATGTAGCACACTTACTCCTCCTGTGGACTTGTGTCCAGTATGTAGCACACTTACATCTCCTGTGGATTTGTGTCCAGTATGTGGCACACTTACACCTCCTGTGGACTTGTGTCCAGTATGTGGCACACTTACACCTCCTGTGGACTTGTGTCCAGTATGTGGCACACTTACACCTCCTGTGGACTTGTGTCCAGTATGTAGCACACTTACACCTCCTGTGGACTTGTGTCCAGTATGTAGCACACTTACACCTCCTGTGGACTTGTGTCCAGTATGTAGCACACTTACACCTCCTGTGGACTTGTGTCCAGTATGTGGCACACTTACACCTCCTGTGGACTTGTGTCCAGTATGTGGCACACTTACATCTCCTGTGGACTTGTACCCAGTATGTGGCACACTTACATCTCCTGTGGACTTGTGTCCAGTATGTGGCACACTTACACCTCCTGTGTACGTGTGTCCAGTATGTGTCACACTTACACCTCCTGTGGAAATGTGTCCAGTATGTGGCACACTTACACCTCCTGTGGACTTGTGTCCAGTATGTGGCACACTTACATCTCCTGTGTATTTGTGTCCAGTATGTGGCACACTTACACCTCCTGTGGAAATGTGTCCAGTATGTGGCACACTTACACCTCCTGTGGAAATGTGTCCAGTATGTGGCACACTTACACCTCCTGTGGATTTGTGTCCTGTATGTGGCACACTTACACCTCCTGTGGAAATGTGTCCAGTATGTGGCACACTTACACCTCCTGTGGATGTGTCCAGTATGTCGCACACTTACATCTCCTGTGGATTTGTGTCCAGTATGTCGCACACTTCCATCTCCTGTGGACTTGTGTCCAGTATGTAGCACACTTACAACTCCTGTGGACTTGTGTCCAGTATGTGGCACACATACACCTCCTGTGGACTTGTGTCCAGTATGTGGCACACTTACACCACCTGTGGACTCGTGTCCAGTATGTAGCACACTTACTCCTCCTGTGGACTTGTGTCCAGTATGTAGCACACTTACATCTCCTGTGGATTTGTGTCCAGTATGTGGCACACTTACACCTCCTGTGGACTTGTGTCCAGTATGTGGCACACTTACACCTCCTGTGGACTTGTGTCCAGTATGTGGCACACTTACACCTCCTGTGGACTTGTGTCCAGTATGTAGCACACTTACACCTCCTGTGGACTTGTGTCCAGTATGTAGCACACTTACACCTCCTGTGGACTTGTGTCCAGTATGTAGCACACTTACACCTCCTGTGGACTTGTGTCCAGTATGTGGCAGACTTACACCTCCTGTGGACTTGTGTCCAGTATGTGGCACACTTACATCTCCTGTGGACTTGTACCCAGTATGTGGCACACTTACATCTCCTGTGGACTTGTGTCCAGTATGTGGCACACTTACACCTCCTGTGGACGTGTGTCCAGTATGTGTCACACTTACACCTCCTGTGGAAATGTGTCCAGTATGTGGCACACTTACTCCTCCTGTGGACTTGTGTCCAGTATGTGGCACACTTACATCTCCTGTGTATTTGTGTCCAGTATGTGGTACACTTACACCTCCTGTGGAAATGTGTCCAGTATGTGGCACACTTACACCTCCTGTGGAAATGTGTCCAGTATGTGGCACACTTACACCTCCTGTGGATTTGTGTCCTGTATGTGGCACACTTACACCTCCTGTGGAAATGTGTCCAGTATGTGGCACACTTACACCACCTGTGGATGTGTCCAGTATGTCGCACACTTCCATCTCCTGTGGATTTGTGTCCAGTATGTTGCACACTTCCATCTCCTGTGGACTTGTGTCCAGTATGTAGCACACTTACACCTCCTGTGGAAATGTGTCCAGTATGTGGCACACTTACACCTCCTGTGGATGTGTCCAGTATGTCGCACACTTCCATCTCCTGTGGATTTGTGTCCAGTATGTCGCACACTTCCATCTCCTGTGGACTTGTGTCCAGTATGTAGCACACTTACACCTCCTGTGGACTTGTGTCCAGTATGTGGCACACTTACACCTCCTGTGGACTTGTGTCCAGTAAGTGGCACACTTACACCACCTGTGGACTTGTGTCCAGTATGTAGCACACTTGCACCTCCTGTGGACTTGTGTCCAGTATGTAGCACACTTACATCTCCTGTGGATTTGTGTCCAGTATGTGGCACACTTACACCTCCTGTGGACTTGTGTCCAGTATGTGGCACACTTACACCTCCTGTGGACTTGTCCAGTATGTGGCACACTTACACCTCCTGTGGATTTGTGTCCAGTATGTGGCACACTTACACCTCCTGTGGAAATGTGTCCAGTATGTGGCACACTTACACCTCCTGGGTACTTGTGTCCAGTATGTGGCACACTTACAACTCCTGTGGATTTGTGTCCAGTATGTGGCACACTTACACCTCCTGTGGAAATATGTCCAGTATGTGGCACACTTACACCTCCTGTGGACTTGTGTCCAGTATGTGGCACACTTACACCTCCTGTGGATTTGTGTCCAGTATGTGGCACACTTACACCTCCTGTGGAAATATGTCCAGTATGTGGCACACTTACACCTCCTGTGGACGTGTGTCCAGTATGTGTCACACTTACACCTCCTGTGGAAATGTGTCCAGTATGTGGCACACTTACACCTCCTGTGGACTTGTGTCCAGTATGTGGCACACTTACACCTCCTGTGGATTTGTGTCCAGTATGTGGCACACTTACACCTCCAGTGGAAATGTGTCCAGTATGTGGCACACTTACACCTCCTGTGGAAATGTGTCCAGTATGTGGCACACTTACACCTCCTGTGGATTTGTGTCCAGTATGTGGCACACTTACACCTCCTGTGGAAATGTGTCCAGTATGTGGCACACTTACACCTCCTGTGGATGTGTCCAGTATGTCGCACACTTACATCTCCTGTGGATTTGTGTCCAGTATGTCGCACACTTCCATCTCCTGTGGACTTGTGTCCAGTATGTAGCACACTTACAACTCCTGTGGACTTGTGTCCAGTATGTGGCACACATACACCTCCTGTGGACTTGTGTCCAGTATGTGGCACACTTACACCACCTGTGGACTCGTGTCCAGTATGTAGCACACTTACTCCTCCTGTGGACTTGTGTCCAGTATGTAGCACACTTACATCTCCTGTGGATTTGTGTCCAGTATGTGGCACACTTACACCTCCTGTGGACTTGTGTCCAGTATGTGGCACACTTACACCTCCTGTGGACTTGTGTCCAGTATGTGGCACACTTACACCTCCTGTGGATTTGTGTCCAGTATGTGGCACACTTACACCTCCTGTGGACTTGTGTCCAGTATGTGGCACACTTACACCTCCTGTGGACTTGTGTCCAATATGTGGCACACTTACACCACCTGTGGACTTGTGTCCAGTATGTAGCACACTTACACCTCCTGTGGACTTGTGTCCAGTATGTAGCACACTTACATCTCCTGTGGATTTGTGTCCAGTATGTGGCACACTTACACCTCCTGTGGACTTGTGTCCAGTATGTGGCACACTTACACCTCCTGTGGACTTGTGTCCAGTATGTGGCACACTTACACCTCCTGTGGACTTGTGTCCAGTATGTAGCACACTTACACCTCCTGTGGACTTGTGTCCAGTATGTGGCACACTTACACCTCCTGTGGACTTGTGTCCAATATGTGGCACACTTACACCACCTGTGGACTTGTGTCCAGTATGTAGCACACTTACACCTCCTGTGGACTTGTGTCCAGTATGTAGCACACTTACATCTCCTGTGGATTTGTGTCCAGTATGTGGCACACTTACACCTCCTGTGGACTTGTGTCCAGTATGTGGCACACACACCTCCTGTGGACTTGTGTCCAGTATGTGGCACACTTACACCTCCTGTGGATTTGTGTCCAGTATGTGGCACACTTACACCTCCTGTGGAAATGTGTCCAGTATGTGGCACACTTACACCTCCTGTGTACTTGTGTCCAGTATGTGGCACACTTACACATCCTGTGGATTTGTGTCCAGTATGTGGCACACTTACACCTCCTGTGGAAATATGTCCAGTATGTGGCACACTTACACCTCCTGTGGACTTGTGTCCAGTATGTGGCACACTTACACCTCCTGTGGACTTGTGTCCAGTATGTAGCACACTTACACCTCCTGTGGACTTGTGTCCAGTATGTAGCACACTTACACCTCCTGTGGACTTGTGTCCAGTATGTAGCACACTTACACCTCCTGTGGACTTGTGTCCAGTATGTAGCACACTTACACCTCCTGTGGACTTGTGTCCAGTATGTGGCACACTTACACCTCCTGTGGACTTGTGTCCAGTATGTGGCACACTTACATCTCCTGTGGACTTGTACCCAGTATGTGGCACACTTACATCTCCTGTGGACTTGTGTCCAGTATGTGGCACACTTACACCTCCTGTGGACGTGTGTCCAGTATGTGTCACACTTACACCTCCTGTGGAAATGTGTCCAGTATGTGGCACACTTACACCTCCTGTGGACTTGTGTCCAGTATGTGGCACACTTACATCTCCTGTGTATTTGTGTCCAGTATGTGGCACACTTACACCTCCTGTGGAAATGTGTCCAGTATGTGGCACACTTACACCTCCTGTGGAAATGTGTCCAGTATGTGGCACACTTACACCTCCTGTGGATTTGTGTCCAGTATGTGGCACACTTACACCTCCTGTGGAAATGTGTCCAGTATGTGGCACACTTACACCACCTGTGGATGTGTCCAGTATGTCGCACACATCCATCTCCTGTGGATTTGTGTCCAGTATGTCGCACACTTCCATCTCCTGTGGACTTGTGTCCAATATGTAGCACACTTACACCTCCTGTGGAAATGTGTCCAGTATGTGGCACACTTACACCTCCTGTGGATGTGTCCAGTATGTCGCACACTTCCAGCTCCTGTGGATTTGTGTCCAGTATGTCGCACACTTCCATCTCCTGTGGACTTGTGTCCAGTATGTAGCACACTTACACCTCCTGTGGACTTGTGTCCAGTATGTGGCACACTTACACCTCCTGTGGACTTGTGTCCAGTAAGTGGCACACTTACACCACCTGTGGACTTGTGTCCAGTATGTAGCACACTTACACCTCCTGTGGACCTGTGTCCAGTATGTAGCACACTTACATCTCCTGTGGATTTGGGTCCAGTATGTGGCACACTTACACCTCCTGTGGACTTGTGTCCAGTATGTGGCACACTTACACCTCCTGTGGAAATATGTCCAGTATGTGGCACACTTACACCTCCTGTGGACTTGTGTCCAGTATGTGGCACACTTACACCTCCTGTGGATTTGTGTCCAGTATGTGGCACACTTACACCTCCTGTGGAAATATGTCCAGTATGTGGCACACTTACACCTCCTGTGGACTTGTGTCCAGTATGTGGCACACTTACACCTCCTGTGGACTTGTGTCCAGTATGTAGCACACTTACATCTCCTGTGGATTTGTGTCCAGTATGTGGCACACTTAGACCTCCTGTGGACTTGTGTCCAGTATGTAGCACACTTACACCTCCTGTGGACTTGTGTCCAGTATGTAGCACACTTCCATCTACTGTAGACTTGTGTCCAGTATGTGGCACACTTACACCTCCTGTGGACTTGTGTCCAGTATGTTGCACACTTACACCTCCTGTGGACTTGTGTCCAGTATGTAGCACACTTACACCTCCTGTGGACTTGTATCCTGTATGTAGCACACTTACACCTCCTGTGGACTTGTGTCCAGTATGTGGCACACTTACATCTCCTGTGGACATGTACCCAGTATGTGGCACACTTACATCTCCTGTGGACTTGTGTCCAGTATGTGGCACACTTACACCTCCTGTGGACGTGTGTCCAGTATCTGTCACACTTACACCTCCTGTGGAAATGTGTCCAGTATGTCGCACACTTCCATCTCCTGTGGATTTGTGTCCAGTATGTCGCACACTTCCATCTCCTGTGGACTTGTGTCCAGTATGTAGCACACTTACACCTCCTGTGGAAATGTGTCCAGTATGTGGCACACTTACACCTCCTGTGGATGTGTCCAGTATGTCGCACACTTCCATCTCCTGTGGATTTGTGTCCAGTATGTCGCACACTTCCATCTCCTGTGGACTTGTGTCCAGTATGTAGCACACTTACACCTCCTGTGGACTTGTGTCCAGTATGTGGCACACTTACACCTCCTGTGGACTTGTGTCCAGTAAGTGGCACACTTACACAACCTGTGGACTTGTGTCCAGTATGTAGCACACTTACACCTCCTGTGGACTTGTGTCCAGTATGTAGCACACTTACATCTCCTGTGGATTTGTGTCCAGTATGTGGCACACTTACACCTCCTGTGGACTTGTGTCCAGTATGTGGCACACTTACACCTCCTGTGGACGTGACCAGTATGTGGCACACTTACACCTCCTGTGGATTTGTGTCCAGTATGTGGCACACTTACACCTCCTGTGGAAATGTGTCCAGTATGTGGCACACTTACACCTCCTGGGTACTTGTGTCCAGTATGTGGCACACTTACACCTCCTGTGGATTTGTGTCCAGTATGTGGCACACTTACACCTCCTGTGGAAATATGTCCAGTATGTGGCACACTTACACCTCCTGTGGACTTGTGTCCAGTATGTGGCACACTTACACCTCCTGTGGATTTGTGTCCAGTATGTGGCACACTTACACCTCCTGTGGAAATATGTCCAGTATGTGGCACACTTACACCTCCTGTGGACTTGTGTCCAGTATGTGGCACACTTACACCTCCTATGGACTTGTGTCCAGTATGTAGCACACTTACATCTCCTGTGGATTTGTGTCCAGTATGTGGCACACTTAGACCTCCTGTGGACTTGTGTCCAGTATGTAGCACACTTACACCTCCTGTGGACTTGTGTCCAGTATGTAGCACACTTCCATCTACTGTGGACTGGTGTCCAGTATGTGGCACACTTACACCTCCTGTGGACTTGTGTCCAGTATGTTGCACACTTACACCTCCTGTGGACTTGTGTCCAGTATGTAGCACACTTACACCTCCTGTGGACTTGTGTCCTGTATGTAGCACACTTACACCTCCTGTGGACTTGTGTCCAGTATGTGGCACACTTACATCTCCTGTGGACATGTACCCAGTATGTGGCACACTTACATCTCCTGTGGACTTGTGTCCAGTATGTGGCACACTTACACCTCCTGTGGACGTGTGTCCAGTATGTGTCACACTTACACCTCCTGTGGAAATGTGTCCAGTATGTGGCACACTTACACCTCCTGTGGACTTGTGTCCAGTATGTGGCACACTTACACCTCCTGTGGATTTGTGTCCAGTATGTGGCACACTTACACCTCCTGTGGAAATGTGTCCAGTATGTGGCACACTTACACCTCCTGTGGAAATGTGTCCAGTATGTGGCACACTTACACCTCCTGTGGATTTGTGTCCAGTATGTGGCACACTTACACCTCCTGTGGAAATGTGTCCAGTATGTGGCACACTTACACCTCCTGTGGATGTGTCCAGTATGTCGCACACTTCCATCTCCTGTGGATTTGTGTCCAGTATGTCGCACACTTCCATCTTCTGTGGACTTGTGTCCAGTATGTAGCACACTTACACCTCCTGTGGACTTCTGTCCAGTATGTGGCACACTTACACCTCCTGTGGACTTGTGTCCAGTATGTGGCACACTTACACCACCTGTGGACTTGTGTCCAGTATGTAGCACACTTACACCTCCTGTGGACTTGTGTCCAGTATTTAGCACACTTACTTCTCCTGTGGATTTGTGTCCAGTATGTGGCACACTTACACCTCCTGTGGACTTGTGTCCAGTATGTGGCACACTTCCATCTCCTGTGGACTTGTGTCCAGTATGTAGCACACTTCCATCTCCTGTGGACTTGTGTCCAGTATGTGGCACACTTACACCTCCTGTGGACTTGTGTCCAGTATGTTGCACACTTACACCTCCTGTGGACTTGTGTCCAGTATGTAGCACACTTACACCTCCTGTGGACTTGTGTCCAGTATGTAGCACACTTACACCTCCTGTGGACTTGTGTCCAGTATGTAGCACACTTACACCTCCTGTGGACTTGTGTCCAGTATGTAGCACACTTACACCTCCTGTGGACTTGTGTCCAGTATGTGGCACACTTACATCTCTTGTGGACATGTACCCAGTATGTGGCACACTTTCATTTCCTGTGGACTTGTGTCCAGTATGTGGCACACTTACACCTCCTGTGGACGTGTGTCCAGTATGTGTCACACTTACACCTCCTGTGGAAATGTGTCCAGTATGTGGCACACTTACATCTCCTGTGGACTTGTACCCAGTATGTGGCACACTTACATCTCCTGTGGAAATGTGTCCACTATGTGGCACACTTACACCTCCTGTGGACTTGTGTCCAGTATGTGGCACACTTACACCTCCTGTGGAAATGTGTCCAGTATGTGGCACACTTACACCTCCTGTGGACTTGTGTCCAGTATGTGGCACACTTACATCTCCTGTGTATTTGTGTCCAGTATGTGGCACACTTACACCTCCTGTGGAAATGTGTCCAGTATGTGGCAAACTTACACCTCCTGTGGAAATGTGTCCAGTATGTGGCACACTTACACCTCCTGTGGATTTGTGTCCAGTATGTGGCACACTTACACCTCCTGTGGAAATGTGTCCAGTATGTGGCACACTTACACCACCTGTGGATGTGTCCAGTATGTCGCACACTTCCATCTCCTGTGGATTTGTGTCCAGTATGTCGCACACTTCCATCTCCTGTGGACTTGTGTCCAGTATGTAGCACACTTACACCTCCTGTGGAAATGTGTCCAGTATGTGGCACTCTTACACCTCCTGTGGATGTGTCCAGTATGTCGCACACTTCCATCTCCTGTGGATTTGTGTCCAGTATGTCGCACACTTCCATCTCCTGTGGACTTGTGTCCAGTATGTAGCACACTTACACCTCCTGTGGACTTGTGTCCAGTATGTGGCACACTTACACCTCCTGTGGACTTGTGTCCAGTAAGTGGCACACTTACACCACCTGTGGACTTGTGTCCAGTATGTAGCACACTTACACCTCCTGTGGACTTGTGTCCAGTATGTAGCACACTTACATCTCCTGTGGACTTGTGTCCAATATGTGGCACACTTACACCACCTGTGGACTTGTGTCCAGTATGTAGCACACTTACACCTCCTGTGGACTTGTGTCCAGTATGTAGCACACTTACATCTCCTGTGGATTTGTGTCCAGTATGTGGCACACTTACACCTCCTGTGGACTTGTGTCCAGTATGTGGCACACTTACACCTCCTG
The DNA here is from genome assembly GCF_048418815.1 of Hemitrygon akajei. Taxonomy (NCBI): domain Eukaryota; kingdom Metazoa; phylum Chordata; class Chondrichthyes; order Myliobatiformes; family Dasyatidae; genus Hemitrygon; species Hemitrygon akajei. The sequence goes on along the minus strand of NC_133147.1, from coordinate 38,743,288 downwards.
TGGACTTGTGTCCAGTATGTGGCACACTTACACCTCCTGTGGACTTGTGTCCAGTATGTAGCACACTTACACCTCCTGTGGACTTGTGTCCAGTATGTGGCACACTTACACCTCCTGTGGACTTGTGTCCAATATGTGGCACACTTACACCACCTGTGGACTTGTGTCCAGTATGTAGCACACTTACACCTCCTGTGGACTTGTGTCCAGTATGTAGCACACTTACATCTCCTGTGGATTTGTGTCCAGTATGTGGCACACTTACACCTCCTGTGGACTTGTGTCCAGTATGTGGCACACTTACACCTCCTGTGGATTTGTGTCCAGTATGTGGCACACTTACACCTCCTGTGGAAATGTGTCCAGTATGTGGCACACTTACACCTCCTGTGTACTTGTGTCCAGTATGTGGCACACTTACACATCCTGTGGATTTGTGTCCAGTATGTGGCACACTTACACCTCCTGTGGAAATATGTCCAGTATGTGGCACACTTACACCTCCTGTGGACTTGTGTCCAGTATGTGGCACACTTACACCTCCTGTGGACTTGTGTCCAGTATGTAGCACACTTACACCTCCTGTGGACTTGTGTCCAGTATGTAGCACACTTACACCTCCTGTGGACTTGTGTCCAGTATGTAGCACACTTACACCTCCTGTGGACTTGTGTCCAGTATGTAGCACACTTACACCTCCTGTGGACTTGTGTCCAGTATGTGGCACACTTACACCTCCTGTGGACTTGTGTCCAGTATGTGGCACACTTACATCTCCTGTGGACTTGTACCCAGTATGTGGCACACTTACATCTCCTGTGGACTTGTGTCCAGTATGTGGCACACTTACACCTCCTGTGGACGTGTGTCCAGTATGTGTCACACTTACACCTCCTGTGGAAATGTGTCCAGTATGCGGCACACTTACACCTCTTGTGGACTTGTGTCCAGTATGTGGCACACTTACATCTCCTGTGTATTTGTGTCCAGTATGTGGCACACTTACACCTCCTGTGGAAATGTGTCCAGTATGTGGCACACTTACACCTCCTGTGGAAATGTGTCCAGTATGTGGCACACTTACACCTCCTGTGGATTTGTGTCCAGTATGTGGCACACTTACACCTCCTGTGGAAATGTGTCCAGTATGTGGCACACTTACACCACCTGTGGATGTGTCCAGTATGTCGCACACTTCCATCTCCTGTGGATTTGTGTCCAGTATGTCGCACACTTCCATCTCCTGTGGACTTGTGTCCAGTATGTAGCACACTTACACCTCCTGTGGAAATGTGTCCAGTATGTGGCACACTTACACCTCCTGTGGATGTGTCCAGTATGTCGCACACTTCCAGCTCCTGTGGATTTGTGTCCAGTATGTCGCACACTTCCATCTCCTGTGGACTTGTGTCCAGTATGTAGCACACTTACACCTCCTGTGGACTTGTGTCCAGTATGTGGCACACTTACACCTCCTGTGGACTTGTGTCCAGTAAGTGGCACACTTACACCACCTGTGGACTTGTGTCCAGTATGTAGCACACTTACACCTCCTGTGGACCTGTGTCCAGTATGTAGCACACTTACATCTCCTGTGGATTTGGGTCCAGTATGTGGCACACTTACACCTCCTGTGGACTTGTGTCCAGTATGTGGCACACTTACACCTCCTGTGGAAATATGTCCAGTATGTCGCACACTTACACCTCCTGTGGACTTGTGTCCAGTATGTGGCACACTTACACCTCCTGTGGATTTGTGTCCAGTATGTGGCACACTTACACCTCCTGTGGAAATATGTCCAGTATGTGGCACACTTACACCTCCTGTGGACTTGTGTCCAGTATGTGGCACACTTACACCTCCTGTGGACTTGTGTCCAGTATGTAGCACACTTACATCTCCTGTGGATTTGTGTCCAGTATGTGGCACACTTAGACCTCCTGTGGACTTGTGTCCAGTATGTAGCACACTTACACCTCCTGTGGACTTGTGTCCAGTATGTAGCACACTTCCATCTACTGTAGACTTGTGTCCAGTATGTGGCACACTTACACCTCCTGTGGACTTGTGTCCAGTATGTTGCACACTTACACCTCCTGTGGACTTGTGTCCAGTATGTAGCACACTTACACCTCCTGTGGACTTGTATCCTGTATGTAGCACACTTACACCTCCTGTGGACTTGTGTCCAGTATGTGGCACACTTACATCTCCTGTGGACATGTACCCAGTATGTGGCACACTTACATCTCCTGTGGACTTGTGTCCAGTATGTGGCACACTTACACCTCCTGTGGACGTGTGTCCAGTATCTGTCACACTTACACCTCCTGTGGAAATGTGTCCAGTATGTCGCACACTTCCATCTCCTGTGGATTTGTGTCCAGTATGTCGCACACTTCCATCTCCTGTGGACTTGTGTCCAGTATGTAGCACACTTACACCTCCTGTGGAAATGTGTCCAGTATGTGGCACACTTACACCTCCTGTGGATGTGTCCAGTATGTCGCACACTTCCATCTCCTGTGGATTTGTGTCCAGTATGTCGCACACTTCCATCTCCTGTGGACTTGTGTCCAGTATGTAGCACACTTACACCTCCTGTGGACTTGTGTCCAGTATGTGGCACACTTACACCTCCTGTGGACTTGTGTCCAGTAAGTGGCACACTTACACCACCTGTGGACTTGTGTCCAGTATGTAGCACACTTACACCTGCTGTGGACTTGTGTCCAGTATGTAGCACACTTACATCTCCTGTGGATTTGTGTCCAGTATGTGGCACACTTACACCTCCTGTGGACTTGTGTCCAGTATGTGGCACACTTACACCTCCTGTGGACGTGACCAGTATGTGGCACACTTACACCTCCTGTGGATTTGTGTCCAGTATGTGGCACACTTACACCTCCTGTGGAAATGTGTCCAGTATGTGGCACACTTACACCTCCTGGGTACTTGTGTCCAGTATGTGGCACACTTACACCTCCTGTGGATTTGTGTCCAGTATGTGGCACACTTACACCTCCTGTGGAAATATGTCCAGTATGTGGCACACTTACACCTCCTGTGGACTTGTGTCCAGTATGTGGCACACTTACACCTCCTGTGGATTTGTGTCCAGTATGTGGCACACTTACACCTCCTGTGGAAATATGTCCAGTATGTGGCACACTTACACCTCCTGTGGACTTGTGTCCAGTATGTGGCACACTTACACCTCCTGTGGACTTGTGTCCAGTATGTAGCACACTTACATCTCCTGTGGATTTGTGTCCAGTATGTGGCACACTTAGACCTCCTGTGGACTTGTGTCCAGTATGTAGCACACTTACACCTCCTGTGGACTTGTGTCCAGTATGTAGCACACTTCCATCTACTGTGGACTTGTGTCCAGTATGTGGCACACTTACACCTCCTGTGGACTTGTGTCCAGTATGTTGCACACTTACACCTCCTGTGGACTTGTGTCCAGTATGTAGCACACTTACACCTCCTGTGGACTTGTGTCCTGTATGTAGCACACTTACACCTCCTGTGGACTTGTGTCCAGTATGTGGCACACTTACATCTCCTGTGGACATGTACCAAGTATGTGGCACACTTACATCTCCTGTGGACTTGTGTCCAGTATGTGGCACACTTACACCTCCTGTGGACGTGTGTCCAGTATGTGTCACACTTACACCTCCTGTGGAAATGTGTCCAGTATGTGGCACACTTACACCTCCTGTGGACTTGTGTCCAGTATGTGGCACACTTACACCTCCTGTGGATTTGTGTCCAGTATGTGGCACACTTACACCTCCTGTGGAAATGTGTCCAGTATGTGGCACACTTACACCTCCTGTGGAAATGTGTCCAGTATGTGGCACACTTACACCTCCTGTGGATTTGTGTCCAGTATGTGGCACACTTACACCTCCTGTGGAAATGTGTCCAGTATGTGGCACACTTACACCTCCTGTGGATGTGTCCAGTATGTCGCACACTTCCATCTCCTGTGGATTTGTGTCCAGTATGTCGCACACTTCCATCTTCTGTGGACTTGTGTCCAGTATGTAGCACACTTACACCTCCTGTGGACTTCTGTCCAGTATGTGGCACACTTACACCTCCTGTGGACTTGTGTCCAGTATGTGGCACACTTACACCACCTGTGGACTTGTGTCCAGAATGTAGCACACTTACACCTCCTGTGGACTTGTGTCCAGTATTTAGCACACTTACTTCTCCTGTGGATTTGTGTCCAGTATGTGGCACACTTACACCTCCTGTGGACTTGTGTCCAGTATGTGGCACACTTCCATCTCCTGTGGACTTGTGTCCAGTATGTAGCACACTTCCATCTCCTGTGGACTTGTGTCCAGTATGTGGCACACTTACACCTCCTGTGGACTTGTGTCCAATATGTTGCACACTTACACCTCCTGTGGACTTGTGTCTAGTATGTAGCACACTTACACCTCCTGTGGACTTGTGTCCAGTATGTAGCACACTTACACCTCCTGTGGACTTGTGTCCAGTATGTAGCACACTTACACCTCCTGTGGACTTGTGTCCAGTATGTAGCACACTTACACCTCCTGTGGACTTGTGTCCAGTATGTGGCACACTTACATCTCTTGTGGACATGTACCCAGTATGTGGCACACTTTCATTTCCTGTGGACTTGTGTCCAGTATGTGGCACACTTACACCTCCTGTGGACGTGTGTCCAGTATGTGTCACACTTACACCTCCTGTGGAAATGTGTCCAGTATGTGGCACACTTACATCTCCTGTGGACTTGTACCCAGTATGTGGCACACTTACATCTCCTGTGGACTTGTACCCAGTATGTGGCACACTTACACCTCCTGTGGACTTGTGTCCAGTATGTGGCACACTTACACCTCCTGTGGAAATGTGTCCAGTATGTGGCACACTTACACCTCCTGTGGACTTGTGTCCAGTATGTGGCACACTTACATCTCCTGTGTATTTGTGTCCAGTATGTGGCACACTTACACCTCCTGTGGAAATGTGTCCAGTATGTGGCAAACTTACACCTCCTGTGGAAATGTGTCCAGTATGTGGCACACTTACACCTCCTGTGGATTTGTGTCCAGTATGTGGCACACTTACACCTCCTGTGGAAATGTGTCCAGTATGTGGCACACTTACACCACCTGTGGATGTGTCCAGTATGTCGCACACTTCCATCTCCTGTGGATTTGTGTCCAGTATGTCGCACACTTCCATCTCCTGTGGACTTGTGTCCAGTATGTAGCACACTTACACCTCCTGTGGAAATGTGTCCAGTATGTGGCACACTTACACCTCCTGTGGATGTGTCCAGTATGTCGCACACTTCCATCTCCTGTGGATTTGTGTCCAGTATGTCGCACACTTCCATCTCCTGTGGACTTGTGTCCAGTATGTAGCACACTTACACCTCCTGTGGACTTGTGTCCAGTATGTGGCACACTTACACCTCCTGTGGACTTGTGTCCAGTAAGTGGCACACTTACACCTCCTGTGGACTTGTGTCCAGTATGTAGCAGACTTACATCTCCTGTGGATTTGTGTCCAGTATGTGGCACACTTACACCTCCTGTGGACTTGTGTCCAGTATGTGGCACACTTACACCTCCTGTGGACGTGTCCAGTATGTGGCACACTTACACCTCCTGTGGACTTGTGTCCAGTAAGTGGCACACTTACACCTCCTGTGGACTTGTGTCCAGTATGTAGCACACTTACATCTCCTGTGGATTTGTGTCCAGTATGTGGCACACTTACACCTCCTGTGGACTTGTGTCCAGTATGTGGCACACTTACACCTCCTGTGGACGTGTCCAGTATGTGGCACACTTACACCTCCTGTGGATTTGTGTCCAGTATGTGGCACACTTACACCTCCTGTGGAAATGTGTCCAGTATGTGGCACACTTACACCTCCTGGGTACTTGTGTCCAGTATGTGGCACACTTACACCTCCTGTGGATTTGTGTCCAGTATGTGGCACACTTACACCTCCTGTGGAAATATGTCCAGTATGTGGCACACTTACACCTCCTGTGGACTTGTGTCCAGTATGTGGCACACTTACACCTCCTGTGGATTTGTGTCCAGTATGTGGCACACTTACACCTCCTGTGGATTTGTGTCCAGTATGTGGCACACTTACACCTCCTGTGGAAATGTGTCCAGTATGTGGCACACTTACACCTCCTGTGGACTTGTGTCCAGTATGTAGCACACTTACATCTCCTGTGGATTTGTGTCCAGTATGTGGCACACTTAGACCTCCTGTGGACTTGTGTCCAGTATGTAGCACACTTACACCTCCTGTGGACTTGTGTCCAGTATGTAGCACACTTCCATCTACTGTGGACTTGTGTCCAGTATGTGGCACACTTACACCTCCTGTGGACTTGTGTCCAGTATGTTGCACACTTACACCTCCTGTGGACTTGTGTCCAGTATGTAGCACACTTACACCTCCTGTGGACTTGTGTCCTGTATGTAGCACACTTACACCTCCTGCGGACTTGTGTCCAGTATGTGGCACACTTACATCTCCTGTGGACATGTACCCAGTATGTGGCACACTTACATCTCCTGTGGACTTGTGTCCAGTATGTGGCACACTTACACCTCCTGTGGACGTGTGTCCAGTATGTGTCACACTTACACCTCCTGTGGAAATGTGTCCAGTATGTGGCACACTTACACCTCCTGTGGACTTGTGTCCAGTATGTGGCACACTTACACCTCCTGTGGATTTGTGTCCAGTATGTGGCACACTTACACCTCCTGTGGAAATGTGTCCAGTATGTGGCACACTTACACCTCCTGTGGAAATGTGTCCAGTATGTGGCACACTTACACCTCCTGTGGATTTGTGTCCAGTATGTGGCACACTTACACCTCCTGTGGAAATATGTCCAGTATGTGGCACACTTACACCTCCTGTGGATGTGTCCAGTATGTCGCACACTTCCATCTCCTGTGGATTTGTGTCCAGTATGTCGCACACTTCCATCTTCTGTGGACTTGTGTCCAGTATGTAGCACACTTACACCTCCTGTGGACTTCTGTCCAGTATGTGGCACACTTACACCTCCTGTGGACTTGTGTCCAGTATGTGGCACACTTACACCACCTGTGGACTTGTGTCCAGTATGTAGCACACTTACACCTCCTGTGGACTTGTGTCCAGTATTTAGCACACTTACTTCTCCTGTGGATTTGTGTCCAGTATGTGGCACACTTACACCTCCTGTGGACTTGTGTCCAGTATGTGGCACACTTCCATCTCCTGTGGACTTGTGTCCAGTATGTAGCACACTTCCATCTCCTGTGGACTTGTGTCCAGTATGTGGCACACTTACAGCTCCTGTGGACTTGTGTCCAGTATGTTGCACACTTACACCTCCTGTGGACTTGTGTCCAGTATGTAGCACACTTACACCTCCTGTGGACTTGTGTCCAGTATGTGGCACACTTACATCTCCTGTGGACATGTACCCAGTATGTGGCACACTTTCATCTCCTGTGGACTTGTGTCCAGTATGTGGCACACTTACACCTCCTGTGGACGTGTGTCCAGTATGTGTCACACTTACACCTCCTGTGGAAATGTGTCCAGTATGTGGCACACTTACATCTCCTGTGGACTTGTACCCAGTATGTGGCACACTTACATCTCCTGTGGACTTGTACCCAGTATGTGGCACACTTACACCTCCTGTGGACTTGTGTCCAGTATGTGGCACACTTACACCTCCTGTGGAAATGTGTCCAGTATGTGGCACACTTACACCTCCTGTGGATTTGTGTCCAGTATGTGGCACACTTACACCTCCTGTGGAAATGTGTCCAGTATGTGGCACACTTACACCTCCTGTGGATTTGTGTCCAGTATGTGGCACACTTACACCTCCTGTGGAAATGTGTCCAGTATGTGGCACACTTACACCTCCTGTGGAAATGTGTCCAGTATGTGGCACACTTACACCTCCTGTGGAAATGTGTCCAGTATGTGGCACACTTACACCTGCTGTGGATGTGTCCAGTATGTAGCACACTTACACCTCCTGTGGACTTGTGTCCAGTATGTAGCACACTTACACCTCCTGTGGAAATGTGTCCAGTATGTGGCACACTTACACCTCCTGTGGATGTGTCCAGTATGTGGCACACTTACACCTCCTGTGGATGTGTCCAGTATGTGGCACACTTACACCTCCTGTGGATTTGTGTCCAGTATGTGGCACACTTACACCTCCTGTGGAAATGTGTCCAGTATGAGGCACACTTACACCTCCTGTGGAAATGTTTCCAGTATGTGGCACACTTACACCTCCTGTGGATTTGTGACCAGTATGTGGCACACTTACACCTCCTGTGGAAATGTGTCCAGTATGTGGCACACTTACACCTCCTGTGGAAATGTGTCCAGTATGTGGCACACTTACACCTCCTGTGGATGTGTCCAGTATGTCGCACACTTCCATCTCCTGTGGACTTGTGTCCAGTATGTAGCACACTTACACCTCCTGTGGACTTGTGTCCAGTATGTGGCACACTTACACCTCCTGTGGACTTGTGTCCAGTATGTGGCACACATACACCACCTGTGGACTTGTGTCCAGTATGTAGCACACTTACACCTCCTGTGGACTTGTGTCCAGTATGTAGCACACTTACACCTCCTGTGGACGTGTCCAGTATGTGGCACACTTACACCTCCTGTGGACTTGTGTCCAGTATGTGGCACACTTACATCTCCTGTGGACTTGTACCCAGTATGTGGCACACTTACATCTCCTGTGGACTTGTGTCCAGTATGTGGCACACTTACACCTCCTGTGGACGTGTGTCCAGTATGTGTCACACTTACACCTCCTGTGGAAATGTGTCCAGTATGTGGCACACTTACACCTCCTGTGGACCTGTGTCCAGTATGTGGCACACTTACATCTCCTGTGGATTTGTGTCCAGTATGTGGCACACTTACACCTCCTGTGGAAATGTGTCCAGTATGAGGCACACTTACACCTCCTGTGGAAATGTGTCCAGTATGTGGCACACTTACACCTCCTGTGGATTTGTGTCCAGTATGTGGCACACTTACACCTCCTGTGGAAATGTGTCCAGTATGTGGCACACTTACACCTCCTGTGGATGTGTCCAGTATGTCGCACACTTCCATCTCCTGTGGATTTGTGTCCAGTATGTCGCACACTTCCATCTCCTGTGGACTTGTGTCCAGTATGTAGCACACTTACACCTCCTGTGGAAATGTGTCCAGTATGTGGCACACTTACACCTCCTGTGGATGTGTCCAGTATGTAGCACACTTACACCTCCTGTGGACTTGTGTCCAGTATGTGGCACACTTACATCTCCTGTGGACATGTACCCAGTATGTGGCACACTTTCATCTCCTGTGGACTTGTGTCCAGTATGTGGCACACTTACACCTCCTGTGGACGTGTGTCCAGTATGTGTCACACTTACACCTCCTGTGGAAATGTGTCCAGTATGTGGCACACTTACATCTCCTGTGGACTTGTACCCAGTATGTGGCACACTTACACCTCCTGTGGACTTGTGTCCAGTATGTGGCACACTTACACCTCCTGTGGATTTGTGTCCAGTATGTGGCACACTTACACCTCCTGTGGACTTGTGTCCAGTATGTTGCACACTTACACCTCCTGTGGACTTGTGTCCAGTATGTAGCACACTTACACCTCCTGTGGACTTGTGTCCAGTATGTAGCACACTTACAACTCCTGTGGACTTGTGTCCTGTATGTAGCACACTTACACCTCCTGTGGACTTGTGTCCAGCATGTAGCACACTTACACCTCCTGTGGACTTGTGTCCAGTATGTGGCACACTTACATCTCCTGTGGACATGTACCCAGTATGTGGCACACTTACACCTCCTGTGGAAATGTGTCCAGTATGTGGCACACTTACACCTCCTGTGGACGTGTGTCCAGTATGTGTCACACTTACACCTCCTGTGGAAATGTGTCCAGTATGTGGCACACTTACACCTCCTGTGGACTTGTGTCCAGTATGTGGCACACTTACACCTCCTGTGGATTTGTGTCCAGTATGTGGCACACTTACACCTCCTGTGGAAATGTGTCCAGTATGTGGCACACTTACACCTCCTGTGGATTTGTGTCCAGTATGTGGCACACTTACACCTCCTGTGGACTTGTGTCCAGTATGTTGCACACTTACACCTCCTGTGGACTTGTGTCCAGTATGTGGCACACTTACACCTCCTGTGGATTTGTGTCCAGTATGTGGCACACTTACACCTCCTGTGGAAATGTGTCCACTATGTGGCACACTTACACCTCCTGTGTACTTGTGTCCAGTATGTGGCACACTTACACCTCCTGTGGATTTGTGTCCAGTATGTGGCACACTTACACCTCCTGTGGAAATATGTCCAGTATGTGGCACACTTACACCTCCTGTGGACTTGTGTCCAGTATGTGGCACACTTACACCTCCTGTGGACTTGTGTCCAGTATGTAGCACACTTACACCTCCTGTGGACTTGTGTCCAGTATGTAGCACACTTACACCTCCTGTGGACTTGTGTCCAGTATGTAGCACACTTACACCTCCTGTGGACTTGTGTCCAGTATGTAGCACACTTACACCTCCTGTGGACTTGTGTCCAGTATGTGGCACACTTACACCTCCTGTGGACTTGTGTCCAGTATGTGGCACACTTACATCTCCTGTGGACTTGTACCCAGTATGTGGCACACTTACATCTCCTGTGGACTTGTGTCCAGTATGTGGCACACTTACACCTCCTGTGGACGTGTGTCCAGTATGTGTCACACTTACACCTCCTGTGGAAATGTGTCCAGTATGTGGCACACTTACACCTCCTGTGGACCTGTGTCCAGTATGTGGCACACTTACATCTCCTGTGGATTTGTGTCCAGTATGTGGCACACTTACACCTCCTGTGGAAATGTGTCCAGTATGTGGCACACTTACACCTCCTGTGGAAATGTGTCCAGTATGTGGCACACTTACACCTCCTGTGGATTTGTGTCCAGTATGTGGCACACTTACACCTCCTGTGGAAATGTGTCCAGTATGTGGCACACTTACACCTCCTGTGGATGTGTCCAGTATGTCGCACACTTCCATCTCCTGTGGATTTGTGTCCAGTATGCCGCACACTTCCATCTCCTGTGGACTTGTGTCCAGTATGTAGCACACTTACACCTCCTGTGGAAATGTGTCCAGTATGTGGCACACTTACACCTCCTGTGGATGTGTCCAGTATGTCGCACACTTCCATCTCCTGTGGATTTGTGTCCAGTATGTCGCACACTTCCATCTCCTGTGGACTTGTGTCCAGTATGTAGCACACTTACACCTCCTGTGGACTTGTGTCCAGTATGTGGCACACTTACACCTCCTGTGGACTTGTGTCCAGTAAGTGGCACACTTACACCACCTGTGGACTTGTGTCCAGTATGTAGCACACTTACACCTCCTGTGGACTTGTGTCCAGTATGTAGCACACTTACATCTCCTGTGGATTTGTGTCCAGTATGTGGCACACTTACACCTCCTGTGGACTTGTGTCCAGTATGTGGCACACTTACACCTCCTGTGGACGTGTCCAGTATGTGGCACACTTACACCTCCTGTGGATTTGTGTCCAGTATGTGGCACACTTACACCTCCTGTGGAAATGTGTCCAGTATGTGGCACACTTACACCTCCTGGGTACTTGTGTCCAGTATGTGGCACACTTACACCTCCTGTGGATTTGTGTCCAGTATGTGGCACACTTACACCTCCTGTGGAAATATGTCCAGTATGTGGCACACTTACACCTCCTGTGGACTTGTGTCCAGTATGTGGCACACTTACACCTCCTGTGGATTTGTGTCCAGTATGTGGCACACTTACACCTTCTGTGGAAATATGTCCAGTATGTGGCACACTTACACCTCCTGTGGACTTGTGTCCAGTATGTGGCACACTTACACCTCCTGTGGACTTGTGTCCAGTATGTAGCACACTTACATCTCCTGTGGATTGGTGTCCAGTATGTGGCACACTTAGACCTCCTGTGGACTTGTGTCCAGTATGTAGCACACTTACACCTCCTGTGGACTTGTGTCCAGTATGTAGCACACTTCCATCTACTGTGGACTTGTGTCCAGGATGTGGCACACTTACACCTCCTGTGGACTTGTGTCCAGTATGTTGCACACTTACACCTCCTGTGGACTTGTGTCCAGTATGTAGCACACTTACACCTCCTGTGGACTTGTGTCCAGTATGTAGCACACTTACACCTCCTGTGGACTTGTGTCCTGTATGTAGCACACTTACACCTCCTGTGGACTTGTGTCCAGCATGTAGCACACTTACACCTCCTGTGGACTTGTGTCCCGTATGTGGCACACTTACATCTCCTGTGGACATGTACCCAGTATGTGGCACACTTACATCTCCTGTGGACTTGTGTCCAGTATGTGGCACACTTACACCTCCTGTGGACGTGTGTCCAGTATGTGTCACACTTACACCTCCTGTGGAAATGTGTCCAGTATGTGGCACTCTTACACCTCCTGTGGACTTGTGTCCAGTATGTGGCACACTTACACCTTTTGTGGATTTGTGTCCAGTATGTGGCACACTTACACCTCCTGTGGAAATGTGTCCAGTATGTGGCACACTTACACCTCCTGTGGATTTGTGTCCAGTATGTGGCACACTTACACCTCCTGTGGAAATGTGTCCAGTATGTTGCACACTTACACCTCCTGTGGATGTGTCCAGTATGTCGCACACTTCCATCTCCTGTGGATTTGTGTCCAGTATGTCGCACACTTCCATCTTCTGTGGACTTGTGTCCAGTATGTAGCACACTTACACCTCCTGTGGACTTCTGTCCAGAATGTGGCACACTTACACCTCCTGTGGACTTGTGTCCAGTATGTGGCACACTTACACCACCTGTGGACTTGTGTCCAGTATGTAGCACACTTACACCTCCTGTGGACTTGTGTCCAGTATGTAGCACACTTACATCTCCTGTGGATTTGTGTCCAGTATGTGGCACACTTACACCTCCTGTGGACTTGTGTCCAGTATGTGGCACACTTCCATCTCCTGTGGACTTGTGTCCAGTATGTAGCACACTTCCATCTCCTGTGGACTTGTGTCCAGTATGTGTCACACTTACACCTCCTGTGGACTTGTGTCCAGTATGTTGCACACTTACACCTCCTGTGGACTTGTGTCCAGTATGTAGCACACTTACACCTCCTGTGGACTTGTGTCCAGTATGTAGCACACTTACACCTCCTGTGGACTTGTGTCCAGTATGTAGCACACTTACACCTCCTGTGGACTTGTGTCCAGTATGTAGCACACTTACACCTCCTGTGGACTTGTGTCCAGTATGTAGCACACTTACACCTCCTGTGGACTTGTGTCCAGTATGTGGCACACTTACATCTCCTGTGGACATGTACCCAGTATGTGGCACACTTTCATCTCCTGTGGACTTGTGTCCAGTATGTGGCACACTTACACCTCCTGTGGACGTGTGTCCAGTATGTGTCACACTTACACCTCCTGTGGAAATGTGTCCAGTATGTGGCACACTTACATCTCCTGTGGACTTGTACCCAGTATGTGGCACACTTACACCTCCTGTGGACTTGTGTCCAGTATGTGGCACACTTACACCTCCTGTGGATTTGTGTCCAGTATGTGGCACACTTACACCTCCTGTGGACTTGTGTCCAGTATGTTGCACACTTACACCTCCTGTGGACTTGTGTCCAGTATGTAGCACACTTACACCTCCTGTGGACTTGTGTCCAGTATGTAGCACACTTACATCTCCTGTGGACATGTACCCAGTATGTGGCACACTTACACCTCCTGTGGAAATGTGTCCAGTATGTGGCACACTTACACCTCCTGTGGACGTGTGTCCAGTATGTGTCACACTTACACCTCCTGTGGAAATGTGTCCAGTATGTTGCACACTTACACCTCCTGTGGACTTGTGTCCAGTATGTGGCACACTTACACCTCCTGTGGATGTGTCCAGTATGTCGCACACTTCCATCTCCTGTGGATTTGTGTCCAGTATGTCGCACACTTCCATCTTCTGTGGACTTGTGTCCAGTATGTAGCACACTTACACCTCCTGTGGACTTCTGTCCAGAATGTGGCACACTTATACCTCCTGTGGACTTGTTGTCCAGTATGTGGCACACTTACACCACCTGTGGACTTGTGTCCAGTATGTAGCACACTTACACCTCCTGTGGACTTGTGTCCAGTATGTAGCACACTTACATCTCCTGTGGATTTGTGTCCAGTATGTGGCACACTTACACCTCCTGTGGACTTGTGTCCAGTATGTGGCACACTTCCATCTCCTGTGGACTTGTGTCCAGTATGTAGCACACTTCCATCTCCTGTGGACTTGTGTCCAGTATGTGTCACACTTACACCTCCTGTGGACTTGTGTCCAGTATGTTGCACACTTACACCTCCTGTGGACTTGTGTCCAGTATGTAGCACACTTACACCTCCTGTGGACTTGTGTCCAGTATGTAGCACACTTACACCTCCTGTGGACTTGTGTCCAGTATGTAGCACACTTACACCTCCTGTGGACTTGTGTCCAGTATGTAGCACACTTACACCTCCTGTGGACTTGTGTCCAGTATGTAGCACACTTACACCTCCTGTGGACTTGTGTCCAGTATGTGGCACACTTACATCTCCTGTGGACATGTACCCAGTATGTGGCACACTTTCATCTCCTGTGGACTTGTGTCCAGTATGTGGCACACTTACACCTCCTGTGGACGTGTGTCCAGTATGTGTCACACTTACACCTCCTGTGGAAATGTGTCCAGTATGTGGCACACTTACATCTCCTGTGGACTTGTACCCAGTATGTGGCACACTTACACCTCCTGTGGACTTGTGTCCAGTATGTGGCACACTTACACCTCCTGTGGATTTGTGTCCAGTATGTGGCACACTTACACCTCCTGTGGACTTGTGTCCAGTATGTAGCACACTTACACCTCCTGTGGACTTGTGTCCAGCATGTAGCACACTTACACCTCCTGTGGACTTGTGTCCAGTATGTGGCACACTCACATCTCCTGTGGACATGTACCCAGTATGTGGCACACTTACACCTCCTGTGGACTTGTGTCCAGTATGTGGCACACTTACACCTCCTGTGGACTTGTGTCCAGTATGTGGCACACTTACACCACCTGTGGACTTGTGTCCAGTATGTAGCACACTTACACCTCCTGTGGACTTGTGTCCAGTATGTAGCACACTTACACCTCCTGTGGACTTGTGTCCAGTATGTGGCACACTTACACCTCCTGTGGACTTGTGTCCAGTATGTGGCACACTTACATCTCCTGTGGACTTGTACCCAGTATGTGGCACACTTACATCTCCTGTGGACTTGTGTCCAGTATGTGGCACACTTACACCTCCTGTGGACGTGTGTCCAGTATGTGTCACACTTACACCTCCTGTGGAAATGTGTCCAGTATGTGGCACACTTACACCTCCTGTGGACCTGTGTCCAGTATGTGGCACACTTACATCTCCTGTGGATTTGTGTCCAGTATGTGGCACACTTACACCTCCTGTGGAAATGTGTCCAGTATGTGGCACACTTACACCTCCTGTGGAAATGTGTCCAGTATGTGGCACACTTACACCTCCTGTGGATTTGTGTCCAGTATGTGGCACACTTACACCTCCTGTGGAAATGTGTCCAGTATGTGGCACACTTACACCTCCTGTGGATGTGTCCAGTATGTCGCACACTTCCATCTCCTGTGGATTTGTGTCCAGTATGTCGCACACTTCCATCTCCTGTGGACTTGTGTCCAGTATGTAGCACACTTACACCTCCTGTGGAAATGTGTCCAGTATGTGGCACACTTACACCTCCTGTGGATGTGTCCAGTATGTAGCACACTTACACCTCCTGTGGACTTGTGTCCAGTATGTGGCACACTTACATCTCCTGTGGACATGTACCCAGTATGTGGCACACTTTCATCTCCTGTGGACTTGTGTCCAGTATGTGGCACACTTACACCTCCTGTGGACGTGTGTCCAGTATGTGTCACACTTACACCTCCTGTGGAAATGTGTCCAGTATGTGGCACACTTACATCTCCTGTGGACTTGTACCCAGTATGTGGCACACTTACACCTCCTGTGGACTTGTGTCCAGTATGTGGCACACTTACACCTCCTGTGGATTTGTGTCCAGTATGTGGCACACTTACACCTCCTGTGGACTTGTGTCCAGTATGTTGCACACTTACACCTCCTGTGGACTTGTGTCCAGTATGTAGCACACTTACACATCCTGTGGACTTGTGTCCAGTATGTAGCACACTTACAACTCCTGTGGACTTGTGTCCTGTATGTAGCACACTTACACCTCCTGTGGACTTGTGTCCAGCATGTAGCACACTTACACCTCCTGTGGACTTGTGTCCAGTATGTGGCACACTTACATCTCCTGTGGACATGTACCCAGTATGTGGCACACTTACACCTCCTGTGGAAATGTGTCCAGTATGTGGCACACTTACACCTCCTGTGGACGTGTGTCCAGTATGTGTCACACTTACACCTCCTGTGGAAATGTGTCCAGTATGTGGCACACTTACACCTCCTGTGGACTTGTGTCCAGTATGTGGCACACTTACACCTCCTGTGGATTTGTGTCCAGTATGTGGCACACTTACACCTCCTGTGGAAATGTGTCCAGTATGTGGCACACTTACACCTCCTGTGGATTTGTGTCCAGTATGTGGCACACTTACACCTCCTGTGGACTTGTGTCCAGTATGTTGCACACTTACACCTCCTGTGGACTTGTGTCCAGTATGTGGCACACTTACACCTCCTGTGGATTTGTGTCCAGTATGTGGCACACTTACACCTCCTGTGGAAATGTGTCCACTATGTGGCACACTTACACCTCCTGTGTACTTGTGTCCAGTATGTGGCACACTTACACCTCCTGTGGATTTGTGTCCAGTATGTGGCACACTTACACCTCCTGTGGAAATATGTCCAGTATGTGGCACACTTACACCTCCTGTGGACTTGTGTCCAGTATGTGGCACACTTACACCTCCTGTGGACTTGTGTCCAGTATGTAGCACACTTACACCTCCTGTGGACTTGTGTCCAGTATGTAGCACACTTACACCTCCTGTGGACTTGTGTCCAGTATGTAGCACACTTACACCTCCTGTGGACTTGTGTCCAGTATGTAGCACACTTACACCTCCTGTGGACTTGTGTCCAGTATGTGGCACACTTACACCTCCTGTGGACTTGTGTCCAGTATGTGGCACACTTACATCTCCTGTGGACTTGTACCCAGTATGTGGCACACTTACATCTCCTGTGGACTTGTGTCCAGTATGTGGCACACTTACACCTCCTGTGGACGTGTGTCCAGTATGTGTCACACTTACACCTCCTGTGGAAATGTGTCCAGTATGTGGCACACTTACACCTCCTGTGGACCTGTGTCCAGTATGTGGCACACTTACATCTCCTGTGGATTTGTGTCCAGTATGTGGCACACTTACACCTCCTGTGGAAATGTGTCCAGTATGTGGCACACTTACACCTCCTGTGGAAATGTGTCCAGTATGTGGCACACTTACACCTCCTGTGGATTTGTGTCCAGTATGTGGCACACTTACACCTCCTGTGGAAATGTGTCCAGTATGTGGCACACTTACACCTCCTGTGGATGTGTCCAGTATGTCGCACACTTCCATCTCCTGTGGATTTGTGTCCAGTATGCCGCACACTTCCATCTCCTGTGGACTTGTGTCCAGTATGTAGCACACTTACACCTCCTGTGGAAATGTGTCCAGTATGTGGCACACTTACACCTCCTGTGGATGTGTCCAGTATGTCGCACACTTCCATCTCCTGTGGATTTGTGTCCAGTATGTCGCACACTTCCATCTCCTGTGGACTTGTGTCCAGTATGTAGCACACTTACACCTCCTGTGGACTTGTGTCCAGTATGTGGCACACTTACACCTCCTGTGGACTTGTGTCCAGTAAGTGGCACACTTACACCACCTGTGGACTTGTGTCCAGTATGTAGCACACTTACACCTCCTGTGGACTTGTGTCCAGTATGTAGCACACTTACATCTCCTGTGGATTTGTGTCCAGTATGTGGCACACTTACACCTCCTGTGGACTTGTGTCCAGTATGTGGCACACTTACACCTCCTGTGGACGTGTCCAGTATGTGGCACACTTACACCTCCTGTGGATTTGTGTCCAGTATGTGGCACACTTACACCTCCTGTGGAAATGTGTCCAGTATGTGGCACACTTACACCTCCTGGGTACTTGTGTCCAGTATGTGGCACACTTACACCTCCTGTGGATTTGTGTCCAGTATGTGGCACACTTACACCTCCTGTGGAAATATGTCCAGTATGTGGCACACTTACACCTCCTGTGGACTTGTGTCCAGTATGTGGCACACTTACACCTCCTGTGGATTTGTGTCCAGTATGTGGCACACTTACACCTTCTGTGGAAATATGTCCAGTATGTGGCACACTTACACCTCCTGTGGACTTGTGTCCAGTATGTGGCACACTTACACCTCCTGTGGACTTGTGTCCAGTATGTAGCACACTTACATCTCCTGTGGATTGGTGTCCAGTATGTGGCACACTTAGACCTCCTGTGGACTTGTGTCCAGTATGTAGCACACTTACACCTCCTGTGGACTTGTGTCCAGTATGTAGCACACTTCCATCTACTATGGACTTGTGTCCAGGATGTGGCACACTTACACCTCCTGTGGACTTGTGTCCAGTATGTTGCACACTTACACCTCCTGTGGACTTGTGTCCAGTATGTAGCACACTTACACCTCCTGTGGACTTGTGTCCAGTATGTAGCACACTTACACCTCCTGTGGACTTGTGTCCTGTATGTAGCACACTTACACCTCCTGTGGACTTGTGTCCAGCATGTAGCACACTTACACCTCCTGTGGACTTGTGTCCAGTATGTGGCACACTTACATCTCCTGTGGACATGTACCCAGTATGTGGCACACTTACATCTCCTGTGGACTTGTGTCCAGTATGTGGCACACTTACACCTCCTGTGGACGTGTGTCCAGTATGTGTCACACTTACACCTCCTGTGGAAATGTGTCCAGTATGTGGCACTCTTACACCTCCTGTGGACTTGTGTCCAGTATGTGGCACACTTACACCTTTTGTGGATTTGTGTCCAGTATGTGGCACACTTACACCTCCTGTGGAAATGTGTCCAGTATGTGGCACACTTACACCTCCTGTGGATTTGTGTCCAGTATGTGGCACACTTACACCTCCTGTGGAAATGTGTCCAGTATGTTGCACACTTACACCTCCTGTGGATGTGTCCAGTATGTCGCACACTTCCATCTCCTGTGGATTTGTGTCCAGTATGTCGCACACTTCCATCTTCTGTGGACTTGTGTCCAGTATGTAGCACACTTACACCTCCTGTGGACTTCTGTCCAGAATGTGGCACACTTACACCTCCTGTGGACTTGTGTCCAGTATGTGGCACACTTACACCACCTGTGGACTTGTGTCCAGTATGTAGCACACTTACACCTCCTGTGGACTTGTGTCCAGTATGTAGCACACTTACATCTCCTGTGGATTTGTGTCCAGTATGTGGCACACTTACACCTCCTGTGGACTTGTGTCCAGTATGTGGCACACTTCCATCTCCTGTGGACTTGTGTCCAGTATGTAGCACACTTCCATCTCCTGTGGACTTGTGTCCAGTATGTGTCACACTTACACCTCCTGTGGACTTGTGTCCAGTATGTTGCACACTTACACCTCCTGTGGACTTGTGTCCAGTATGTAGCACACTTACACCTCCTGTGGACTTGTGTCCAGTATGTAGCACACTTACACCTCCTGTGGACTTGTGTCCAGTATGTAGCACACTTACACCTCCTGTGGACTTGTGTCCAGTATGTAGCACACTTACACCTCCTGTGGACTTGTGTCCAGTATGTAGCACACTTACACCTCCTGTGGACTTGTGTCCAGTATGTGGCACACTTACATCTCCTGTGGACATGTACCCAGTATGTGGCACACTTTCATCTCCTGTGGACTTGTGTCCAGTATGTGGCACACTTACACCTCCTGTGGACGTGTGTCCAGTATGTGTCACACTTACACCTCCTGTGGAAATGTGTCCAGTATGTGGCACACTTACATCTCCTGTGGACTTGTACCCAGTATGTGGCACACTTACACCTCCTGTGGACTTGTGTCCAGTATGTGGCACACTTACACCTCCTGTGGATTTGTGTCCAGTATGTGGCACACTTACACCTCCTGTGGACTTGTGTCCAGTATGTTGCACACTTACACCTCCTGTGGACTTGTGTCCAGTATGTAGCACACTTACACCTCCTGTGGACTTGTGTCCAGTATGTAGCACACTTACATCTCCTGTGGACATGTACCCAGTATGTGGCACACTTACACCTCCTGTGGAAATGTGTCCAGTATGTGGCACACTTACACCTCCTGTGGACGTGTGTCCAGTATGTGTCACACTTACACCTCCTGTGGAAATGTGTCCAGTATGTTGCACACTTACACCTCCTGTGGACTTGTGTCCAGTATGTGGCACACTTACACCTCCTGTGGATGTGTCCAGTATGTCGCACACTTCCATCTCCTGTGGATTTGTGTCCAGTATGTCGCACACTTCCATCTTCTGTGGACTTGTGTCCAGTATGTAGCACACTTACACCTCCTGTGGACTTCTGTCCAGAATGTGGCACACTTACACCTCCTGTGGACTTGTTGTCCAGTATGTGGCACACTTACACCACCTGTGGACTTGTGTCCAGTATGTAGCACACTTACACCTCCTGTGGACTTGTGTCCAGTATGTAGCACACTTACATCTCCTGTGGATTTGTGTCCAGTATGTGGCACACTTACACCTCCTGTGGACTTGTGTCCAGTATGTGGCACACTTCCATCTCCTGTGGACTTGTGTCCAGTATGTAGCACACTTCCATCTCCTGTGGACTTGTGTCCAGTATGTGTCACACTTACACCTCCTGTGGACTTGTGTCCAGTATGTTGCACACTTACACCTCCTGTGGACTTGTGTCCAGTATGTAGCACACTTACACCTCCTGTGGACTTGTGTCCAGTATGTAGCACACTTACACCTCCTGTGGACTTGTGTCCAGTATGTAGCACACTTACACCTCCTGTGGACTTGTGTCCAGTATGTAGCACACTTACACCTCCTGTGGACTTGTGTCCAGTATGTAGCACACTTACACCTCCTGTGGACTTGTGTCCAGTATGTGGCACACTTACATCTCCTGTGGACATGTACCCAGTATGTGGCACACTTTCATCTCCTGTGGACTTGTGTCCAGTATGTGGCACACTTACACCTCCTGTGGACGTGTGTCCAGTATGTGTCACACTTACACCTCCTGTGGAAATGTGTCCAGTATGTGGCACACTTACATCTCCTGTGGACTTGTACCCAGTATGTGGCACACTTACACCTCCTGTGGACTTGTGTCCAGTATGTGGCACACTTACACCTCCTGTGGATTTGTGTCCAGTATGTGGCACACTTACACCTCCTGTGGACTTGTGTCCAGTATGTAGCACACTTACACCTCCTGTGGACTTGTGTCCAGCATGTAGCACACTTACACCTCCTGTGGACTTGTGTCCAGTATGTGGCACACTCACATCTCCTGTGGACATGTACCCAGTATGTGGCACACTTACACCTCCTGTGGAAATGTGTCCAGTATGTGGCACACTTACACCTCCTGTGGACGTGTGTCCAGTATGTGTCACACTTACACCTCTTGTGGAAATGTGTCCAGTATGTGGCACACTTACACCTCCTGTGGACTTGTGTCCAGTATGTGGCACACTTACACCTCCTGTGGATTTGTGTCCAGTATGTGGCACACTTACACCTCCTGTGGAAATGTGTCCAGTATGTGGCACACTTACACCTCCTGTGGATTTGTGTCCAGTATGTGGCACACTTACACCTCCTGTGGAAATGTGTCCAGTATGTAGCACACTTACACCTCCTGTGGATGTGTCCAGTATGTCGCACACTTCCATCTCCTGTGGATTTGTGTCCAGTATGTCGCACACTTCCATCTTCTGTGGACTTGTGTCCAGTATGTAGCACACTTACACCTCCTGTGGACTTCTGTCCAGTATGTGGCACACTTACACCTCCTGTGGACTTGTGTCCAGTATGTGGCACACTTACACCACCTGTGGACTTGTGTCCAGTATGTAGCACACTTACACCTCCTGTGGACTTGTGTCCAGTATGTAGCACACTTACATCTCCTGTGGATTTGTGTCCAGTATGTGGCACACTTACACCTCCTGTGGACTTGTGTCCAGTATGTGGCACACTTCCATCTCCTGTGGACTTGTGTCCAGTATGTAGCACACTTCCATCTCCTGTGGACTTGTGTCCAGTATGTGGCACACTTACACCTCCTGTGGACTTGTGTCCAGTATGTTGCACACTTACACCTCCTGTGGACTTGTGTCCAGTATGTAGCACACTTACACCTCCTGTGGACTTGTGTCCAGTATGTAGCACACTTACACCTCCTGTGGACTTGTGTCCAGTATGTAGCACACTTACACCTCCTGTGGACTTGTGTCCAGTATGTAGCACACTTACACCTCCTGTGGACTTGTGTCCAGTATGTGGCACACTTACATCTCCTGTGGACATGTACCCAGTATGTGGCACACTTTCATCTCCTGTGGACTTGTGTCCAGTATGTGGCACACTTACACCTCCTGTGGACGTGTGTCCAGTATGTGTCACACTTACACCTCCTGTGGAAATGTGTCCAGTATGTGGCACACTTACATCTCCTGTGGACTTGTACCCAGTATGTGGCACACTTACACCTCCTGTGGACTTGTGTCCAGTATGTGGCACACTTACACCTCCTGTGGATTTGTGTCCAGTATGTGGCACACTTACACCTCCTGTGGAAATGTGTCCAGTATGTGGCACACTTACACCTCCTGTGGAAATGTGTCCAGTATGTGGCACACTTACACCTCCTGTGGATTTGTGTCCAGTATGTGGCACACTTACACCTCCTGTGGAAATGTGTCCAGTATGTGGCACACTTACACCTCCTGTGGATTTGTGTCCAGTATGTGGCACACTTACACCTCCTGTGGAAATGTGTCCAGTATGTGGCACACTTACACCTCCTGTGGAAATGTGTCCAGTATGTGGCACACTTACACCTCCTGTGGAAATGTGTCCAGTATGTGGCACACTTACACCTCCTGTGGATGTGTCCAGTATGTAGCACACTTACACCTCCTGTGGACTTGTGTCCAGTATGTAGCACACTTACACCTCCTGTGGGAATGTGTCCAGTATGTGGCACACTTACACCTCCTGTGGATGTGTCCAGTATGTAGCACACTTACACCTCCTGTGGATTTGTGTCCAGTATGTGGCACACTTCCATCTCCTGTGGATTTGTGTCCAGTATGTCGCACACTTCCATCTCCTGTGGACTTGTGTCCAGTATGTAGCACACATACACCTCCTGTGGACTTGTGTCCAGTATGTGGCACACTTACACCTCCTGTGGACTTGTGTCCAGTATGTGGCACACTTACACCTCCCGTGGACTTGTGTCCAGTATGTAGCACACTTACACCTCCTGTGGACTTGTGTCCAGTACGTGGCACACTTACATCTCCTGTGGACTTGTGTCCAGTATGTGGCACACTTACACCTCCTGTGGACTTGTGTCCAGTATGTGGCACACTTACACCTCCTGTGGAAATGTGTCCAGTATGTGGCACACTTACACCTCCTGTGGATTTGTCCCCAGTATGTAGCACACTTACATCTCCTGTGGATTTGTGTCCAGTATGTGGCACACTTACACCTCCTGTGGACTTGTGTCCAGTATGTGGCACACTTACACCTCCTGTGGACTTGTGTCCAGTATGTGGCACACTTACATCTCCTGTGGATTTGTCTCCAGTATGTGTCACATTTACACCTCCTGTGGACTTGTGTCCAGTATGTGGCACACTTACACCTCCTGTGGACTTGTGTCCAGTATGTGGCACACTTACACCTCCTGTGGACTTGTGTCCAGTATGTGGCACACTTACATCTCCTGTGGATTTGTGTCCAGTATGTGGCACACTTACACCTCCTGTGGACTTGTGTGGCACACTTACATCTCCTGTGGATTTGTGTCCAGTATGTGGCACACTTACACCTCCTGTGGACTTGTGTCCAGTATGTGGCACACTTACACCTCCTGTGGACTTGTGTCCAGTATGTGGCACACTTACACCTCCTGTGGACTTGTGTCCAGTATGTGGCACACTTACATCTCCTGTGGATTTGTGTCCAGTATGTGGCACACTTACACCTCCTGTGGAATTGTGTCCAGTATGTGGCACAATTACACCTCCTGTGGACTTGTGTCCAGTATGTGGCACACTTACACCTCCTGTGGACTTGTGTCCAGTATGTAGCACACTTACACCTCCTGTGGACTTGTGTCCAGTATGTGGCACACTTACATCTCCTGTGGACATGTACCCAGTATGTGGCACACTTACATCCCCTGTGGACTTGTGTCCAGTATGTGGCACACTTACACCTCCTGTGGACGTGTGTCCAGTATGTGTCACACTTACACCTCCTGTGGAAATGTGTCCAGTATGTGGTACACTTACACCTCCTGTGGACTTGTGTCCAGTATGTGGCACACTTACACCTCCTGTGGATTTGTGTCCAGTATGTGGCACACTTACACCTCCTGTGGAAATGTGTCCAGTATGTGGCACACTTACACCTCCTGTGGAAATGTGTCCAGTATGTCGCACACTTCCATCTCCTGTGGACTTGTGTCCAGTATGTAGCACACATACACCTCCTGTGGACTTGTGTCCAGTATGTGGCACACTTACACCTCCTGTGGACTTGTGTCCAGTATGTGGCACACTTACACCTCCCGTGGACTTGTGTCCAGTATGTAGCACACTTACACCTCCTGTGGACTTGTGTCCAGTACGTGGCACACTTACATCTCCTGTGGACTTGTGTCCAGTATGTGGCACACTTACACCTCCTGTGGACTTGTGTCCAGTATGTGGCACACTTACACCTCCTGTGGAAATGTGTCCAGTATGTGGCACACTTACACCTCCTGTGGATTTGTCCCCAGTATGTAGCACACTTACATCTCCTGTGGATTTGTGTCCAGTATGTGGCACACTTACACCTCCTGTGGACTTGTGTCCAGTATGTGGCACACTTACACCTCCTGTGGACTTGTGTCCAGTATGTGGCACACTTACATCTCCTGTGGATTTGTCTCCAGTATGTGTCACATTTACACCTCCTGTGGACTTGTGTCCAGTATGTGGCACACTTACACCTCCTGTGGACTTGTGTCCAGTATGTGGCACACTTACACCTCCTGTGGACTTGTGTCCAGTATGTGGCACACTTACATCTCCTGTGGATTTGTGTCCAGTATGTGGCACACTTACACCTCCTGTGGACTTGTGTGGCACACTTACATCTCCTGTGGATTTGTGTCCAGTATGTGGCACACTTACACCTCCTGTGGACTTGTGTCCAGTATGTGGCACACTTACACCTCCTGTGGACTTGTGTCCAGTATGTGGCACACTTACACCTCCTGTGGACTTGTGTCCAGTATGTGGCACACTTACATCTCCTGTGGATTTGTGTCCAGTATGTGGCACACTTACACCTCCTGTGGAATTGTGTCCAGTATGTGGCACAATTACACCTCCTGTGGACTTGTGTCCAGTATGTGGCACACTTACACCTCCTGTGGACTTGTGTCCAGTATGTAGCACACTTACACCTCCTGTGGACTTGTGTCCAGTATGTGGCACACTTACATCTCCTGTGGACATGTACCCAGTATGTGGCACACTTACATCCCCTGTGGACTTGTGTCCAGTATGTGGCACACTTACACCTCCTGTGGACGTGTGTCCAGTATGTGTCACACTTACACCTCCTGTGGAAATGTGTCCAGTATGTGGTACACTTACACCTCCTGTGGACTTGTGTCCAGTATGTGGCACACTTACACCTCCTGTGGATTTGTGTCCAGTATGTGGCACACTTACACCTCCTGTGGAAATGTGTCCAGTATGTGGCACACTTACACCTCCTGTGGAAATGTGTCCAGTATGTGGCACACTTACACCTCCTGTGGATTTGTGTCCAGTATGTGGCACACTTACACCTCCTGTGGAAATGTGTCCAGTATGTGGCACACTTACACCTCCTGTGGACTTGTGTCCAGTATGTAGCACACTTACACCTCCTGTGGACTTGTGTCCAGTATGTAGCACACTTACACCTCCTGTGGACTTGTGTCCAGTATGTGGCACACTTACATCTCCTGTGGACATGTACCCAGTATGTGGCACACTTTCATCTCCTGTGGACCTGTGTCCAGTATGTGGCACACTTACACCTCCTGTGGACGTGTGTCCAGTATGTGTCACACTTA
The DNA here is from genome assembly GCF_048418815.1 of Hemitrygon akajei. Lineage (NCBI taxonomy): Eukaryota > Metazoa > Chordata > Chondrichthyes > Myliobatiformes > Dasyatidae > Hemitrygon > Hemitrygon akajei. The sequence continues at coordinate 38,716,545 of NC_133147.1, read as the reverse complement.
CACCTCCTGTGGAAATGTGTCCAGTATGTGGCACACTTACATCTCCTGTGGACTTGTACCCAGTATGTGGCACACTTACACCTCCTGTGGACTTGTGTCCAGTATGTGGCACACTTACACCTCCTGTGGATTTGTGTCCAGTATGTGGCACACATACACCTCCTGTGGAAATGTGTCCAGTATGTGGCACACTTACACCTCCTGTGGAAATGTGTCCAGTATGTGGCACACTTACACCTCCTGTGGATTTGTGTCCAGTATGTAGCACACTTACACCTCCTGTGGACTTGTGTCCAGTATGTGGCACACTTACACCTCCTGTGGACTTGTGTCCAGTATGTAGCACACTTACACCTCCTGTGGACTTGTGTCCAGTATGTGGCACACTTACACCTCCTGTGGACTTGTGTCCAGTATGTGGCACACTTACACCTCCTGTGGACTTGTGTCCAGTATGTGGCACACTTACATCTCCTGTGGATTTGTGTCCAGTATGTGGCACACTTACACCTCCTGTGGACTTGTGTGGCACACTTACATCTCCTGTGGATTTGTGTCCAGTATGTGGCACACTTACACCTCCTGTGGACTTGTGTCCAGTATGTGGCACACTTACACCTCCTGTGGACTTGTGTCCAGTATGTGGCACACTTACACCTCCTGTGGACTTGTGTCCAGTATGTGGCACACTTACATCTCCTGTGGATTTGTGTCCAGTATGTGGCACACTTACACCTCCTGTGGAATTGTGTCCAGTATGTGGCACAATTACACCTCCTGTGGACTTGTGTCCAGTATGTGGCACACTTACACCTCCTGTGGACTTGTGTCCAGTATGTAGCACACTTACACCTCCTGTGGACTTGTGTCCAGTATGTGGCACACTTACATCTCCTGTGGACATGTACCCAGTATGTGGCACACTTACATCCCCTGTGGACTTGTGTCCAGTATGTGGCACACTTACACCTCCTGTGGACGTGTGTCCAGTATGTGTCACACTTACACCTCCTGTGGAAATGTGTCCAGTATGTGGTACACTTACACCTCCTGTGGACTTGTGTCCAGTATGTGGCACACTTACACCTCCTGTGGATTTGTGTCCAGTATGTGGCACACTTACACCTCCTGTGGAAATGTGTCCAGTATGTGGCACACTTACACCTCCTGTGGAAATGTGTCCAGTATGTGGCACACTTACACCTCCTGTGGATTTGTGTCCAGTATGTGGCACACTTACACCTCCTGTGGAAATGTGTCCAGTATGTGGCACACTTACACCTCCTGTGGACTTGTGTCCAGTATGTAGCACACTTACACCTCCTGTGGACTTGTGTCCAGTATGTAGCACACTTACACCTCCTGTGGACTTGTGTCCAGTATGTGGCACACTTACATCTCCTGTGGACATGTACCCAGTATGTGGCACACTTTCATCTCCTGTGGACCTGTGTCCAGTATGTGGCACACTTACACCTCCTGTGGACGTGTGTCCAGTATGTGTCACACTTACACCTCCTGTGGAAATGTGTCCAGTATGTGGCACACTTACATCTCCTGTGGACTTGTACCCAGTATGTGGCACACTTACACCTCCTGTGGACTTGTGTCCAGTATGTGGCACACTTACACCTCCTGTGGATTTGTGTCCAGTATGTGGCACACATACACCTCCTGTGGAAATGTGTCCAGTATGTGGCACACTTACACCTCCTGTGGAAATGTGTCCAGTATGTGGCACACTTACACCTCCTGTGGATTTGTGTCCAGTATGTAGCACACTTACACCTCCTGTGGACTTGTGTCCAGTATGTGGCACACTTACACCTCCTGTGGACTTGTGTCCAGTATGTAGCACACTTACACCTCCTGTGGACTTGTGTCCAGTATGTGGCACACTTACATCTCCTGTGGACATGTTGCCAGTATGTGGCACACTTTCATCTCCTGTGGACTTGTGTCCAGTATGTGGCACACTTACACCTCCTGTGGACGTGTGTCCAGTATGTGTCACACTTACACCTCCTGTAAAAATGTGTCCAGTATGTGGCACACTTACATCTCCTGTGGACTTGTACCCAGTATGTGGCACACTTACACCTCCTGTGGACTTGTGTCCAGTATGTGGCACACTTACACCTCCTGTGGATTTGTGTCCAGTATGTGGCACACTTACACCTCCTGTGGAAATGTGTCCAGTATGTGGCACACTTACACCTCCTGTGGAAATGTGTCCAGTATGTGGCACACTTACACCTCCTGTGGATTTGTGTCCAGTATGTGGCACACTTACACCTCCTGTGGAAATGTGTCCAGTATGTGGCACACTTACACCTCCTGTGGATTTGTGTCCAGTATGTGGCACACTTACACCTCCTGTGGAAATGTGTCCAGTATGTGGCACACTTACACCTCCTGTGGAAATGTGTCCAGTATGTGGCACACTTACACCTCCTGTGGAAATGTGTCCAGTATGTGGCACACTTACACCTCCTGTGGATGTGTCCAGTATGTAGCACACTTACACCTCCTGTGGACTTGTGTCCAGTATGTAGCACACTTACACCTCCTGTGGGAATGTGTCCAGTATGTGGCACACTTACACCTCCTGTGGATGTGTCCAGTATGTAGCACACTTACACCTCCTGTGGATTTGTGTCCAGTATGTGGCACACTTCCATCTCCTGTGGATTTGTGTCCAGTATGTCGCACACTTCCATCTCCTGTGGACTTGTGTCCAGTATGTAGCACACATACACCTCCTGTGGACTTGTGTCCAGTATGTGGCACACTTACACCTCCTGTGGACTTGTGTCCAGTATGTGGCACACTTACACCTCCCGTGGACTTGTGTCCAGTATGTAGCACACTTACACCTCCTGTGGACTTGTGTCCAGTACGTGGCACACTTACATCTCCTGTGGACTTGTGTCCAGTATGTGGCACACTTACACCTCCTGTGGACTTGTGTCCAGTATGTGGCACACTTACACCTCCTGTGGAAATGTGTCCAGTATGTGGCACACTTACACCTCCTGTGGATTTGTCCCCAGTATGTAGCACACTTACATCTCCTGTGGATTTGTGTCCAGTATGTGGCACACTTACACCTCCTGTGGACTTGTGTCCAGTATGTGGCACACTTACACCTCCTGTGGACTTGTGTCCAGTATGTGGCACACTTACATCTCCTGTGGATTTGTGTCCAGTATGTGTCACATTTACACCTCCTGTGGACTTGTGTCCAGTATGTGGCACACTTACACCTCCTGTGGACTTGTGTCCAGTATGTGGCACACTTACACCTCCTGTGGACTTGTGTCCAGTATGTGGCACACTTACATCTCCTGTGGATTTGTGTCCAGTATGTGGCACACTTACACCTCCTGTGGACTTGTGTGGCACACTTACATCTCCTGTGGATTTGTGTCCAGTATGTGGCACACTTACACCTCCTGTGGACTTGTGTCCAGTATGTGGCACACTTACACCTCCTGTGGACTTGTGTCCAGTATGTGGCACACTTACACCTCCTGTGGACTTGTGTCCAGTATGTGGCACACTTACATCTCCTGTGGATTTGTGTCCAGTATGTGGCACACTTACACCTCCTGTGGAATTGTGTCCAGTATGTGGCACAATTACACCTCCTGTGGACTTGTGTCCAGTATGTGGCACACTTACACCTCCTGTGGACTTGTGTCCAGTATGTAGCACACTTACACCTCCTGTGGACTTGTGTCCAGTATGTGGCACACTTACATCTCCTGTGGACATGTACCCAGTATGTGGCACACTTACATCCCCTGTGGACTTGTGTCCAGTATGTGGCACACTTACACCTCCTGTGGACGTGTGTCCAGTATGTGTCACACTTACACCTCCTGTGGAAATGTGTCCAGTATGTGGTACACTTACACCTCCTGTGGACTTGTGTCCAGTATGTGGCACACTTACACCTCCTGTGGATTTGTGTCCAGTATGTGGCACACTTACACCTCCTGTGGAAATGTGTCCAGTATGTGGCACACTTACACCTCCTGTGGAAATGTGTCCAGTATGTGGCACACTTACACCTCCTGTGGATTTGTGTCCAGTATGTGGCACACTTACACCTCCTGTGGAAATGTGTCCAGTATGTGGCACACTTACACTTCCTGTGGACTTGTGTCCAGTATGTAGCACACTTACACCTCCTGTGGACTTGTGTCCAGTATGTAGCACACTTACACCTCCTGTGGACTTGTGTCCAGTATGTGGCACACTTACATCTCCTGTGGACATGTACCCAGTATGTGGCACACTTTCATCTCCTGTGGACCTGTGTCCAGTATGTGGCACACTTACACCTCCTGTGGACGTGTGTCCAGTATGTGTCACACTTACACCTCCTGTGGAAATGTGTCCAGTATGTGGCACACTTACATCTCCTGTGGACTTGTACCCAGTATGTGGCACACTTACACCTCCTGTGGACTTGTGTCCAGTATGTGGCACACTTACACCTCCTGTGGATTTGTGTCCAGTATGTGGCACACTTACACCTCCTGTGGAAATGTGTCCAGTATGTGGCACACTTACACCTCCTGTGGAAATGTGTCCAGTATGTGGCACACTTACACCTCCTGTGGATTTGTGTCCAGTATGTGGCACACTTACACCTCCTGTGGAAATGTGTCCAGTATGTGGCACACTTACACCTCCTGTGGATTTGTGTCCAGTATGTGGCACACTTACACCTCCTGTGGAAATGTGTCCAGTATGTGGCACACTTACACCTCCTGTGGAAATGTGTCCAGTATGTGGCACACTTACACCTCCTGTGGAAATGTGTCCAGTATGTGGCACACTTACACCTCCTGTGGATGTGTCCAGTATGTAGCACACTTACACCTCCTGTGGACTTGTGTCCAGTATGTAGCACACTTACACCTCCTGTGGGAATGTGTCCAGTATGTGGCACACTTACACCTCCTGTGGATGTGTCCAGTATGTAGCACACTTACACCTCCTGTGGATTTGTGTCCAGTATGTGGCACACTTCCATCTCCTGTGGATTTGTGTCCAGTATGTCGCACACTTCCATCTCCTGTGGACTTGTGTCCAGTATGTAGCACACATACACCTCCTGTGGACTTGTGTCCAGTATGTGGCACACTTACACCTCCTGTGGACTTGTGTCCAGTATGTGGCACACTTACACCTCCCGTGGACTTGTGTCCAGTATGTAGCACACTTACACCTCCTGTGGACTTGTGTCCAGTATGTGGCACACTTACATCTCCTGTGGACTTGTGTCCAGTATGTGGCACACTTACACCTCCTGTGGACTTGTGTCCAGTATGTGGCACACTTACACCTCCTGTGGAAATGTGTCCAGTATGTGGCACACTTACACCTCCTGTGGATTTGTCCCCAGTATGTAGCACACTTACATCTCCTGTGGATTTGTGTCCAGTATGTGGCACACTTACACCTCCTGTGGACTTGTGTCCAGTATGTGGCACACTTACACCTCCTGTGGACTTGTGTCCAGTATGTGGCACACTTACATCTCCTGTGGATTTGTGTCCAGTATGTGTCACATTTACACCTCCTGTGGACTTGTGTCCAGTATGTGGCACACTTACACCTCCTGTGGACTTGTGTCCAGTATGTGGCACACTTACACCTCCTGTGGACTTGTGTCCAGTATGTGGCACACTTACATCTCCTGTGGATTTGTGTCCAGTATGTGGCACACTTACACCTCCTGTGGACTTGTGTGGCACACTTACATCTCCTGTGGATTTGTGTCCAGTATGTGGCACACTTACACCTCCTGTGGACTTGTGTCCAGTATGTGGCACACTTACACCTCCTGTGGACTTGTGTCCAGTATGTGGCACACTTACACCTCCTGTGGACTTGTGTCCAGTATGTGGCACACTTACATCTCCTGTGGATTTGTGTCCAGTATGTGGCACACTTACACCTCCTGTGGAATTGTGTCCAGTATGTGGCACAATTACACCTCCTGTGGACTTGTGTCCAGTATGTGGCACACTTACACCTCCTGTGGACTTGTGTCCAGTATGTAGCACACTTACACCTCCTGTGGACTTGTGTCCAGTATGTGGCACACTTACATCTCCTGTGGACATGTACCCAGTATGTGGCACACTTACATCCCCTGTGGACTTGTGTCCAGTATGTGGCACACTTACACCTCCTGTGGACGTGTGTCCAGTATGTGTCACACTTACACCTCCTGTGGAAATGTGTCCAGTATGTGGTACACTTACACCTCCTGTGGACTTGTGTCCAGTATGTGGCACACTTACACCTCCTGTGGATTTGTGTCCAGTATGTGGCACACTTACACCTCCTGTGGAAATGTGTCCAGTATGTGGCACACTTACACCTCCTGTGGAAATGTGTCCAGTATGTGGCACACTTACACCTCCTGTGGATTTGTGTCCAGTATGTGGCACACTTACACCTCCTGTGGAAATGTGTCCAGTATGTGACACACTTACACCTCCTGTGGATGTGTCCAGTATGTCGCACACTTCCATCTCCTGTGGATTTGTGTCCAGTATGTCGCACACTTCCATCTCCTGTGGACTTGTGTCCAGTATGTAGCACACTTACAACTCCTGTGGACTTGTGTCCAGTATGTGGCACACTTACACCTCCTGTGGAATTGTGTCCAGTATGTGGCACAATTACACCTCCTGTGGACTTGTGTCCAGTATGTGGCACACTTACACCTCCTGTGGACTTGTGTCCAGTATGTAGCACACTTACACCTCCTGTGGACTTGTGTCCAGTATGTGGCACACTTACATCTCCTGTGGACATGTACCCAGTATGTGGCACACTTACATCCCCTGTGGACTTGTGTCCAGTATGTGGCACACTTACACCTCCTGTGGACGTGTGTCCAGTATGTGTCACACTTACACCTCCTGTGGAAATGTGTCCAGTATGTGGCACACTTACACCTCCTGTGGACTTGTGTCCAGTATGTGGCACACTTACACCTCCTGTGGATTTGTGTCCAGTATGTGGCACACTTACACCTCCTGTGGAAATGTGTCCAGTATGTGGCACACTTACATCTCCTGTGGAAATGTGTCCAGTATGTGGCACACTTACACCTCCTGTGGATTTGTGTCCAGTATGTGGCACACTTACACCTCCTGTGGAAATGTGTCCAGTATGTGGCACACTTACACCTCCTGTGGATGTGTCCAGTATGTCGCACACTTCCATCTCCTGTGGATTTGTGTCCAGTATGTCGCACACTTCCATCTCCTGTGGACTTGTTTCCAGTATGTAGCACACTTACAACTCCTGTGGACTTGTGTCCAGTATGTGGCACACATACACCTCCTGTGGACTTGAGTCCAGTATGTGGCACACTTACACCACCTGTGGACTCGTGTCCAGTATGTAGCACACTTACACCTCCTGTGGACTTGTGTCCAGTATGTAGCACACTTACATCTCCTGTGGATTTGTGTCCAGTATGTGGCACACTTACACCTCCTGTGGACTTGTGTCCAGTATGTGGCACACTTACACCTCCTGTGGACTTGTGTCCAGTATGTGGCACACTTACACCTCCTGTGGATTTGTGTCCAGTATGTGGCACACTTACACCTCCTGTGGAAATATGTCCAGTATGTGGCACACTTACACCTCCTGTGGACTTGTGTCCAGTATGTGGCACACTTACACCTCCTGTGGATTTGTGTCCAGTATGCGGCACACTTACACCTCCTGTGGAAATATGTCCAGTATGTGGCACACTTACACCTCCTGTGGACTTGTGTCCAGTATGTGGCACACTTACACCTCCTGTGGACTTGTGTCCAGTATGTAGCACACTTACACCTCCTGTGGACTTGTGTCCAGTATGTAGCACACTTCCATCTCCAATGGACTTGTGCCCAGTATGTGGCACACTTACACCTCCTGTGGACTTGTGTCCAGTATGTTGCACACTTACACCTCCTGTGGACTTGTGTCCAGTATGTAGCACACTTACACCTCCTGAGGACTTGTGTCCAGTATGTAGCACACTTACACCTCCTGTGGACTTGTGTCCAGTATGTAGCACACTTACACCTCCTGTGGACTTGTGTCCAGTATGTAGCACACTTACACCTCCTGTGGACTTGTGTCCAGTATGTGGCACACTTACATCTCCTGTGGACATGTACCCAGTATGTGGCACACTTACAACTCCTGTGGACTTGTGTCCAGTATGTGGCACACTTACACCTCCTGTGGACGTGTGTCCAGTTTGTGTCACACTTACACCTCCTGTGGAAATGTGTCCAGTATGTGGCACACTTACACCTCCTGTGGACTTGTGTCCAGTATGTGGCACACTTACACCTCCTGTGGATTTGTGTCCAGTATGTGGCACACTTACACCTCCTGTGGAAATGTGTCCAGTATGAGGCACACTTACACCTCCTGTGGAAATGTGTCCAGTATGTGGCACACTTACACCTCCTGTGGATTTGTGACGAGTATGTGGCACACTTACACCTCCTGTGGAAATGTGTCCAGTATGTGGCACACTTACACCTCCTGTGGATGTGTCCAGTATGTCGCACACTTCCATCTCCTGTGGATTTGTGTCCAGTATGTCGCACACTTCCATCTCCTGTGGACTTGTGTCAAGTATGTAGCACACTTACACCTCCTGTGGACTTGTGTCCAGTATGTGGCACACTTACACCTCCTGTGGACTTGTGTCCAGTATGTGGCACACTTACACCACCTGTGGACTTGTGTCCAGTATGTAGCACACTTACACCTGTGGACTTGAGTCCAGTATGTAGCACACTTCCATCTCCTGTGGATTTGTGTCCAGTATGTCGCACACTTCCATCTCCTGTGGACTTGTGTCCAGTATGTAGCACACTTACACCTCCTGTGGACTTGTGTCCAGTATGTGGCACACTGACACCTCCTGTGGACTTGTGTCCAGTATGTGGCACACTTACACCTCCTGTGGACTTGTGTCCAGTATGTAGCACACTTACATCTCCTGTGGATTTGTGTCCAGTATGTGGCACACTTACACCTGTGGACTTGTGTCCAGTATGTGGCACACTTACACCTCCTGTGGACTTGTGTCCAGTATGTGGCACACTTACACCTCCTGTGGTCTTGTGTCCAGTATGTAGCACACTTACACCTCCTGTGGACTTGTGTCCAGTATGTAGCACACTTACACCTCCTGTGGACTTGTGTCCAGTATGTAGCACACTTACACCTCCTGTGGACTTGTGTCCAGTATGTAGCACACTTACACCTCCTGTGGACTTGTGTCCAGTATGTGGCACACTTACACCTCCTGTGGACTTGTGTCCAGTATGTGGCACACTTACATCTCCTGTGGACTTGTACCCAGTATGTGGCACACTTACATCTCCTGTGGACTTGTGTCCAGTATGTGGCACACTTACACCTCCTGTGGACGTGTGTCCAGTATGTGTCACACTTACACCTCCTGTGGAAATGTGTCCAGTATGTGGCACACTTACACCTCCTGTGGACTTGTGTCCAGTATGTGGCACACTTACACCTCCTGTGGATTTGTGTCCAGTATGTGGCACACTTACACCTCCTGTGGAAATGTGTCCAGTATGTGGCACACTTACACCTTCTGTGGAAATGTGTCCAGTATGTGGCACACTTACACCTCCTGTGGATTTGTGTCCAGTATGTGGCACACTTACACCTCCTGTGGAAATGTGTCCAGTATGTGGCACAGTTACACCTCCTGTGGATGTGTCCAGTATGTCGCACACTTCCATCTCCTGTGGATTTGTGTCCAGTATGTCGCACACTTCCATCTCCTGTGGACTTGTGTCCAGTATGTAGCACACTTACACCTCCTGTGGAAATGTGTCCAGTATGTGGCACACTTACACCTCCTGTGGATGTGTCCAGTATGTCGCACACTTCCATCTCCTGTGGATTTGTGTCCAGTATGTCGCACACTTCCATCTCCTGTGGACTTGTCTCCAGTATGTAGCACACTTACACCTCCTGTGGACTTGTGTCCAGTATGTTGCACACTTACACCTCCTGTGGACTTGTGTCCAGTATGTAGCACACTTACACCTCCTGAGGACTTGTGTCCAGTATGTAGCACACTTACACCTCCTGTGGACTTGTGTCCAGTATGTAGCACACTTACACCTCCTGTGGACTTGTGTCCAGTATGTAGCACACTTACACCTCCTGTGGACTTGTGTCCAGTATGTGGCACACTTACATCTCCTGTGGACATGTACCCAGTATGTGGCACACTTACAACTCCTGTGGACTTGTGTCCAGTATGTGGCACACTTACACCTCCTGTGGACGTGTGTCCAGTTTGTGTCACACTTACACCTCCTGTGGAAATGTGTCCAGTATGTGGCACACTTACACCTCCTGTGGACTTGTGTCCAGTATGTGGCACACTTACACCTCCTGTGGATTTGTGTCCAGTATGTGGCACACTTACACCTCCTGTGGAAATGTGTCCAGTATGAGGCACACTTACACCTCCTGTGGAAATGTGTCCAGTATGTGGCACACTTACACCTCCTGTGGATTTGTGACGAGTATGTGGCACACTTACACCTCCTGTGGAAATGTGTCCAGTATGTGGCACACTTACACCTCCTGTGGATGTGTCCAGTATGTCGCACACTTCCATCTCCTGTGGATTTGTGTCCAGTATGTCGCACACTTCCATCTCCTGTGGACTTGTGTCAAGTATGTAGCACACTTACACCTCCTGTGGACTTGTGTCCAGTATGTGGCACACTTACACCTCCTGTGGACTTGTGTCCAGTATGTGGCACACTTACACCACCTGTGGACTTGTGTCCAGTATGTAGCACACTTACACCTGTGGACTTGAGTCCAGTATGTAGCACACTTCCATCTCCTGTGGATTTGTGTCCAGTATGTCGCACACTTCCATCTCCTGTGGACTTGTGTCCAGTATGTAGCACACTTACACCTCCTGTGGACTTGTGTCCAGTATGTGGCACACTGACACCTCCTGTGGACTTGTGTCCAGTATGTGGCACACTTACACCTCCTGTGGACTTGTGTCCAGTATGTAGCACACTTACATCTCCTGTGGATTTGTGTCCAGTATGTGGCACACTTACACCTGTGGACTTGTGTCCAGTATGTGGCACACTTACACCTCCTGTGGACTTGTGTCCAGTATGTGGCACACTTACACCTCCTGTGGTCTTGTGTCCAGTATGTAGCACACTTACACCTCCTGTGGACTTGTGTCCAGTATGTAGCACACTTACACCTCCTGTGGACTTGTGTCCAGTATGTAGCACACTTACACCTCCTGTGGACTTGTGTCCAGTATGTAGCACACTTACACCTCCTGTGGACTTGTGTCCAGTATGTGGCACACTTACACCTCCTGTGGACTTGTGTCCAGTATGTGGCACACTTACATCTCCTGTGGACTTGTACCCAGTATGTGGCACACTTACATCTCCTGTGGACTTGTGTCCAGTATGTGGCACACTTACACCTCCTGTGGACGTGTGTCCAGTATGTGTCACACTTACACCTCCTGTGGAAATGTGTCCAGTATGTGGCACACTTACACCTCCTGTGGACTTGTGTCCAGTATGTGGCACACTTACACCTCCTGTGGATTTGTGTCCAGTATGTGGCACACTTACACCTCCTGTGGAAATGTGTCCAGTATGTGGCACACTTACACCTTCTGTGGAAATGTGTCCAGTATGTGGCACACTTACACCTCCTGTGGATTTGTGTCCAGTATGTGGCACACTTACACCTCCTGTGGAAATGTGTCCAGTATGTGGCACAGTTACACCTCCTGTGGATGTGTCCAGTATGTCGCACACTTCCATCTCCTGTGGATTTGTGTCCAGTATGTCGCACACTTCCATCTCCTGTGGACTTGTGTCCAGTATGTAGCACACTTACACCTCCTGTGGAAATGTGTCCAGTATGTGGCACACTTACACCTCCTGTGGATGTGTCCAGTATGTCGCACACTTCCATCTCCTGTGGATTTGTGTCCAGTATGTCGCACACTTCCATCTCCTGTGGACTTGTCTCCAGTATGTAGCACACTTACACCTCCTGTGGACTTGTGTCCAGTATGTGGCACACTTACACCTCCTGTGGACTTGTGTCCAGTAAGTGGCACACTTACACCACCTGTGGACTTGTGTCCAGTATGTAGCACACTTACACCTCCTGTGGACTTGTGTCCAGTATGTGGCACACTGACACCTCCTGTGGACTTGTGTCCAGTATGTGGCACACTTACACCTCCTGTGGACTTGTGTCCAGTATGTAGCACACTTACATCTCCTGTGGATTTGTGTCCAGTATGTGGCACACTTACACCTGTGGACTTGTGTCCAGTATGTGGCACACTTACACCTCCTGTGGACTTGTGTCCAGTATGTGGCACACTTACACCTCCTGTGGACTTGTGTCCAGTATGTAGCACACTTACACCTCCTGTGGACTTGTGTCCAGTATGTAGCACACTTACACCTCCTGTGGACTTGTGTCCAGTATGTAGCACACTTACACCTCCTGTGGACTTGTGTCCAGTATGTAGCACACTTACACCTCCTGTGGACTTGTGTCCAGTATGTGGCACACTTACACCTCCTGTGGACTTGTGTCCAGTATGTGGCACACTTACATCTCCTGTGGACTTGTACCCAGTATGTGGCACACTTACATCTCCTGTGGACTTGTGTCCAGTATGTGGCACACTTACACCTCCTGTGGACGTGTGTCCAGTATGTGTCACACTTACACCTCCTGTGGAAATGTGTCCAGTATGTGGCACACTTACACCTCCTGTGGACTTGTGTCCAGTATGTGGCACACTTACACCTCCTGTGGATTTGTGTCCAGTATGTGGCACACTTACACCTCCTGTGGAAATGTGTCCAGTATGTGGCACACTTACACCTTCTGTGGAAATGTGTCCAGTATGTGGCACACTTACACCTCCTGTGGATTTGTGTCCAGTATGTGGCACACTTACACCTCCTGTGGAAATGTGTCCAGTATGTGGCACACTTACACCTCCTGTGGATGTGTCCAGTATGTCGCACACTTCCATCTCCTGTGGATTTGTGTCCAGTATGTCGCACACTTCCATCTCCTGTGGACTTGTGTCCAGTATGTAGCACACTTACACCTCCTGTGGAAATGTGTCCAGTATGTGGCACACTTACACCTCCTGTGGATGTGTCCAGTATGTCGCACACTTCCATCTCCTGTGGATTTGTGTCCAGTATGTCGCACACTTCCATCTCCTGTGGACTTGTCTCCAGTATGTAGCACACTTACACCTCCTGTGGACTTGTGTCCAGTATGTGGCACACTTACACCTCCTGTGGACTTGTGTCCAGTAAGTGGCACACTTACACCACCTGTGGACTTGTGTCCAGTATGTAGCACACTTACACCTCCTGTGGACTTGTGTCCAGTATGTAGCACACTTACATCTCCTGTGGATTTGTGTCCAGTATGTGGCACACTTACACCTCCTGTGGACTTGTGTCCAGTATGTGGCACACTTACACCTCCCGGGTACTTGTGTCCAGTATGTGGCACACTTACACCTCCTGTGGATTTGTGTCCAGTATCTGGCACACTTACACCTCCTGTGGAAATATGTCCAGTATGTGGCACACACACCTCCTGTGGACTTGTGTCCAGTATGTGGCACACTTACACCTCCTGTGGATTTGTGTCCAGTATGTGGCACACTTACACCTCCTGTGGAAATATGTCCAGTATGTGGCACACTTACACCTCCTGTGGACTTGTGTCCAGTATGTAGCACACTTACATCTCCTGTGGATTTGTGTCCAGTATGTGGCACACTTAGACCTCCTGTGGACTTGTGTCCAGTATGTGGCACACTTACACCTCCTGTGGACTTGTGTCCAGTATGTAGCACACTTCCGTCTACTGTGGACTTGTGTCCAGTATGTGGCACACTTACACCTCCTGTGGACTTGTGTCCAGTATGTTGCACACTTACACCTCCTGTGGACTTGTGTCCAGTATGTAGCACACTTACACCTCCTGTGGACGTGTGTCCAGTATGTGGCACACTTACACCTCCTGTGGATTTGTGTCCAGTATGTAGCACACTTACACCTCCTGTGGACTTGTGTCCAGTATGTGGCACACTTACACCTCCTGTGGATTTGTATCCAGTATGTGGCACACTTACACCTCCTGTGGACGTGTCCAGTATGTAGCACACTTACATCTCCTGTGGATTTGTGTCCAGTATGTGGCACACTTAGACCTCCTGTGGAGTTGTGTCCAGTATGTAGCACACTTACACCTCCTGTGGACTTGTGTCCAGTATGTAGCACACTTCCATCTACTGTGGACTTGTGTCCAGTATGTGGCACACTTACACCTCCTGTGGACTTGTGTCCAGTATGTTGCACACTTACACCTCCTGTGGACTTGTGTCCAGTATGTAGCACACTTACACCTCCTGTGGACTTGTGTCCAGTATGTGGCACACTTACACCTCCTGTGGATTTGTGTCCAGTATGTGGCACACTTACACCTCCTGTGGAAATGTGTCCAGTATGAGGCACACTTACACCTCCTGTGGAAATGTGTCCAGTATGTGGCACACTTACACCTCCTGTGGATTTGTGACCAGTATGTGGCACACTTACACCTCCTGTGGAAATGTGTCCAGTATGTCGCACACTTACACCTACTGTGGATGTGTCCAGTATGTCGCACACTTCCATCTCCTGTGGATTTGTGTCCAGTATGTCGCACACTTCCATCTCCTGTGGACTTGTGTCCAGTATGTAGCACACTTACACCTCCTGTGGACTTGTGTCCAGTATGTGGCACACTTACACCTCCTGTGGACTTGTGTCCAGTATGTGGCACACTTACACCACCTGTGGACTTGTGTCCAGTATGTAGCACACTTACACCTCCTGTGGACTTGAGTCCAGTATGTAGCACACTTCCATCTCCTGTGGATTTGTGTCCAGTATGTCGCACACTTCCATCTCCTGTGGACTTGTGTCCAGTATGTAGCACACTTACACCTCCTGTGGACTTGTGTCCAGTATGTGGCACACTTACACCTGTGGACTTGTGTCCAGTATGTGGCACACTTACACCTCCTGTGGACTTGTGTCCAGTATGTGGCACACTTACACCTCCTGTGGACTTGTGTCCAGTATGTAGCACACTTACACCTCCTGTGGACTTGTGTCCAGTATGTAGCACACTTACACCTCCTGTGGACTTGTGTCCAGTATGTAGCACACTTACACCTCCTGTGGACTTGTGTCCAGTATGTAGCACACTTACACCTCCTGTGGACTTGTGTCCAGTATGTGGCACACTTACACCTCCTGTGGACTTGTGTCCAGTATGTGGCACACTTACATCTCCTGTGGACTTGTACCCAGTATGTGGCACACTTACATCTCCTGTGGACTTGTGTCCAGTATGTGGCACACTTACACCTCCTGTGGACGTGTGTCCAGTATGTGTCACACTTACACCTCCTGTGGAAATGTGTCCAGTATGTGGCACACTTACACCTCCTGTGGACTTGTGTCCAGTATGTGGCACACTTACATCTCCTGTGGATTTGTGTCCAGTATGTGGCACACTTACACCTCCTGTGGAAATGTGTCCAGTATGTGGCACACTTACACCTCCTGTGGAAATGTGTCCAGTATGTGGCACACTTACACCTCCTGTGGATTTGTGTCCAGTATGTGGCACACTTACACCTCCTGTGGAAATGTGTCCAGTATGTGGCACACTTACACCTCCTGTGGATGTGTCCAGTATGTCGCACACTTCCATCTCCTGTGGATTTGTGTCCAGTATGTCGCACACTTCCATCTCCTGTGGACTTGTGTCCAGTATGTAGCACACTTACACCTCCTGTGGAAATGTGTCCAGTATGTGGCACACTTACACCTCCTGTGGATGTGTCCAGTATGTAGCACACTTACACCTCCTGTGGACTTGTGTCCAGTATGTAGCACACTTACACCTCCTGTGGACTTGTGTCCAGTATGTGGCACACTTACATCTCCTGTGGACTTGTACCCAGTATGTGGCACACTTACATCTCCTGTGGACTTGTGTCCAGTATGTGGCACACTTACACCTCCTGTGGACGTGTGTCCACTATGTGTCACACTTACACCTCCTGTGGAAATGTGTCCAGTATGTGGCACACTTACACCTCCTGTGGACTTGTGTCCAGTATGTGGCACACTTACACCTCCTGTGGACTTGTGTCCAGTATGTGGCACACTTACACCTCCTGTGGATTTGTGTCCAGTATGTGGCACACTTACACCTCCTGTGGAAATGTGTCCAGTATGTGGCACACTTACACCTCCTGTGGAAATGTGTCCAGTATGTGGCACACTTACACCTCCTGTGGATTTGTGTCCAGTATGTGGCACACTTACACCTCCTGTGGAAATGTGTCCACTATGTGGCACACTTACACCTCCTGTGGATGTGTCCAGTATGTCGCACACTTCAATCTCCTGTGGATTTGTGTCCAGTATGTCGCACACTTCCATCTCCTGTGGACTTGTGTCCAGTATGTAGCACACTTACACCTCCTGTGGACTTGTGTCCAGTATGTGGCACACTTACACCTCCTGTGGACTTGTGTCCAGTATGTGGCACACTTACACCTCCTGTGGAAATATGTCCACTATGTGGCACACTTACACCTCCTGTGGATGTGTCCAGTATGTCGCACACTTCAATCTCCTGTGGATTTGTGTCCAGTATGTCGCACACTTCCATCTCCTGTGGACTTGTGTCCAGTATGTAGCACACGTACACCTCCAGTGGACTTGTGTCCAGTATGTGGCACACTTACACCTCCTGTGGACTTGTGTCCAGTATGTGGCACACTTACACCTCCTGTGGACTTATGTCCAGTATGTAGCACACTTACATCTCCTGTGGATTTGTGTCCAGTATGTGGCACACTTACACCTCCTGTGGACGTGTGTCCAGTATGTGGCACACTTACACCTCCTGTGGAAATGTGTCCAGTATGTGGCACAGTTACACCTCCTGTGGACTTGTGTCCAGTATGTGGCACATTTACACCTCCTGTGGAATTGTGTCCAGTCAGTGGCACACTTACATCTCCTGTGGACTTGTGTCCAGTATGTAGCACACTTCCATCTCCTGTGGACTTGTGTCCAGTATGTGGCACACTTCCATCTCCTGTGGACTTGTGTCCAGTATGTGGCACACTTACACCTCCTGTGGACGTGTCCAGTATGTGGCACACTTACACCTCCTGTGGACTTGTGTCCAGTATGTGGCACACTTACACCTCCTGTGGATTTGTGTCCAGTATGTGGCACACTTACACCTCCTGTGGACTTGTGTCCAGTATGTGGCACACTTACACCTCCTGTGGACTTGTGTCCAGTATGTGGCACACTTACACCTCCTGTGGACTTGTGTCCAGTATGTGGCACACTTACACCTCCTGTGGACTTGTGTCCAGTATGTGGCACACTTACACCTCCTATGGACTTGTGTCCAGTATGTAGCACACTTACACCTCCTGTGGACTTGTGTCCAGTATGTGGCACACTTACACCTCCTGTGGATTTGTGTCCTGTATGTGGCACACTTACACCTCCTGTGGACTTGTGTCCAGTATGTGGCACACTTACACCTCCTGTGGACTTGTGTTCAGTATGTGGCACACTTACACCTCCTGTGGACTTGTGTCCAGTATGTGGCACACTTCCATCTCCTGTGGACTTGTGTCCAGTATGTGGCACACTTACACCTCCTGTGGACGTGTGTCCAGTAGGTGGCACACTTACACCTCCTGTGGAAATGTGTCCAGTATGTGGCACACTTACACCTCCTGTGGACTTGTGTCCAGTATGTGGCACATTTACACCTCCTGTGGACTTGTGTCCAGTAAGTGACACACTTACATCTCCTGTGGACTTGTGTCCAGTATGTAGCACACTTCCATCTCCTGTGGACTTGTGTCCAGTATGTGGCACACTTACACCTCCTGTGGACTTGTGTCCAGTATGTGGCACACTTACACCTCCTGTGGACTTGTGTCCAGTATGTGGCACACTTACACCTCCTATGGACTTGTGTCCAGTATGTGGCACACTTACACCTCCTGTGGACTTGTGTCCAGTATGTGGCACACTTACACCTCCTGTGGACTTGTGTCCAGTATGTGGCACACTTACACCTCCTGTGGACGTGTGTCCAGTATGTGGCACACTTACACCTCCTGTGGAAATGTGTCCAGTATGTGGCACACTTACACCTCCTGTGGATGTGTCCAGTATGTCGCACACTTCAATCTCCTGTGGATTTGTGTCCAGTATGTCGCACACTTCCATCTCCTGTGGACTTGTGTCCAGTATGTAGCACACTTACACCTCCTGTGGACTTGTGTCCAGTATGTGGCACACTTACACCTCCTGTGGACTTGTGTCCAGTATGTGGCACACTTACACCTCCTGTGGACTTATGTCCAGTATGTAGCACACTTACATCTCCTGTGGATTTGTGTCCAGTATGTGGCACACTTACACCTCCTGTGGACGTGTGTCCAGTATGTGGCACACTTACACCTCCTGTGGAAATGTGTCCAGTATGTGGCACACTTACACCTCCTGTGGACTTGTGTCCAGTATGTGGCACACTTACACCTCCTGTGGAATTGTGTCCAGTAAGTGGCACACTTACATCTCCTGTGGACTTGTGTCCAGTATGTAGCACACTTCCATCTCCTGTGGACTTGTGTCCAGTATGTGGCACACTTCCATCTCCTGTGGACTTGTGTCCAGTATGTGGCACACTTACACCTCCTGTGGACGTGTCCAGTATGTGGCACACTTACACCTCCTGTGGACTTGTGTCCAGTATGTGGCACACTTACACCTCCTGTGGATTTGTGTCCAGTATGTGGCACACTTACACCTCCTGTGGACTTGTGTCCAGTATGTGGCACACTTACACCTCCTGTGGACTTGTGTCCAGTATGTGGCACACTTACACCTCCTATGGACTTGTGTCCAGTATGTAGCACACTTACACCTCCTGTGGACTTGTGTCCAGTATGTGGCACACTTACACCTCCTGTGGATTTGTGTCCAGTATGTGGCAAACTTACACCTCCTGTGGACTTGTGTCCAGTATGTGGCACACTTACACCTCCTGTGGAAATGTGTCCAGTATGTGGCACACTTACACCTCCTGTGGAAATGTGTCCAGTATGTGGCACACTTACACCTCCTGTGGATTTGTGTCCAGTATGTGGCACACTTACACCTCCTGTGGAAATGTGTCCACTATGTGGCACACTTACACCTCCTGTGGATGTGTCCAGTATGTCGCACACTTCAATCTCCTGTAGATTTGTGTCCAGTATGTCGCACACTTCCATCTCCTGTGGACTTGTGTCCAGTATGTAGCACACTTACACCTCCTGTGGACTTGTGTCCAGTATGTGGCACACTTACACCTCCTGTGGACTTGTGTCCAGTATGTGGCACACTTACACCTCCTGTGGAAATATGTCCACTATGTGGCACACTTACACCTCCTGTGGATGTGTCCAGTATGTCGCACACTTCAATCTCCTGTGGATTTGTGTCCAGTATGTCGCACACTTCCATCTCCTGTGGACTTGTGTCCAGTATGTAGCACACGTACACCTCCTGTGGACTTGTGTCCAGTATGTGGCACACTTACACCTCCTGTGGACTTGTGTCCAGTATGTGGCACACTTACACCTCCTGTGGACTTATGTCCAGTATGTAGCACACTTACATCTCCTGTGGATTTGTGTCCAGTATGTGGCACACTTACACCTCCTGTGGACGTGTGTCCAGTATGTGGCACACTTACACCTCCTGTGGAAATGTGTCCAGTATGTGGCACAGTTACACCTCCTGTGGACTTGTGTCCAGTATGTGGCACATTTACACCTCCTGTGGAATTGTGTCCAGTCAGTGGCACACTTACATCTCCTGTGGACTTGTGTCCAGTATGTAGCACACTTCCATCTCCTGTGGACTTGTGTCCAGTATGTGGCACACTTCCATCTCCTGTGGACTTGTGTCCAGTATGTGGCACACTTACACCTCCTGTGGACGTGTCCAGTATGTGGCACACTTACACCTCCTGTGGACTTGTGTCCAGTATGTGGCACACTTACACCTCCTGTGGATTTGTGTCCAGTATGTGGCACACTTACACCTCCTGTGGACTTGTGTCCAGTATGTGGCACACTTACACCTCCTGTGGACTTGTGTCCAGTATGTGGCACACTTACACCTCCTGTGGACTTGTGTCCAGTATGTGGCACACTTACACCTCCTGTGGACTTGTGTCCAGTATGTGGCACACTTACACCTCCTATGGACTTGTGTCCAGTATGTAGCACACTTACACCTCCTGTGGACTTGTGTCCAGTATGTGGCACACTTACACCTCCTGTGGATTTGTGTCCTGTATGTGGCACACTTACACCTCCTGTGGACTTGTGTCCAGTATGTGGCACACTTACACCTCCTGTGGACTTGTGTTCAGTATGTGGCACACTTACACCTCCTGTGGACTTGTGTCCAGTATGTGGCACACTTCCATCTCCTGTGGACTTGTGTCCAGTATGTGGCACACTTACACCTCCTGTGGACGTGTGTCCAGTAGGTGGCACACTTACACCTCCTGTGGAAATGTGTCCAGTATGTGGCACACTTACACCTCCTGTGGACTTGTGTCCAGTATGTGGCACATTTACACCTCCTGTGGACTTGTGTCCAGTAAGTGACACACTTACATCTCCTGTGGACTTGTGTCCAGTATGTAGCACACTTCCATCTCCTGTGGACTTGTGTCCAGTATGTGGCACACTTACACCTCCTGTGGACTTGTGTCCAGTATGTGGCACACTTACACCTCCTGTGGACTTGTGTCCAGTATGTGGCACACTTACACCTCCTATGGACTTGTGTCCAGTATGTGGCACACTTACACCTCCTGTGGACTTGTGTCCAGTATGTGGCACACTTACACCTCCTGTGGACTTGTGTCCAGTATGTGGCACACTTACACCTCCTGTGGACGTGTGTCCAGTATGTGGCACACTTACACCTCCTGTGGAAATGTGTCCAGTATGTGGCACACTTACACCTCCTGTGGATGTGTCCAGTATGTCGCACACTTCAATCTCCTGTGGATTTGTGTCCAGTATGTCGCACACTTCCATCTCCTGTGGACTTGTGTCCAGTATGTAGCACACTTACACCTCCTGTGGACTTGTGTCCAGTATGTGGCACACTTACACCTCCTGTGGACTTGTGTCCAGTATGTGGCACACTTACTCCTCCTGTGGACTTATGTCCAGTATGTAGCACACTTACATCTCCTGTGGATTTGTGTCCAGTATGTGGCACACTTACACCTCCTGTGGACGTGTGTCCAGTATGTGGCACACTTACACCTCCTGTGGAAATGTGTCCAGTATGTGGCACACTTACACCTCCTGTGGACTTGTGTCCAGTATGTGGCACACTTACACCTCCTGTGGAATTGTGTCCAGTAAGTGGCACACTTACATCTCCTGTGGACTTGTGTCCAGTATGTAGCACACTTCCATCTCCTGTGGACTTGTGTCCAGTATGTGGCACACTTCCATCTCCTGTGGACTTGTGTCCAGTATGTGGCACACTTACACCTCCTGTGGACGTGTCCAGTATGTGGCACACTTACACCTCCTGTGGACGTGTGTCCAGTATGTGGCACACTTACACCTCCTGTGGATTTGTGTCCAGTATGTGGCACACTTACACCTCCTGTGGACTTGTGTCCAGTATGTGGCACACTTACACCTCCTGTGGACTTGTGTCCAGTATGTGGCACACTTACACCTCCTGTGGACTTGTGTCCAGTATGTGGCACACTTACACCTCCTATGAACTTGTGTCCAGTATGTAGCACACTTACACCTCCTGTGGACTTCTGTCCAGTAGGTGGCACACTTACACCTCCTGTGGATTTGTGTCCAGTATGTGGCAAACGTACACCTCCTGTGGACTTGTGTCCAGTATGTGGCACACTTACACCTCCTGTGGACTTGTGTCCAGTATGTGGCACACTTACACCTCCTATGGACTTGTGTCCAGTATGTAGCACACTTACACCTCCTGTGGACTTGTGTCCAGTATGTGGCACACTTACACCTCCTGTGGATTTGTGTCCAGTATGTGGCACACATACACCTCCTGTGGACTTGTGTCCAGTATGTGGCACACTTACACCTCCTGTGGACTTGTGTCCAGTATGTGGCACACTTCCATCTCCTGTGGACTTGTGTCCAGTATGTGGCACACTTACACCTCCTGTGGACGTGTGTCCAGTATGTGGCACACTTACACCTCCTGTGGAAATGTGTCCAGTATGTGGCACACTTACACCTCCTGTGGACTTGTCTCCAGTATGTGGCACATTTACACCTCCTGTGGACTTGTGTCCAATAAGTGACACACTTACATCTCCTGTGGACTTGTGTCCAGTATGTAGCACACATCCATCTCCTGTGGACTTGTGTCCAGTATGTGGCACACTTACACCTCCTGTGGACTTGTGTCCAGTATGTGGCACACTTACACCTCCTGTGGACTTGTGTCCAGTATGTGGCACACTTACACCTCCTATGGACTTGTGTCCAGTATGTGGCACACTTACACCTCCTGTGGACTTGTGTCCAGTATGTGGCACACTTACACCTCCTGTGGACTTGTGTCCAGTATGTGGCACACTTACACCTCCTGTGGACTTGTGTCCAGTATGTGGCACACTTACACCTCCTGTGGACTTGTGTCCAGTATGTGGTACACTTACACCTCCTGTGGACTTGTGTCCAGTATGTAGCACACTTACACCTCCTGTGGACTTGTGTCCAGTATGTAGCACACTTACACCTGCTGTGGACTTGTGTACAGTATGTAGCACACTTCCATCTCCTGTGGACTTGTGTCCAGTATGTGGCACACTTACACCTCCTTTGGACTTGTGTCCAGTATGTAGCACACTTACACCTCCTGTGGACTTGTGTCCAGTATGTGGCACACTTACATCTCCTGTGGACTTGTGTCCAGTATGTAGCACACTTACACCCCCTGTGGACTTGTGTCCAGTATGTGGCACACTTATATCTCCTGTAGACTTGTGTCCAGTATGTGGCACACTTACACCTCCTGTGGACTTGTGTCCAGTATGTGGCACACTTACACCTCCTGTGGATTTGTGTCCAGTATGCGGCACACTTACACCTCCTGTGGATTTGTGTCCAGTATGTGGCACACTTACACCTCCTGTGGTCTTGTGTCCAGTATGTGGAACACTTACACCTCCTGTGGACTTGTGTCCAGTATGTGGCACACTTACACCTCCTATGGATGTGTCCAGTATGTGGCACACTTACACCTCCTGTGGACTTGTGTCCAGTATGTGGCACAATTACACCTCCTGTGGATTTGTGTCCATTATGTGGCACACTTACACCTCCTGTGGACGTGTCCAGTATGTGGCACACTTACACCACCTGTGGACTTGTGTCCAGTATGTGGCACACTTACACCTCCTGTGGACTTGTGTCCAGTATGTGGCACACTTACACCTCCTGTGGACTTGTGTCCAGTATGTGGCACACTTACACCTCCTGTGGACTTGTGTCCAGTATGTGGCACACTTACACCTCCTGTGGATTTGTGTCCAGTATGTGGCACACTTACACCTCCTGTGGACTTGTGCCCAGTATGTGGCACACTTACACCTCCTGTGGACTTGTGTCCAGTATGTGGCACACTTACACCTCCTGTGGATTTGTGTCCAGTATGTGGCACACTTACACCTCCTGTGGATTTGTGTCCAGTATGTGGCACACTTACACCTCCTGTGGACTTGTGTCCAGTATGTGGCACACTTACACCTCCTGTGGAATTGTGTCCAGTATGTGGCACACTTACACCTCCTGTGGACTTGTGTCCATTATGTGGCACACTTACACCTCCTATGGACTTGTGTCCAGTATGTGGCACACTTACACCTCCTGTGGATTTGTGTCCAGTATGTGGCACACTTACACCTCCTGTGGACTTGTGTCCAGTAAGTGGCACACTTACACCTCCTGTGGACTTGTGTCCAGTATGTGGCACACTTACACCTCCTGTGGACTTGTGTCCAGTATGTGGCACACTTACACCTACTGTGGTCTTGTGTCCAGTATGTGGCACACTTACACCTCCTGTGGACGTGTCCAGTATGTGGCACACTTACATCTCCTGTGGACTTGTGTCCAGTATGTTGCACACTTACACCTCCTGTGGATTTGTGTCCAGTATGTGGCACACTTACACCTCCTGTGGACTTGTGTCCAGTATGTGGCACACTTACAACTCCTGTGGATTTGTGTCCAGTATGTGGCACACTTACACCTCCTGTGGACTTGTGTCTAGTATGTGGCACACTTACATCTCCTGTGGACTTGTGTCCAGTATGTAGCACACTTACACCTCCTGTGGACTTGTGTCCAGTATGTAGCAAACTTACACCTCCTGTGGACTTGTGTCCAGTATGTAGCACACTTAAACATCCTGTGGACTTGTGTCCAGTATGTAGCACACTTACACCTCCTGTGGACTTGTGTCCAGTATGTGGCACACTTACACCTCCTGTGGACTTGTGTCCAGTATGTAGCACACTTACACCTCCTGTGGAATTGTGTCCAGTATGTGGCACACTTACACCTCCTGTGGATTTGTGTCCAGTATGTGGCACACTTACACCTCCTGTGGATTTGTGTCCAGTATGTAGTACACTTACACCTCCTGTGGACTTGTGTCCAGTATGTGGCACACTTACACCTCCTGTGGACTTGTGTCCAGTAAGTGACACACTTACATCTCCTGTGGACTTGTGTCCAGTATGTAGCACACTTCCATCTCCTGTGGACTTGTGTCCAGTATGTGGCACACTTACACCTCCTGTGGACTTGTGTCCAGTATGTGGCACACTTACACCTCCTGTGGACTTGTGTCCAGTATGTGGCACACTTACACCTCCTATGGACTTGTGTCCAGTATGTGGCACACTTACACCTCCTGTGGACTTGTGTCCAGTATGTGGCACACTTACACCTCCTGTGGACTTGTGTCCAGTATGTGGCACACTTACACCTCCTGTGGACGTGTGTCCAGTATGTGGCACACTTACACCTCCTGTGGAAATGTGTCCAGTATGTGGCACACTTACACCTCCTGTGGATGTGTCCAGTATGTCGCACACTTCAATCTCCTGTGGATTTGTGTCCAGTATGTCGCACACTTCCATCTCCTGTGGACTTGTGTCCAGTATGTAGCACACTTACACCTCCTGTGGACTTGTGTCCAGTATGTGGCACACTTACACCTCCTGTGGACTTGTGTCCAGTATGTGGCACACTTACACCTCCTGTGGACTTATGTCCAGTATGTAGCACACTTACATCTCCTGTGGATTTGTGTCCAGTATGTGGCACACTTACACCTCCTGTGGACGTGTGTCCAGTATGTGGCACACTTACACCTCCTGTGGAAATGTGTCCAGTATGTGGCACACTTACACCTCCTGTGGACTTGTGTCCAGTATGTGGCACACTTACACCTCCTGTGGAATTGTGTCCAGTAAGTGGCACACTTACATCTCCTGTGGACTTGTGTCCAGTATGTAGCACACTTCCATCTCCTGTGGACTTGTGTCCAGTATGTGGCACACTTCCATCTCCTGTGGACTTGTGTCCAGTATGTGGCACACTTACACCTCCTGTGGACGTGTCCAGTATGTGGCACACTTACACCTCCTGTGGACGTGTGTCCAGTATGTGGCACACTTACACCTCCTGTGGATTTGTGTCCAGTATGTGGCACACTTACACCTCCTGTGGACTTGTGTCCAGTATGTGGCACACTTACACCTCCTGTGGACTTGTGTCCAGTATGTGGCACACTTACACCTCCTGTGGACTTGTGTCCAGTATGTGGCACACTTACACCTCCTATGGACTTGTGTCCAGTATGTAGCACACTTACACCTCCTGTGGACTTCTGTCCAGTAGGTGGCACACTTACACCTCCTGTGGATTTGTGTCCAGTATGTGGCAAACTTACACCTCCTGTGGACTTGTGTCCAGTATGTGGCACACTTACACCTCCTGTGGACTTGTGTCCAGTATGTGGCACACTTACACCTCCTATGGACTTGTGTCCAGTATGTAGCACACTTACACCTCCTGTGGACTTGTGTCCAGTATGTGGCACACTTACACCTCCTGTGGATTTGTGTCCAGTATGTGGCACACATACACCTCCTGTGGACTTGTGTCCAGTATGTGGCACACATACACCTCCTGTGGACTTGTGTCCAGTATGTGGCACACTTACACCTCCTGTGGACTTGTGTCCAGTATGTGGCACACTTCCATCTCCTGTGGACTTGTGTCCAGTATGTGGCACACTTACACCTCCTGTGGACGTGTGTCCAGTATGTGGCACACTTACACCTCCTGTGGAAATGTGTCCAGTATGTGGCACACTTACACCTCCTGTGGACTTGTCTCCAGTATGTGGCACATTTACACCTCCTGTGGACTTGTGTCCAATAAGTGACACACTTACATCTCCTGTGGACTTGTGTCCAGTATGTAGCACACATCCATCTCCTGTGGACTTGTGTCCAGTATGTGGCACACTTACACCTCCTGTGGACTTGTGTCCAGTATGTGGCACACTTACACCTCCTGTGGACTTGTGTCCAGTATGTGGCACACTTACACCTCCTATGGACTTGTGTCCAGTATGTGGCACACTTACACCTCCTGTGGACTTGTGTCCAGTATGTGGCACACTTACACCTCCTGTGGACTTGTGTCCAGTATGTGGCACACTTACACCTCCTGTGGACTTGTGTCCAGTATGTGGCACACTTACACCTCCTGTGGACTTGTGTCCAGTATGTGGTACACTTACACCTCCTGTGGACTTGTGTCCAGTATGTAGCACACTTACACCTCCTGTGGACTTGTGTCCAGTATGTAGCACACTTACACCTGCTGTGGACTTGTGTACAGTATGTAGCACACTTCCATCTCCTGTGGACTTGTGTCCAGTATGTGGCACACTTACACCTCCTTTGGACTTGTGTCCAGTATGTAGCACACTTACACCTCCTGTGGACTTGTGTCCAGTATGTGGCACACTTACATCTCCTGTGGACTTGTGTCCAGTATGTAGCACACTTACACCCCCTGTGGACTTGTGTCCAGTATGTGGCACACTTATATCTCCTGTAGACTTGTGTCCAGTATGTGGCACACTTACACCTCCTGTGGACTTGTGTCCAGTATGTGGCACACTTACACCTCCTGTGGATTTGTGTCCAGTATGCGGCACACTTACACCTCCTGTGGATTTGTGTCCAGTATGTGGCACACTTACACCTCCTGTGGTCTTGTGTCCAGTATGTGGCACACTTACACCTCCTGTGGACTTGTGTCCAGTATGTGGCACACTTACACCTCCTGTGGATGTGTCCAGTATGTGGCACACTTACACCTCCTGTGGACTTGTGTCCAGTATGTGGCACAATTACACCTCCTGTGGATTTGTGTCCATTATGTGGCACACTTACACCTCCTGTGGACGTGTCCAGTATGTGGCACACTTACACCACCTGTGGACTTGTGTCCAGTATGTGGCACACTTACACCTCCTGTGGACTTGTGTCCAGTATGTGGCACACTTACACCTCCTGTGGACTTGTGTCCAGTATGTGGCACACTTACACCTCCTGTGGACTTGTGTCCAGTATGTGGCACACTTACACCTCCTGTGGATTTGTGTCCAGTATGTGGCACACTTACACCTCCTATGGACTTGTGCCCAGTATGTGGCACACTTACACCTCCTGTGGACTTGTGTCCAGTATGTGGCACACTTACACCTCCTGTGGATTTGTGTCCAGTATGTGGCACACTTACACCTCCTGTGGATTTGTGTCCAGTATGTGGCACACTTACACCTCCTGTGGACTTGTGTCCAGTATGTGGCACACTTACACCTCCTGTGGAATTGTGTCCAGTATGTGGCACACTTACACCTCCTGTGGACTTGTGTCCATTATGTGGCACACTTACACCTCCTATGGACTTGTGTCCAGTATGTGGCACACTTACACCTCCTGTGGATTTGTGTCCAGTATGTGGCACACTTACACCTCCTGTGGACTTGTGTCCAGTAAGTGGCACACTTACACCTCCTGTGGACTTGTGTCCAGTATGTGGCACACTTACACCTCCTGTGGACTTGTGTCCAGTATGTGGCACACTTACACCTACTGTGGTCTTGTGTCCAGTATGTGGCACACTTACACCTCCTGTGGACGTGTCCAGTATGTGGCACACTTACATCTCCTGTGGACTTGTGTCCAGTATGTTGCACACTTACACCTCCTGTGGATTTGTGTCCAGTATGTGGCACACTTACACCTCCTGTGGACTTGTGTCCAGTATGTGGCACACTTACAACTCCTGTGGATTTGTGTCCAGTATGTGGCACACTTACACCTCCTGTGGACTTGTGTCTAGTATGTGGCACACTTACATCTCCTGTGGACTTGTGTCCAGTATGTAGCACACTTACACCTCCTGTGGACTTGTGTCCAGTATGTAGCAAACTTACACCTCCTGTGGACTTGTGTCCAGTATGTAGCACACTTAAACATCCTGTGGACTTGTGTCCAGTATGTAGCACACTTACACCTCCTGTGGACTTGTGTCCAGTATGTGGCACACTTACACCTCCTGTGGACTTGTGTCCAGTATGTAGCACACTTACACCTCCTGTGGAATTGTGTCCAGTATGTAGCACAGTTACACCTCCTGTGGACTTGTGTCCAGTATGTAGCACACTTACACCTCCTGTGGACTTGTGTCCAGTATGTAGCACACTTACACCTCCTGTGGACTTGTGTCCAGTATGGAGCACACTTACACCTCCTGTGGACGTGTCCAGTATGTGGCACACTTACATCTCCTGTGGACTTGTGTCCAGTATGAGGCACACTTACACCTCCTGTGGACTTGTGTCCAGTATGTGGCACACTTACACCTCCTGTGGATTTGTGTCCAGTATGTAGTACACTTACACCTCCTGTGGACTTGTGTCCAGTATGTGGCACACTTACACCTCCTGTGGACTTGTGTCCAGTATGTGGCACACTTACACCTCCTGTGGATTTGTGTCCAGTATGTGGCACACTTACACCTCCTGTGGACTTGTGTCCAGTATGTGGCACACTTACACCTCCTGTGGACTTGTGTCCAGTATGTGGCACACTTACACCTCCTGTGCATTTGTGTCCAGTATGTAGCACACTTACACCTCCTGTGGACTTGTGCCCAGTATGTGGCACACTTACACCTCCTGTGGACTTGTGTCCAGTATGTGGCACACTTACACCTCCTGTGGACTTGTGTCCAGTATGTGGCACACTTACACCTCCTGTGGATTTGTGTCCAGTATGTAGCACACTTACACCTCCTGTGGACTTGTGTCCAGTATGTGGCACACTTACACCTCCTGTGGACTTGTGTCCAGTATGTGGCACACTTACACCTCCTGTGGATTTGTGTCCAGTATGTGGCACACTTACACCTCCTGTGGACTTGTGTCCATTATGTGGCACACTTACACCTCCTGTGGACTTGTGTCCAGTATGTGGCACACTTACACCTCCTGTGGACTTGTGTCCAGTATGTGGCACACTTACACCTCCTGTGGATTTGTGTCCAGTATGTGGCACACTTACACCTCCTGTGGACTTGTGCCCAGTATGTGGCACACTTACACCTCCTGTGGACTTGTGTCCAGTATGTGGCACACTTACACCTCCTGTGGATTTGTGTCCAGTATAAGGCACACTTACACCTCCTGTGGATTTGTTTCCAGTATGTGGCACACTTACACCTCCTGTGGACTTGTGTCCAGTATGTGGCACACTTACACCTCCTGTGGATTTCTGTCCAGTATGTGGCACACTTACAGCTCCTGTGGACTTGTGTCCAGTATGTGGCACACTTACACCTCCTGTGGACTTGTGTCCAGTATGTGGCGCACTTACACCTCCTGTGGACTTGTGTCCAGTATGTGGCACACTTACACTTCCTGTGGACTTGTGTCCTGTAAGTGGCACACTTACACCTCCTGTGGACTTGTGTCCAGTATGTGGCACACTTACACCTCCTGTGGACTTGTGTCCAGTATGTGGCAAACTTACACCTCCTGTGGACTTGTGTCCAGTATGTGGCACACTTAGTCCTCCTGTGGACGTGTCCAGTATGTGGCACAATTACATCTCCTGTGGACTTGTGTCCAGTATGTGGCACACTTACACCTCCTGTGGATTTGTGTCCAGTATGTGGCACACTTACACCTCCCGTGGATTTGTGTCCAGTATGTGGCACACTTACACCTCCTGTGGACTTGTGTCCAGTATGCGGTACACTTACACCTCCTGTGGACTTGTGTCCAGTATGTGGCACACTTACATCTCCTGTGGATTTGTGTCCAGTATGTGGCACACTTACATCTCCTGTGGACTTGTACCCAGTATGTGGCACACTTACACCTCCTGTGTACTTGTGTCCAGTATGTGGCACACTTACACCTCCTGTGGATTTGTGTCCAGTATGTGGCACACTTACACCTCCTGTGGACTTGTGTCCAGTATGTTGCACACTTACACCTCCTGTGGACTTGTGTCCAGTATGTAGCACACTTACACCTCCTGTGGACTTGTGTCCAGTATGTAGCACACTTACAACTCCTGTGGACTTGTGTCCTGTATGTAGCACACTTACACCTCCTGTGGACTTGTGTCCAGCATGTAGCACACTTACACCTCCTGTGGACTTGTGTCCAGTATGTGGCACACTTACATCTCCTGTGGACATGTACCCAGTATGTGGCACACTTACACCTCCTGTGGAAATGTGTCCAGTATGTGGCACACTTACACCTCCTGTGGACGTGTGTCCAGTATGTGTCACACTTACACCTCCTGTGGAAATGTGTCCAGTATGTGGCACACTTACACCTCCTGTGGACTTGTGTCCAGTATGTGGCACACTTACACCTCCTGTGGATTTGTGTCCAGTATGTGGCACACTTACACCTCCTGTGGAAATGTGTCCAGTATGTGGCACACTTACACCTCCTGTGGACTTGTGTCCAGTATGTTGCACACTTACACCTCCTGTGGACTTGTGTCCAGTATGTGGCACACTTACACCTCCTGTGGATTTGTGTCCAGTATGTGGCACACTTACACCTCCTGTGGAAATGTGTCCACTATGTGGCACACTTACACCTCCTGTGTACTTGTGTCCAGTATGTGGCACACTTACACCTCCTGTGGATTTGTGTCCAGTATGTGGCACACTTACACCTCCTGTGGAAATATGTCCAGTATGTGGCACACTTACACCTCCTGTGGACTTGTGTCCAGTATGTGGCACACTTACACCTCCTGTGGACTTGTGTCCAGTATGTAGCACACTTACACCTCCTGTGGACTTGTGTCCAGTATGTAGCACACTTACACCTCCTGTGGACTTGTGTCCAGTATGTAGCACACTTACACCTCCTGTGGACTTGTGTCCAGTATGTAGCACACTTACACCTCCTGTGGACTTGTGTCCAGTATGTGGCACACTTACACCTCCTGTGGACTTGTGTCCAGTATGTGGCACACTTACATCTCCTGTGGACTTGTACCCAGTATGTGGCACACTTACATCTCCTGTGGACTTGTGTCCAGTATGTGGCACACTTACACCTCCTGTGGACGTGTGTCCAGTATGTGTCACACTTACACCTCCTGTGGAAATGTGTCCAGTATGTGGCACACTTACACCTCCTGTGGACCTGTGTCCAGTATGTGGCACACTTACATCTCCTGTGGATTTGTGTCCAGTATGTGGCACACTTACACCTCCTGTGGAAATGTGTCCAGTATGTGGCACACTTACACCTCCTGTGGAAATGTGTCCAGTATGTGGCACACTTACACCTCCTGTGGATTTGTGTCCAGTATGTGGCACACTTACACCTCCTGTGGAAATGTGTCCAGTATGTGGCACACTTACACCTCCTGTGGATGTGTCCAGTATGTCGCACACTTCCATCTCCTGTGGATTTGTGTCCAGTATGCCGCACACTTCCATCTCCTGTGGACTTGTGTCCAGTATGTAGCACACTTACACCTCCTGTGGAAATGTGTCCAGTATGTGGCACACTTACACCTCCTGTGGATGTGTCCAGTATGTCGCACACTTCCATCTCCTGTGGATTTGTGTCCAGTACGTCGCACACTTCCATCTCCTGTGGACTTGTGTCCAGTATGTAGCACACTTACACCTCCTGTGGACTTGTGTCCAGTATGTGGCACACTTACCCCTTTTGTGGACTTGTGTCCAGTAAGTGGCACACTTACACCACCTGTGGACTTGTGTCCAGTATGTAGCACACTTACACCTCCTGTGGACTTGTGTCCAGTATGTAGCACACTTACATCTCCTGTGGATTTGTGTCCAGTATGTGGCACACTTACACCTCCTGTGGACTTGTGTCCAGTATGTGGCACACTTACACCTCCTGTGGACGTGTCCAGTATGTGGCACACTTACACCTCCTGTGGATTTGTGTCCAGTATGTGGCACACTTACACCTCCTGTGGAAATGTGTCCAGTATGTGGCACACTTACACCTCCTGGGTACTTGTGTCCAGTATGTGGCACACTTACACCTCCTGTGGATTTGTGTCCAGTATGTGGCACACTTACACCTCCTGTGGAAATATGTCCAGTATGTGGCACACTTACACCTCCTGTGGACTTGTGTCCAGTATGTGGCACACTTACACCTCCTGTAGATTTGTGTCCAGTATGTGGCACACTTACACCTTCTGTGGAAATATGTCCAGTATGTGGCACACTTACACCTCCTGTGGACTTGTGTCCAGTATGTGGCACACTTACACCTCCTGTGGACTTGTGTCCAGTATGTAGCACACTTACATCTCCTGTGGATTGGTGTCC
Source organism: Hemitrygon akajei (assembly GCF_048418815.1). NCBI lineage: Eukaryota > Metazoa > Chordata > Chondrichthyes > Myliobatiformes > Dasyatidae > Hemitrygon > Hemitrygon akajei. Next base: position 38,683,268 of record NC_133147.1, on the reverse strand, counting down.
AGTATGTGGCACACTTAGACCTCCTGTGGACTTGTGTCCAGTATGTAGCACACTTACACCTCCTGTGGACTTGTGTCCAGTATGTAGCACACTTCCATCTACTGTGGACTTGTGTCCAGTATGTGGCACACTTACACCTCCTGTGGACTTGTGTCCAGTATGTTGCACACTTACACCTCCTGTGGACTTGTGTCCAGTATGTAGCACACTTACACCTCCTGTGGACTTGTGTCCAGTATGTAGCACACTTACACCTCCTGTGGACTTGTGTCCTGTATGTAGCACACTTACACCTCCTGTGGACTTGTGTCCAGCATGTAGCACACTTACACCTCCTGTGGACTTGTGTCCAGTATGTGGCACACTTACATCTCCTGTGGACATGTACCCAGTATGTGGCACACTTACATCTCCTGTGGACTTGTGTCCAGTATGTGGCACACTTACACCTCCTGTGGACGTGTGTCCAGTATGTGTCACACTTACACCTCCTGTGGAAATGTGTCCAGTATGTGGCACTCTTACACCTCCTGTGGACTTGTGTCCAGTATGTGGCACACTTACACCTTTTGTGGATTTGTGTCCAGTATGTGGCACACTTACACCTCCTGTGGAAATGTGTCCAGTATGTGGCACACTTACACCTCCTGTGGAAATGTGTCCAGTATGTGGCACACTTACACCTCCTGTGGATGTGTCCAGTATGTCGCACACTTCCATCTCCTGTGGATTTGTGTCCAGTATGTCGCACACTTCCATCTTCTGTGGACTTGTGTCCAGTATGTAGCACACTTACACCTCCTGTGGACTTCTGTCCAGTATGTGGCACACTTACACCTCCTGTGGATGTGTCCAGTATGTCGCACACTTCCATCTCCTGTGGATTTGTGTCCAGTATGTCGCACACTTCCATCTTCTGTGGACTTGTGTCCAGTATGTAGCACACTTACACCTCCTGTGGACTTCTGTCCAGAATGTGGCACACTTACACCTCCTGTGGACTTGTGTCCAGTATGTGGCACACTTACACCACCTGTAGACTTGTGTCCAGTATGTAGCACACTTACACCTCCTGTGGACTTGTGTCCAGTATGTAGCACACTTACATCTCCTGTGGATTTGTGTCCAGTATGTGGCACACTTACACCTCCTGTGGACTTGTGTCCAGTATGTGGCACACTTCCATCTCCTGTGGACTTGTGTCCAGTATGTAGCACACTTCCATCTCCTGTGGACTTGTGTCCAGTATGTGTCACACTTACACCTCCTGTGGACTTGTGTCCAGTATGTTGCACACTTACACCTCCTGTGGACTTGTGTCCAGTATGTAGCACACTTACACCTCCTGTGGACTTGTGTCCAGTATGTAGCACACTTACACCTCCTGTGGACTTGTGTCCAGTATGTAGCACACTTACACCTCCTGTGGACTTGTGTCCAGTATGAAGCACACTTACACCTCCTGTGGACTTGTGTCCAGTATGTAGCACACTTACACCTCCTGTGGACTTGTGTCCAGTATGTGGCACACTTACATCTCCTGTGGACATGTACCCAGTATGTGGCACACTTTCATCTCCTGTGGACTTGTGTCCAGTATGTGGCACACTTACACCTCCTGTGGACGTGTGTCCAGTATGTGTCACACTTACACCTCCTGTGGAAATGTGTCCAGTATGTGGCACACTTACATCTCCTGTGGACTTGTACCCAGTATGTGGCACACTTACACCTCCTGTGGACTTGTGTCCAGTATGTGGCACACTTACACCTCCTGTGGATTTGTGTCCAGTATGTGGCACACTTACACCTCCTGTGGACTTGTGTCCAGTATGTTGCACACTTACACCTCCTGTGGACTTGTGTCCAGTATGTAGCACACTTACACCTCCTGTGGACTTGTGTCCAGTATGTAGCACACTTACAACTCCTGTGGACTTGTGTCCTGTATGTAGCACACTTACACCTCCTGTGGACTTGTGTCCAGCATGTAGCACACTTACACCTCCTGTGGACTTGTGTCCAGTATGTGGCACACTTACATCTCCTGTGGACATGTACCCAGTATGTGGCACACTTACACCTCCTGTGGAAATGTGTCCAGTATGTGGCACACTTACACCTCCTGTGGACGTGTGTCCAGTATGTGTCACACTTACACCTCCTGTGGAAATGTGTCCAGTATGTGGCACACTTACACCTCCTGTGGACTTGTGTCCAGTATGTGGCACACTTACACCTCCTGTGGATTTGTGTCCAGTATGTGGCACACTTACACCTCCTGTGGAAATGTGTCCAGTATGTGGCACACTTACACCTCCTGTGGATTTGTGTCCAGTATGTGGCACACTTACACCTCCTGTGGAAATGTGTCCAGTATGTAGCACACTTACACCTCCTGTGGATGTGTCCAGTATGTCGCACACTTCCATCTCCTGTGGATTTGTGTCCAGTATGTCGCACACTTCCATCTTCTGTGGACTTGTGTCCAGTATGTAGCACACTTACACCTCCTGTGGACTTCTGTCCAGTATGTGGCACACTTACACCTCCTGTGGACTTGTGTCCAGTATGTGGCACACTTACACCACCTGTGGACTTGTGTCCAGTATGTAGCACACTTACACCTCCTGTGGACTTGTGTCCAGTATGTAGCACACTTACATCTCCTGTGGATTTGTGTCCAGTATGTGGCACACTTACACCTCCTGTGGACTTGTGTCCAGTATGTGGCACACTTCCATCTCCTGTGGACTTGTGTCCAGTATGTAGCACACTTCCATCTCCTGTGGACTTGTGTCCAGTATGTGGCACACTTACACCTCCTGTGGACTTGTGTCCAGTATGTTGCACACTTACACCTCCTGTGGACTTGTGTCCAGTATGTAGCACACTTACACCTCCTGTGGACTTGTGTCCAGTATGTAGCACACTTACACCTCCTGTGGACTTGTGTCCAGTATGTAGCACACTTACACCTCCTGTGGACTTGTGTCCAGTATGTAGCACACTTACACCTCCTGTGGACTTGTGTCCAGTATGTGGCACACTTTCATCTCCTGTGGACTTGTGTCCAGTATGTGGCACACTTACACCTCCTGTGGACGTGTGTCCAGTATGTGTCACACTTACACCTCCTGTGGAAATGTGTCCAGTATGTGGCACACTTACATCTCCTGTGGACTTGTACCCAGTATGTGGCACGCTTACACCTCCTGTGGACTTGTGTCCAGTATGTGGCACACTTACACCTCCTGTGGATTTGTGTCCAGTATGTGGCACACTTACACCTCCTGTGGAAATGTGTCCAGTATGTGGCACACTTACACCTCCTGTGGAAATGTTTCCAGTATGTGGCACACTTACACCTCCTGTGGATTTGTGTCCAGTATGTGGCACACTTACACCTCCTGTGGAAATGTGTCCAGTATGTGGCACACTTACACCTCCTGTGGATCTGTGTCCAGTATGTGGCACACTTACACCTCCTGTGGAAATGTGTCCAGTATGTGGCACACTTACACCTCCTGTGGAAATGTGTCCAGTATGTGGCACACTTACACCTCCTGTGGAAATGTGTCCAGTATGTGGCACACTTACACCTCCTGTGGATGTGTCCAGTATGTAGCACACTTACACCTCCTGTGGACTTGTGTCCAGTATGTAGCACACTTACACCTCCTGTGGGAATGTGTCCAGTATGTGGCACACTTACACCTCCTGTGGATGTGTCCAGTATGTAGCACACTTACACCTCCTGTGGACTTGTACCCAGTATGTGGCACACTTACATCTCCTGTGGACTTGTGTCCAGTATGTGGCACACTTACACCTCCTGTGGACGTGTGTCCAGTATGTGTCACACTTACACCTCCTGTGGAAATGTGTCCAGTATGTGGCACACTTACACCTCCTGTGGACTTGTGTCCAGTATGTGGCACACTTACACCTCCTGTGGATTTGTGTCCAGTATGTGGCACACTTACACCTCCTGTGGAAATGTGTCCAGTATGTGGCACACTTACACCTCCTGTGGAAATGTGTCCAGTATGTGGCACACTTACACCTCCTGTGGATTTGTGTCCAGTATGTGGCACACTTACACCTCCTGTGGAAATGTGTCCAGTATGTGGCACACTTACACCTCCTGTGGATGTGTCCAGTATGTCGCACACTTCCATCTCCTGTGGATTTGTGTCCAGTATGTCGCACACTTCCATCTCCTGTGGATTTGTGTCCAGTATGTCGCACACTTCCATCTCCTGTGGACTTGTGTCCAGTATGTAGCACACTTACAACTCCTGTGGACTTGTGTCCTGTATGTAGCACACCTACACCTCCTGTGGACTTGTGTCCAGCATGTAGCACACTTACACCTCCTGTGGACTTGTGTCCAGTATGTGGCACACTTACATCTCCTGTGGACATGTACCCAGTATGTGGCACACTTACACCTCCTGTGGAAATGTGTCCAGTATGTGGCACACTTACACCTCCTGTGGACGTGTGTCCAGTATGTGTCACACTTACACCTCCTGTGGAAATGTGTCCAGTATGTGGCACACTTACACCTCCTGTGGACTTGTGTCCAGTATGTGGCACACTTACACCTCCTGTGTATTTGTGTCCAGTATGTGGCACACTTACACCTCCTGTGGAAATGTGTCCAGTATGTGGCACACTTACACCTCCTGTGGATTTGTGTCCAGTATGTGGCACACTTACACCTCCTGTGGAAATGTGTCCAGTATGTAGCACACTTACACCTCCTGTGGATGTGTCCAGTATGTCGCACACTTCCATCTCCTGTGGATTTGTGTCCAGTATGTCGCACACTTCCATCTTCTGTGGACTTGTGTCCAGTATGTAGCACACTTACACCTCCTGTGGACTTCTGTCCAGTATGTGGCACACTTACACCTCCTGTGGACTTGTGTCCAGTATGTGGCACACTTACACCACCTGTGGACTTGTGTCCAGTATGTAGCACACTTACACCTCCTGTGGACTTGTGTCCAGTATGTAGCACACTTACATCTCCTGTGGATTTGTGTCCAGTATGTGGCACACTTACACCTCCTGTGGACTTGTGTCCAGTATGTGGCACACTTCCATCTCCTGTGGACTTGTGTCCAGTATGTAGCACACTTCCATCTCCTGTGGACTTGTGTCCAGTATGTGGCACACTTACACCTCCTGTGGACTTGTGTCCAGTATGTTGCACACTTACACCTCCTGTGGACTTGTGTCCAGTATGTAGCACACTTACACCTCCTGTGGACTTGTGTCCAGTATGTAGCACACTTACACCTCCTGTGGACTTGTGTCCAGTATGTAGCACACTTACACCTCCTGTGGACTTGTGTCCAGTATGTAGCACACTTACACCTCCTGTGGACTTGTGTCCAGTATGTGGCACACTTACATCTCCTGTGGACATGTACCCAGTATGTGGCACACTTTCATCTCCTGTGGACCTGTGTCCAGTATGTGGCACACTTACACCTCCTGTGGACGTGTGTCCAGTATGTGTCACACTTACACCTCCTGTGGAAATGTGTCCAGTATGTGGCACACTTACATCTCCTGTGGACTTGTACCCAGTATGTGGCACACTTACACCTCCTGTGGACTTGTGTCCAGTATGTGGCACACTTACACCTCCTGTGGATTTGTGTCCAGTATGTGGCACACTTACACCTCCTGTGGAAATGTGTCCAGTATGTGGCACACTTACACCTCCTGTGGAAATGTGTCCAGTATGTGGCACACTTACACCTCCTGTGGATTTGTGTCCAGTATGTGGCACACTTACACCTCCTGTGGAAATGTGTCCAGTATGTGGCACACTTACACCTCCTGTGGATTTGTGTCCAGTATGTGGCACACTTACACCTCCTGTGGAAATGTGTCCAGTATGTGGCACACTTACACCTCCTGTGGAAATGTGTCCAGTATGTGGCACACTTACACCTCCTGTGGAAATGTGTCCAGTATGTGGCACACTTACACCTCCTGTGGATGTGTCCAGTATGTAGCACACTTACACCTCCTGTGGACTTGTGTCCAGTATGTAGCACACTTACACCTCCTGTGGGAATGTGTCCAGTATGTGGCACACTTACACCTCCTGTGGATGTGTCCAGTATGTAGCACACTTACACCTCCTGTGGATTTGTGTCCAGTATGTGGCACACTTCCATCTCCTGTGGATTTGTGTCCAGTATGTCGCACACTTCCATCTCCTGTGGACTTGTGTCCAGTATGTAGCACACATACACCTCCTGTGGACTTGTGTCCAGTATGTGGCACACTTACACCTCCTGTGGACTTGTGTCCAGTATGTGGCACACTTACACCTCCCGTGGACTTGTGTCCAGTATGTAGCACACTTACACCTCCTGTGGACTTGTGTCCAGTATGTGGCACACTTACATCTCCTGTGGACTTGTGTCCAGTATGTGGCACACTTACACCTCCTGTGGACTTGTGTCCAGTATGTGGCACACTTACACCTCCTGTGGAAATGTGTCCAGTATGTGGCACACTTACACCTCCTGTGGATTTGTCCCCAGTATGTAGCACACTTACATCTCCTGTGGATTTGTTTCCAGTATGTGGCACACTTACACCTCCTGTGGACTTGTGTCCAGTATGTGGCACACTTACACCTCCTGTGGACTTGTGTCCAGTATGTGGCACACTTACATCTCCTGTGGATTTGTGTCCAGTATGTGTCACATTTACACCTCCTGTGGACTTGTGTCCAGTATGTGGCACTCTTACACCTCCTGTGGACTTGTGTCCAGTATGTGGCACACTTACACCTCCTGTGGACTTGTGTCCAGTATGTGGCACACTTACATCTCCTGTGGATTTGTGTCCAGTATGTGGCACACTTACACCTCCTGTGGACTTGTGTGGCACACTTACATCTCCTGTGGATTTGTGTCCAGTATGTGGCACACTTACACCTCCTGTGGACTTGTGTCCAGTATGTGGCACACTTACACCTCCTGTGGACTTGTGTCCAGTATGTGGCACACTTACACCTCCTGTGGACTTGTGTCCAGTATGTGGCACACTTACATCTCCTGTGGATTTGTGTCCAGTATGTGGCACACTTACACCTCCTGTGGAATTGTGTCCAGTATGTGGCACAATTACACCTCCTGTGGACTTGTGTCCAGTATGTGGCACACTTACACCTCCTGTGGACTTGTGTCCAGTATGTAGCACACTTACACCTCCTGTGGACTTGTGTCCAGTATGTGGCACACTTACATCTCCTGTGGACATGTACCCAGTATGTGGCACAATTACATCCCCTGTGGACTTGTGTCCAGTATGTGGCACACTTACACCTCCTGTGGACGTGTGTCCAGTATGTGTCACACTTACACCTCCTGTGGAAATGTGTCCAGTATGTGGTACACTTACACCTCCTGTGGACTTGTGTCCAGTATGTGGCACACTTACACCTCCTGTGGATTTGTGTCCAGTATGTGGCACACTTACACCTCCTGTGGGAATGTGTCCAGTATGTGGCACACTTACACCTCCTGTGGAAATGTGTCCAGTATGTGGCACACTTACACCTCCTGTGGATTTGTGTCCAGTATGTGGCACACTTACACCTCCTGTGGAAATGTGTCCAGTATGTGGCACACTTACACCTCCTGTGGATGTGTCCAGTATGTCGCACACTTCCATCTCCTGTGGATTTGTGTCCAGTATGTCGCACACTTCCATCTCCTGTGGACTTGTGTCCAGTATGTAGCACACTTACAACTCCTGTGGACTTGTGTCCAGTATGTGGCACACTTACACCTCCTGTGGAATTGTGTCCAGTATGTGGCACAATTACACCTCCTGTGGACTTGTGTCCAGTATGTGGCACACTTACACCTCCTGTGGACTTGTGTCCAGTATGTAGCACACTTACACCTCCTGTGGACTTGTGTCCAGTATGTGGCACACTTACATCTCCTGTGGACATGTACCCAGTATGTGGCACACTTACATCCCCTGTGGACTTGTGTCCAGTATGTGGCACACTTACACCTCCTGTGGACGTGTGTCCAGTATGTGTCACACTTACACCTCCTGTGGAAATGTGTCCAGTATGTGGCACACTTACACCTCCTGTGGACTTGTGTCCAGTATGTGGCACACTTACACCTCCTGTGGATTTGTGTCCAGTATGTGGCACACTTACACCTCCTGTGGAAATGTGTCCAGTATGTGGCACACTTACACCTCCTGTGGAAATGTGTCCAGTATGTGGCACACTTACACCTCCTGTGGATTTGTGTCCAGTATGTGGCACACTTACACCTCCTGTGGAAATGTGTCCAGTATGTGGCACACTTACACCTCCTGTGGATGTGTCCAGTATGTCGCACACTTCCATCTCCTGTGGATTTGTGTCCAGTATGTCGCACACTTCCATCTCCTGTGGACTTGTTTCCAGTATGTAGCACACTTACAACTCCTGTGGACTTGTGTCCAGTATGTGGCACACATACACCTCCTGTGGACTTGAGTCCAGTATGTGGCACACTTACACCACCTGTGGACTCGTGTCCAGTATGTAGCACACTTACACCTCCTGTGGACTTGTGTCCAGTATGTAGCACACTTACATCTCCTGTGGATTTGTGTCCAGTATGTGGCACACTTACACCTCCTGTGGACTTGTGTCCAGTATGTGGCACACTTACACCTCCTGTGGACTTGTGTCCAGTATGTGGCACACTTACACCTCCTGTGGATTTGTGTCCAGTATGTGGCACACTTACACCTCCTGTGGAAATATGTCCAGTATGTGGCACACTTACACCTCCTGTGGACTTGTGTCCAGTATGTGGCACACTTACACCTCCTGTGGATTTGTGTCCAGTATGCGGCACACTTACACCTCCTGTGGAAATATGTCCAGTATGTGGCACACTTACACCTCCTGTGGACTTGTGTCCAGTATGTGGCACACTTACACCTCCTGTGGACTTGTGTCCAGTATGTAGCACACTTACACCTCCTGTGGACTTGTGTCCAGTATGTAGCACACTTCCATCTCCAATGGACTTGTGCCCAGTATGTGGCACACTTACACCTCCTGTGGACTTGTGTCCAGTATGTTGCACACTTACACCTCCTGTGGACTTGTGTCCAGTATGTAGCACACTTACACCTCCTGAGGACTTGTGTCCAGTATGTAGCACACTTACACCTCCTGTGGACTTGTGTCCAGTATGTAGCACACTTACACCTCCTGTGGACTTGTGTCCAGTATGTAGCACACTTACACCTCCTGTGGACTTGTGTCCAGTATGTGGCACACTTACATCTCCTGTGGACATGTACCCAGTATGTGGCACACTTACAACTCCTGTGGACTTGTGTCCAGTATGTGGCACACTTACACCTCCTGTGGACGTGTGTCCAGTTTGTGTCACACTTACACCTCCTGTGGAAATGTGTCCAGTATGTGGCACACTTACACCTCCTGTGGACTTGTGTCCAGTATGTGGCACACTTACACCTCCTGTGGATTTGTGTCCAGTATGTGGCACACTTACACCTCCTGTGGAAATGTGTCCAGTATGAGGCACACTTACACCTCCTGTGGAAATGTGTCCAGTATGTGGCACACTTACACCTCCTGTGGATTTGTGACGAGTATGTGGCACACTTACACCTCCTGTGGAAATGTGTCCAGTATGTGGCACACTTACACCTCCTGTGGATGTGTCCAGTATGTCGCACACTTCCATCTCCTGTGGATTTGTGTCCAGCATGTCGCACACTTCCATCTCCTGTGGACTTGTGTCAAGTATGTAGCACACTTACACCTCCTGTGGACTTGTGTCCAGTATGTGGCACACTTACACCTCCTGTGGACTTGTGTCCAGTATGTGGCACACTTACACCACCTGTGGACTTGTGTCCAGTATGTAGCACACTTACACCTGTGGACTTGTGTCCAGTATGTCGCACACTTCCATCTCCTGTGGACTTGTGTCCAGTATGTAGCACACTTACACCTCCTGTGGACTTGTGTCCAGTATGTGGCACACTGACACCTCCTGTGGACTTGTGTCCAGTATGTGGCACACTTACACCTCCTGTGGACTTGTGTCCAGTATGTAGCACACTTACATCTCCTGTGGATTTGTGTCCAGTATGTGGCACACTTACACCTGTGGACTTGTGTCCAGTATGTGGCACACTTACACCTCCTGTGGACTTGTGTCCAGTATGTGGTACACTTACACCTCCTGTGGACTTGTGTCCAGTATGTAGCACACTTACACCTCCTGTGGACTTGTGTCCAGTATGTAGCACACTTACACCTCCTGTGGACTTGTGTCCAGTATGTAGCACACTTACACCTCCTGTGGACTTGTGTCCAGTATGTAGCACACTTACACCTCCTGTGGACTTGTGTCCAGTATGTGGCACACTTACACCTCCTGTGGACTTGTGTCCAGTATGTGGCACACTTACATCTCCTGTGGACTTGTACCCAGTATGTGGCACACTTACATCTCCTGTGGACTTGTGTCCAGTATGTGGCACACTTACACCTCCTGTGGACGTGTGTCCAGTATGTGTCACACTTACACCTCCTGTGGAAATGTGTCCAGTATGTGGCACACTTACACCTCCTGTGGACTTGTGTCCAGTATGTGGCACACTTACACCTCCTGTGGATTTGTGTCCAGTATGTGGCACACTTACACCTCCTGTGGAAATGTGTCCAGTATGTGGCACACTTACACCTCCTGTGGAAATGTGTCCAGTATGTGGCACACTTACACCTCCTGTGGATTTGTGTCCAGTATGTGGCACACTTACACCTCCTGTGGAAATGTGTCCAGTATGTGGCACACTTACACCTCCTGTGGATGTGTCCAGTATGTCGCACACTTCCATCTCCTGTGGATTTGTGTCCAGTATGTCGCACACTTCCATCTCCTGTGGACTTGTGTCCAGTATGTAGCACACTTACACCTCCTGTGGAAATGTGTCCAGTATGTGGCACACTTACACCTCCTGTGGATGTGTCCAGTATGTCGCACACTTCCATCTCCTGTGGATTTGTGTCCAGTATGTCGCACACTTCCATCTCCTGTGGACTTGTCTCCAGTATGTAGCACACTTACACCTCCTGTGGACTTGTGTCCAGTATGTGGCACACTTACACCTCCTGTGGACTTGTGTCCAGTAAGTGGCACACTTACACCACCTGTGGACTTGTGTCCAGTATGTAGCACACTTACACCTCCTGTGGACTTGTGTCCAGTATGTGGCACACTGACACCTCCTGTGGACTTGTGTCCAGTATGTGGCACACTTACACCTCCTGTGGACTTGTGTCCAGTATGTAGCACACTTACATCTCCTGTGGATTTGTGTCCAGTATGTGGCACACTTACACCTGTGGACTTGTGTCCAGTATGTGGCACACTTACACCTCCTGTGGACTTGTGTCCAGTATGTGGCACACTTACACCTCCTGTGGACTTGTGTCCAGTATGTAGCACACTTACACCTCCTGTGGACTTGTGTCCAGTATGTAGCACACTTACACCTCCTGTGGACTTGTGTCCAGTATGTAGCACACTTACACCTCCTGTGGACTTGTGTCCAGTATGTAGCACACTTACACCTCCTGTGGACTTGTGTCCAGTATGTGGCACACTTACACCTCCTGTGGACTTGTGTCCAGTATGTGGCACACTTACATCTCCTGTGGACTTGTACCCAGTATGTGGCACACTTACATCTCCTGTGGACTTGTGTCCAGTATGTGGCACACTTACACCTCCTGTGGACGTGTGTCCAGTATGTGTCACACTTACACCTCCTGTGGAAATGTGTCCAGTATGTGGCACACTTACACCTCCTGTGGACTTGTGTCCAGTATGTGGCACACTTACACCTCCTGTGGATTTGTGTCCAGTATGTGGCACACTTACACCTCCTGTGGAAATGTGTCCAGTATGTGGCACACTTACACCTTCTGTGGAAATGTGTCCAGTATGTGGCACACTTACACCTCCTGTGGATTTGTGTCCAGTATGTGGCACACTTACACCTCCTGTGGAAATGTGTCCAGTATGTGGCACACTTACACCTCCTGTGGATGTGTCCAGTATGTCGCACACTTCCATCTCCTGTGGATTTGTGTCCAGTATGTCGCACACTTCCATCTCCTGTGGACTTGTGTCCAGTATGTAGCACACTTACACCTCCTGTGGAAATGTGTCCAGTATGTGGCACACTTACACCTCCTGTGGATGTGTCCAGTATGTCGCACACTTCCATCTCCTGTGGATTTGTGTCCAGTATGTCGCACACTTCCATCTCCTGTGGACTTGTCTCCAGTATGTAGCACACTTACACCTCCTGTGGACTTGTGTCCAGTATGTGGCACACTTACACCTCCTGTGGACTTGTGTCCAGTAAGTGGCACACTTACACCACCTGTGGACTTGTGTCCAGTATGTAGCACACTTACACCTCCTGTGGACTTGTGTCCAGTATGTAGCACACTTACATCTCCTGTGGATTTGTGTCCAGTATGTGGCACACTTACACCTCCTGTGGACTTGTGTCCAGTATGTGGCACACTTACACCTCCCGGGTACTTGTGTCCAGTATGTGGCACACTTACACCTCCTGTGGATTTGTGTCCAGTATCTGGCACACTTACACCTCCTGTGGAAATATGTCCAGTATGTGGCACACACACCTCCTGTGGACTTGTGTCCAGTATGTGGCACACTTACACCTCCTGTGGATTTGTGTCCAGTATGTGGCACACTTACACCTCCTGTGGAAATATGTCCAGTATGTGGCACACTTACACCTCCTGTGGACTTGTGTCCAGTATGTAGCACACTTACATCTCCTGTGGATTTGTGTCCAGTATGTGGCACACTTAGACCTCCTGTGGACTTGTGTCCAGTATGTGGCACACTTACACCTCCTGTGGACTTGTGTCCAGTATGTAGCACACTTCCGTCTACTGTGGACTTGTGTCCAGTATGTGGCACACTTACACCTCCTGTGGACTTGTGTCCAGTATGTTGCACACTTACACCTCCTGTGGACTTGTGTCCAGTATGTGGCACACTTACACCTCCTGTGGATTTGTATCCAGTATGTGGCACACTTACACCTCCTGTGGAAATGTGTCCAGTATGAGGCACACTTACACCTCCTGTGGACTTGTGTCCAGTATGTGGCACACTTACACCTCCTGTGGACTTGTGTCCAGTATGTGGCACACACACCTCCTGTGGACTTGTGTCCAGTATGTGGCACACTTACACCTCCTGTGGACTTGTGTCCAGTATGTAGCACACTTACATCTCCTGTGGATTTGTGTCCAGTATGTGGCACACTTAGACCTCCTGTGGAGTTGTGTCCAGTATGTAGCACACTTACACCTCCTGTGGACTTGTGTCCAGTATGTAGCACACTTCCATCTACTGTGGACTTGTGTCCAGTATGTGGCACACTTACACCTCCTGTGGACTTGTGTCCAGTATGTTGCACACTTACACCTCCTGTGGACTTGTGTCCAGTATGTAGCACACTTACACCTCCTGTGGACTTGTGTCCAGTCTGTGGCACACTTACACCTCCTGTGGATTTGTGTCCAGTATGTGGCACACTTACACCTCCTGTGGAAATGTGTCCAGTATGAGGCACACTTACACCTCCTGTGGAAATGTGTCCAGTATGTGGCACACTTACACCTCCTGTGGATTTGTGACCAGTATGTGGCACACTTACACCTCCTGTGGAAATGTGTCCAGTATGTCGCACACTTACACCTACTGTGGATGTGTCCAGTATGTCGCACACTTCCATCTCCTGTGGATTTGTGTCCAGTATGTCGCACACTTCCATCTCCTGTGGACCTGTGTCCAGTATGTAGCACACTTACACCTCCTGTGGACTTGTGTCCAGTATGTGGCACACTTACACCTCCTGTGGACTTGTGTCCAGTATGTGGCACACTTACACCACCTGTGGACTTGTGTCCAGTATGTAGCACACTTACACCTCCTGTGGACTTGAGTCCAGTATGTAGCACACTTCCATCTCCTGTGGATTTGTGTCCAGTATGTCGCACACTTACACCTCCTGTGGACTTGTGTCCAGTATGTGGCACACTTACACCTGTGGACTTGTGTCCAGTATGTGGCACACTTACACCTCCTGTGGACTTGTGTCCAGTATGTGGCACACTTACACCTCCTGTGGACTTGTGTCCAGTATGTAGCACACTTACACCTCCTGTGGACTTGTGTCCAGTATGTAGCACACTTACACCTCCTGTGGACTTGTGTCCAGTATGTAGCACACTTACACCTCCTGTGGACTTGTGTCCAGTATGTAGCACACTTACACCTCCTGTGGACTTGTGTCCAGTATGTGGCACACTTACACCTCCTGTGGACTTGTGTCCAGTATGTGGCACACTTACATCTCCTGTGGACTTGTACCCAGTATGTGGCACACTTACATCTCCTGTGGACTTGTGTCCAGTATGTGGCACACTTACACCTCCTGTGGACGTGTGTCCAGTATGTGTCACACTTACACCTCCTGTGGAAATGTGTCCAGTATGTGGCACACTTACACCTCCTGTGGACTTGTGTCCAGTATGTGGCACACTTACATCTCCTGTGGATTTGTGTCCAGTATGTGGCACACTTACACCTCCTGTGGAAATGTGTCCAGTATGTGGCACACTTACACCTCCTGTGGAAATGTGTCCAGTATGTGGCACACTTACACCTCCTGTGGATTTGTGTCCAGTATGTGGCACACTTACACCTCCTGTGGAAATGTGTCCAGTATGTGGCACACTTACACCTCCTGTGGATGTGTCCAGTATGTCGCACACTTCCATCTCCTGTGGATTTGTGTCCAGTATGTCGCACACTTCCATCTCCTGTGGACTTGTGTCCAGTATGTAGCACACTTACACCTCCTGTGGAAATGTGTCCAGTATGTGGCACACTTACACCTCCTGTGGATGTGTCCAGTATGTAGCACACTTACACCTCCTGTGGACTTGTGTCCAGTATGTAGCACACTTACACCTCCTGTGGACTTGTGTCCAGTATGTGGCACACTTACATCTCCTGTGGACTTGTACCCAGTATGTGGCACACTTACATCTCCTGTGGACTTGTGTCCAGTATGTGGCACACTTACACCTCCTGTGGACGTGTGTCCACCATGTGTCACACTTACACCTCCTGTGGAAATGTGTCCAGTATGTGGCACACTTACACCTCCTGTGGACTTGTGTCCAGTATGTGGCACACTTACACCTCCTGTGGACTTGTGTCCAGTATGTGGCACACTTACACCTCCTGTGAATTTGTGTCCAGTATGTGGCACACTTACACCTCCTGTGGAAATGTGTCCAGTATGTGGCACACTTACACCTCCTGTGGAAATGTGTCCAGTATGTGGCACACTTACACCTCCTGTGGATTTGTGTCCAGTATGTGGCACACTTACACCTCCTGTGGAAATGTGTCCACTATGTGGCACACTTACACCTCCTGTGGATGTGTCCAGTATGTCGCACACTTCAATCTCCTGTGGATTTGTGTCCAGTATGTCGCACACTTCCATCTCCTGTGGACTTGTGTCCAGTATGTAGCACACTTACACCTCCTGTGGACTTGTGTCCAGTATGTGGCACACTTACACCTCCTGTGGACTTGTGTCCAGTATGTGGCACACTTACACCTCCTGTGGAAATGTGTCCACTATGTGGCACACTTACACCTCCTGTGGATGTGTCCAGTATGTCGCACACTTCAATCTCCTGTGGATTTGTGTCCAGTATGTCGCACACTTCCATCTCCTGTGGACTTGTGTCCAGTATGTAGCACACTTACACCTCCTGTGGACTTGTGTCCAGTATGTGGCACACTTACACCTCCTGTGGACTTGTGTCCAGTATGTGGCACACTTACACCTCCTGTGGACTTATGTCCAGTATGTAGCACACTTACATCTCCTGTGGATTTGTGTCCAGTATGTGGCACACTTACACCTCCTGTGGACGTGTGTCCAGTATGTGGCACACTTACACCTCCTGTGGAAATGTGTCCAGTATGTGGCACACTTACACCTCCTGTGGACTTGTGTCCAGTATGTGGCACATTTACACCTCCTGTGGAATTGTGTCCAGTAAGTGGCACACTTACATCTCCTGTGGACTTGTGTCCAGTATGTAGCACACTTCCATCTCCTGTGGACTTGTGTCCAGTATGTGGCACACTTCCATCTCCTGTGGACTTGTGTCCAGTATGTGGCACACTTACACCTCCTGTGGACGTGTCCAGTATGTGGCACACTTACACCTCCTGTGGACTTGTGTCCAGTATGTGGCACACTTACACCTCCTGTGGATTTGTGTCCAGTATGTGGCACACTTACACCTCCTGTGGACTTGTGTCCAGTATGTGGCACACTTACACCTCCTGTGGACTTGTGTCCAGTATGTGGCACACTTACACCTCCTGTGGACTTGTGTCCAGTATGTGGCACACTTACACCTCCTGTGGACTTGTGTCCAGTATGTGGCACACTTACACCTCCTGTGGACTTGTGTCCAGTATGTAGCACACTTACACCTCCTGTGGACTTGTGTCCAGTATGTGGCACACTTACACCTCCTGTGGATTTGTGTCCAGTATGTGGCACACTTACACCTCCTGTGGACTTGTGTCCAGTATGTGGCACACTTACACCTCCTGTGGACTTGTGTCCAGTATGTGGCACACTTTCACCTCCTGTGGACTTGTGTCCAGTATGTGGCACACTTCCATCTCCTGTGGACTTGTGTCCAGTATGTGGCACACTTACACCTCCTGTGGACGTGTGTCCAGTATGTGGCACACTTACACCTCCTGTGGAAATGTGTCCAGTATGTGGCACACTTACACCTCCTGTGGACTTGTGTCCAGTATGTGGCACATTTACACCTCCTGTGGACTTGTGTCCAGTAAGTGACACACTTACATCTCCTGTGGACTTGTGTCCAGTATGTAGCACACTTCCATCTCCTGTGGACTTGTGTCCAGTATGTGGCACACTTACACCTCCTGTGGACTTGTGTCCAGTATGTGGCACACTTACACCTCCTGTGGACTTGTGTCCAGTATGTGGCACACTTACACCTCCTATGGACTTGTGTCCAGTATGTGGCACACTTACACCTCCTGTGGACTTGTGTCCAGTATGTGGCACACTTACACCTCCTGTGGACTTGTGTCCAGTATGTGGCACACTTACACCTCCTGTGGACTTGTGTCCAGTATGTGGCACACTTACACCTCCTGTGGACTTGTGTCCAGTATGTGGTACACTTACACCTCCTGTGGACTTGTGTCCAGTATGTAGCACACTTACACCTCCTGTGGACTTGTGTCCAGTATGTAGCACACTTACACCTGCTGTGGACTTGTGTCCAGTATGTAGCACACTTCCATCTCCTGTGGCCTTGTGTCCAGTATGTGGCACACTTACACCTCCTGTGGACTTGTGTCCAGTATGTAGCACACTTACACCTCCTGTGGACTTGTGTCCAGTATGTGGCACACTTACATCTCCTGTGGACTTGTGTCCAGTATGTAGCACACTTACACCTCCTGTGGACTTGTGTCCAGTATGTGGCACACTTACATCTCCTGTGGACTTGTGTCCAGTATGTGGCACACTTACACCACCTGTGGACTTGTGTCCAGTATGTAGCACACTTACACCTCCTGTGGACTTGAGTCCAGTATGTAGCACACTTCCATCTCCTGTGGATTTGTGTCCAGTATGTCGCACACTTCCATCTCCTGTGGACTTGTGTCCAGTATGTAGCACACTTACACCTCCTGTGGACTTGTGTCCAGTATGTGGCACACTTACACCTCCTGTGGACTTGTGTCCAGTATGTGGCACACTTACACCTCCTGTGGACTTGTGTCCAGTATGTAGCACACTTACATCTCCTGTGGATTTGTGTCCAGTATGTGGCACACTTACACCTGTGGACTTGTGTCCAGTATGTGGCACACTTACACCTCCTGTGGACTTGTGTCCAGTATGTGGCACACTTACACCTCCTGTGGACTTGTGTCCAGTATGTAGCACACTTACACCTCCTGTGGACTTGTGTCCAGTATGTAGCACACTTACACCTCCTGTGGACTTGTGTCCAGTATGTAGCACACTTACACCTCCTGTGGACTTGTGTCCAGTATGTAGCACACTTACACCTCCTGTGGACTTGTGTCCAGTATGTGGCACACTTACACCTCCTGTGGACTTGTGTCCAGTATGTGGCACACTTACATCTCCTGTGGACTTGTACCCAGTATGTGGCACACTTACATCTCCTGTGGACTTGTGTCCAGTATGTGGCACACTTACACCTCCTGTGGACGTGTGTCCAGTATGTGTCACACTTACACCTCCTGTGGAAATGTGTCCAGTATGTGGCACACTTACACCTCCTGTGGACTTGTGTCCAGTATGTGGCACACTTACATCTCCTGTGGATTTGTGTCCAGTATGTGGCACACTTACACCTCCTGTGGAAAAGTGTCCAGTATGTGGCACACTTACACCTCCTGTGGAAATGTGTCCAGTATGTGGCACACTTACACCTCCTGTGGATTTGTGTCCAGTATGTGGCACACTTACACCTCCTGTGGAAATGTGTCCAGTATGTGGCACACTTACACCTCCTGTGGATGTGTCCAGTATGTCGCACACTTCCATCTCCTGTGGATTTGTGTCCAGTATGTCGCACACTTCCATCTCCTGTGGACTTGTGTCCAGTATGTAGCACACTTACACCTCCTGTGGAAATGTGTCCAGTATGTGGCACACTTACACCTCCTCTGGATGTGTCCAGTATGTAGCACACTTACACCTCCTGTGGACTTGTGTCCAGTATGTAGCACACTTACACCTCCTGTGGACTTGTGTCCAGTATGTGGCACACTTACATCTCCTGTGGACTTGTACCCAGTATGTGGCACACTTACATCTCCTGTGGACTTGTGTCCAGTATGTGGCACACTTACACCTCCTGTGGACGTGTGTCCACTATGTGTCACACTTACACCTCCTGTGGAAATGTGTCCAGTATGTGGCACACTTACACCTCCTGTGGACTTGTGTCCAGTATGTGGCACACTTACACCTCCTGTGGACTTGTGTCCAGTATGTGGCACACTTACACCTCCTGTGGATTTGTGTCCAGTATGTGGCACACTTACACCTCCTGTGGAAATGTGTCCAGTATGTGGCACACTTACACCTCCTGTGGAAATGTGTCCAGTATGTGGCACACTTACACCTCCTGTGGATTTGTGTCCAGTATGTGGCACACTTACACCTCCTGTGGAAATGTGTCCACTATGTGGCACACTTACACCTCCTGTGGATGTGTCCAGTATGTCGCACACTTCAATCTCCTGTGGATTTGTGTCCAGTATGTCGCACACTTCCATCTCCTGTGGACTTGTGTCCAGTATGTAGCACACTTACACCTCCTGTGGACTTGTGACCAGTATGTGGCACACTTACACCTCCTGTGGACTTGTGTCCAGTATGTGGCACACTTACACCTCCTGTGGAAATATGTCCACTATGTGGCACACTTACACCTCCTGTGGATGTGTCCAGTATGTCGCACACTTCAATCTCCTGTGGATTTGTGTCCAGTATGTCGCACACTTCCATCTCCTGTGGACTTGTGTCCAGTATGTAGCACACGTACACCTCCTGTGGACTTGTGTCCAGTATGTGGCACACTTACACCTCCTGTGGACTTGTGTCCAGTATGTGGCACACTTACACCTCCTGTGGACTTATGTCCAGTATGTAGCACACTTACATCTCCTGTGGATTTGTGTCCAGTATGTGGCACACTTACACCTCCTGTGGACGTGTGTCCAGTATGTGGCACACTTACACCTCCTGTGGAAATGTGTCCAGTATGTGGCACAGTTACACCTCCTGTGGACTTGTGTCCAGTATGTGGCACATTTACACCTCCTGTGGAATTGTGTCCAGTCAGTGGCACACTTACATCTCCTGTGGACTTGTGTCCAGTATGTAGCACACTTCCATCTCCTGTGGACTTGTGTCCAGTATGTGGCACACTTCCATCTCCTGTGGACTTGTGTCCAGTATGTGGCACACTTACACCTCCTGTGGACGTGTCCAGTATGTGGCACACTTACACCTCCTGTGGACTTGTGTCCAGTATGTGGCACACTTACACCTCCTGTGGATTTGTGTCCAGTATGTGGCACACTTACACCTCCTGTGGACTTGTGTCCAGTATGTGGCACACTTACACCTCCTGTGGACTTGTGTCCAGTATGTGGCACACTTACACCTCCTGTGGACTTGTGTCCAGTATGTGGCACACTTACACCTCCTGTGGACTTGTGTCCAGTATGTGGCACACTTACACCTCCTATGGACTTGTGTCCAGTATGTAGCAGACTTACACCTCCTGTGGACTTGTGTCCAGTATGTGGCACACTTACACCTCCTGTGGATTTGTGTCCTGTATGTGGCACACTTACACCTCCTGTGGACTTGTGTCCAGTATGTGGCACACTTACACCTCCTGTGGACTTGTGTTCAGTATGTGGCACACTTACACCTCCTGTGGACTTGTGTCCAGTATGTGGCACACTTCCATCTCCTGTGGACTTGTGTCCAGTATGTGGCACACTTACACCTCCTGTGGACGTGTGTCCAGTATGTGGCACACTTACACCTCCTGTGGAAATGTGTCCAGTATGTGGCACACTTACACCTCCTGTGGACTTGTGTCCAGTATGTGGCACATTTACACCTCCTGTGGACTTGTGTCCAGTAAGTGACACACTTACATCTCCTCTGGACTTGTGTCCAGTATGTAGCACACTTCCATCTCCTGTGGACTTGTGTCCAGTATGTGGCACACTTACACCTCCTGTGGACTTGTGTCCAGTATGTGGCACACTTACACCTCCTGTGGACTTGTGTCCAGTATGTGGCACACTTACACCTCCTATGGACTTGTGTCCAGTATGTGGCACACTTACACCTCCTGTGGACTTGTGTCCAGTATGTGGCACACTTACACCTCCTGTGGACTTGTGTCCAGTATGTGGCACACTTACACCTCCTGTGGACGTGTGTCCAGTATGTGGCACACTTACACCTCCTGTGGAAATGTGTCCAGTATGTGGCACACTTACACCTCCTGTGGATGTGTCCAGTATGTCGCACACTTCAATCTCCTGTGGATTTGTGTCCAGTATGTCGCACACTTCCATCTCCTGTGGACTTGTGTCCAGTATGTAGCACACTTACACCTCTTGTGGACTTGTGTCCAGTATGTGGCACACTTACACCTCCTGTGGACTTGTGTCCAGTATGTGGCACACTTACACCTCCTGTGGACTTATGTCCAGTATGTAGCACACTTACATCTCCTGTGGATTTGTGTCCAGTATGTGGCACACTTACACCTCCTGTGGACGTGTGTCCAGTATGTGGCACACTTACACCTCCTGTGGAAATGTGTCCAGTATGTGGCACACTTACACCTCCTGTGGACTTGTGTCCAGTATGTGGCACACTTACACCTCCTGTGGAATTGTGTCCAGTAAGTGGCACACTTACATCTCCTGTGGACTTGTGTCCAGTATGTAGCACACTTCCATCTCCTGTGGACTTGTGTCCAGTATGTGGCACACTTCCATCTCCTGTGGACTTGTGTCCAGTATGTGGCACACTTACACCTCCTGTGGACGTGTCCAGTATGTGGCACACTTACACCTCCTGTGGACTTGTGTCCAGTATGTGGCACACTTACACCTCCTGTGGATTTGTGTCCAGTATGTGGCACACTTACACCTCCTGTGGACTTGTGTCCAGTATGTGGCACACTTACACCTCCTGTGGACTTGTGTCCAGTATGTGGCACACTTACACCTCCTGTGGACTTGTGTCCAGTATGTGGCACACTTAAACCTCCTATGGACTTGTGTCCAGTATGTAGCACACTTACACCTCCTGTGGACTTGTGTCCAGTATGTGGCACACTTACACCTCCTGTGGATTTGTGTCCAGTATGTGGCAAACTTACACCTCCTGTGGACTTGTGTCCAGTATGTGGCACACTTACACCTCCTGTGGACTTGTGTCCAGTATGTGGCACACTTACACCTCCTATGGACTTGTGTCCAGTATGTAGCACACTTACACCTCCTGTGGACTTGTGTCCAGTATGTGGCACACTTACACCTCCTGTGGAATTGTGTCCAGTATGTGGCACACTTACACCTCCTGTGGACTTGTGTCCAGTATGTGGCACACTTACACCTCCTGTGGACTTGTGTCCAGTATGTGGCACACTTACACCTCCTGTGGACTTGTGTCCAGTATGTGGCACACTTCCATCTCCTGTGGACTTGTGTCCAGTATGTGGCACACTTACACCTCCTGTGGACGTGTGTCCAGTATGTGGCACACTTACACCTCCTGTGGAAATGTGTCCAGTATGTGGCACACTTACACCTCCTGTGGACTTGTCTCCAGTATGTGGCACATTTACACCTCCTGTGGACTTGTGTCCAATAAGTGACACACTTACATCTCCTGTGGACTTGTGTCCAGTATGTAGCACACATCCATCTCCTGTGGACTTGTGTCCAGTATGTGGCACACTTACACCTCCTGTGGACTTGTGTCCAGTATGTGGCACACTTACACCTCCTGTGGACTTGTGTCCAGTATGTGGCACACTTACACCTCCTATGGACTTGTGTCCAGTATGTGGCACACTTACACCTCCTGTGGACTTGTGTCCAGTATGTGGCACACTTACACCTCCTGTGGACTTGTGTCCAGTATGTGGCACACTTACACCTCCTGTGGACTTGTGTCCAGTATGTGGCACACTTACACCTCCTGTGGACTTGTGTCCAGTATGTGGTACACTTACACCTCCTGTGGACTTGTGTCCAGTATGTAGCACACTTACACCTCCTGTGGACTTGTGTCCAGTATGTAGCACACTTACACCTGCTGTGGACTTGTGTCCAGTATGTAGCACACTTCCATCTCCTGTGGACTTGTGTCCAGTATGTGGCACACTTACACCTCCTTTGGACTTGTGTCCAGTATGTAGCACACTTACACCTCCTGTGGACTTGTGTCCAGTATGTGGCACACTTACATCTCCTGTGGACTTGTGTCCAGTATGTAGCACACTTACACCCCCTGTGGACTTGTGTCCAGTATGTGGCACACTTATATCTCCTGTGGACTTGTGTCCAGTATGTGGCACACTTACACCTCCTGTGGACTTGTGTCCAGTATGAGGCACACTTACACCTCCTGTGGATTTGTGTCCAGTATGCGGCACACTTACACCTCCTGTGGATTTGTGTCCAGTATGTGGCACACTTACACCTCCTGTGGTCTTGTGTCCAGTATGTGGCACACTTACACCTCCTGTGGACTTGTGTCCAGTATGTGGCACACTTACACCTCCTGTGGATGTGTCCAGTATGTGGCACACTTACACCTCCTGTGGACTTGTGTCCAGTATGTGGCACACTTACACCTCCTGTGGATTTGTGTCCATTATGTGGCACACTTACACCTCCTGTGGACGTGTCCAGTATGTGGCACACTTACACCACCTGTGGACTTGTGTCCAGTATGTGGCACACTTACACCTCCTGTGGAGTTGTGTCCAGTATGTGGCACACTTACACCTCCTGTGGACTTGTGTCCAGTATGTGGCACACTTACACCTCCTGTGGACTTGTGTCCAGTATGTGGCACACTTACACCTCCTGTGGATTTGTGTCCAGTATGTGGCACACTTACACCTCCTGTGGACTTGTGCCCAGTATGTGGCACACTTACACCTCCTGTGGACTTGTGTCCAGTATTTGGCACACTTACACCTCCTGTGGATTTGTGTCCAGTATGTGGCACACTTACACCTCCTGTGGATTTGTGTCCAGTATGTGGCACACTTACACCTCCTGTGGACTTGTGTCCAGTATGTGGCACACTTACACCTCCTGTGGAATTGTGTCCAGTATGTGGCACACTTACACCTCCTGTGGACTTGTGTCCATTATGTGGCACACTTACACCTCCTATGGACTTGTGTCCAGTATGTGGCACACTTACACCTCCTGTGGATTTGTGTCCAGTATGTGGCACACTTACACCTCCTGTGGACTTGTGTCCAGTAAGTGGCACACTTACACCTCCTGTGGACTTGTGTCCAGTATGTGGCAGACTTACACCTCCTGTGGACTTGTGTCCAGTATGTGGCACACTTACACCTACTGTGGTCTTGTGTCCAGTATGTGGCACACTTACACCTCCTGTGGACGTGTCCAGTATGTGGCACACTTACATCTCCTGTGGACTTGTGTCCAGTATGTTGCACACTTACACCTCCTGTGGATTTGTGTCCAGTATGTGGCACACTTACACCTCCTGTGGACTTGTGTCCAGTATGTGGCACACTTACAACTCCTGTGGATTTGTGTCCAGTATGTGGCACACTTACACCTCCTGTGGACTTGTGTCTAGTATGTGGCACACTTACATCTCCTGTGGACTTGTGTCCAGTATGTAGCACACTTACACCTCCTGTGGACTTGTGTCCAGTATGTAGCAAACTTACACCTCCTGTGGACTTGTGTCCAGTATGTAGCACACTTAAACATCCTGTGGACTTGTGTCCAGTATGTAGCACACTTACACCTCCTGTGGACTTGTGTCCAGTATGTGGCACACTTACACCTCCTGTGGACTTGTGTCCAGTATGTAGCACACTTACACCTCCTGTGGAATTGTGTCCAGTATGTAGCACAGTTACACCTCCTGTGGACTTGTGTCCAGTATGTAGCACACTTACACCTCCTGTGGACTTGTGTCCAGTATGTAGCACACTTACACCTCCTGTGGACTTGTGTCCAGTATGGAGCACACTTACACCTCCTGTGGACGTGTCCAGTATGTGGCACACTTACATCTCCTGTGGACTTGTGTCCAGTATGAGGCACACTTACACCTCCTGTGGACTTGTGTCCAGTATGTGGCACACTTACACCTCCTGTGGATTTGTGTCCAGTATGTAGTACACTTACACCTCCTGTGGACTTGTGTCCAGTATGTGGCACACTTACACCTCCTGTGGACTTGTGTCCAGTATGTGGCACACTTACACCTCCTGTGGATTTGTGTCCAGTATGTGGCACACTTACACCTCCTGTGGACTTGTGTCCAGTATGTGGCACACTTACACCTCCTGTGGACTTGTGTCCAGTATGTGGCACACTTACACCTCCTGTGCATTTGTGTCCAGTATGTAGCACACTTACACCTCCTGTGGACTTGTGCCCAGTATGTGGCACACTTACACCTCCTGTGGACTTGTGTCCAGTATGTGGCACACTTACACCTCCTGTGGACTTGTGTCCAGTATGTGGCACACTTACACCTCCTGTGGATTTGTGTCCAGTATGTAGCACACTTACACCTCCTGTGGACTTGTGTCCAGTATGTGGCACACTTACACCTCCTGTGGACTTGTGTCCAGTATGTGGCACACTTACACCTCCTGTGGATTTGTGTCCAGTATGTGGCACACTTACACCTCCTGTGGACTTGTGTCCATTATGTGGCACACTTACACCTCCTGTGGACTTGTGTCCAGTATGTGGCACACTTACAACTCCTGTGGACTTGTGTCCAGTATGTGGCACACTTACACCTCCTGTGGATTTGTGTCCAGTATGTGGCACACTTACACCTCCTGTGGACTTGTGCCCAGTATGTGGCACACTTACACCTCCTGTGGACTTGTGTCCAGTATGTGGCACACTTACACCTCCTGTGGATTTGTGTCCAGTATAAGGCACACTTACACCTCCTGTGGATTTGTTTCCAGTATGTGGCACACTTACACCTCCTGTGGACTTGTGTCCAGTATGTGGCACACTTACACCTCCTGTGGATTTCTGTCCAGTATGTGGCACACTTACACCTCCTGTGGACTTGTGTCCAGTATGTGGCACACTTACACCTCCTGTGGACTTGTGTCCAGTATGTGGCGCACTTACACCTCCTGTGGACTTGTGTCCAGTATGTGGCACACTTACACTTCCTGTGGACTTGTGTCCTGTAAGTGGCACACTTACACCTCCTGTGGACTTGTGTCCAGTATGTGGCACACTTACACCTCCTGTGGACTTGTGTCCAGTATGTGGCAAACTTACACCTCCTGTGGACTTGTGTCCAGTATGTGGCACACTTACACCTCCTGTGGACGTGTCCAGTATGTGGCACAATTACATCTCCTGTGGACTTGTGTCCAGTATGTGGCACACTTACACCTCCTGTGGAGTTGTGTCCAGTATGTGGCACACTTACACCTCCCGTGGATTTGTGTCCAGTATGTGGCACACTTACACCTCCTGTGGACTTGTGTCCAGTATGCGGTACACTTACACCTCCTGTGGACTTGTGTCCAGTATGTGGCACACTTACATCTCCTGTGGATTTGTGTCCAGTATGTGGCACACTTACACCTCCTGTGGACTTGTGTCCAGTATGTGGCACACTTACAACTCCTGTGGACTTGTGTCCAGTATGTAGCACACTTAAACCTCCTGTGGACATGTGTCCAGTATGTGGCACACTTACACCTCCTGTCGACTTGTGTCCAGTATGTGGCAAACTTACACCTCCTGTGGACTTGTGTCCAGTATTTGGCACACTTACGCCGCCTGTGGACTTGTCTCCAGTATGTGGCACACTTACACCTCCTGTGTACTTGTGTCCAGTATGTGGCACACTTACACCTCCTGTGGACTTGTGTCCAGTATGTAGCACACTTACATCTCCTGTGGATTTGTGTCCAGTATGTGGCACACTTAGACCTCCTGTGGACTTGTGTCCAGTATGTAGCACACTTACACCTACTATGGACTTGTGTCCAGTATGTGGCACACTTACACCTCCTGTGGACTTGTGTCCAGTATGTGGCACACTTACAGCTCCTGTGGACTTGAGTCCAGTATGTGGCACACTTACACCTCCTGTGGACTTGTGTCCAGTATGTGGCACACTTATACCTCCTGTGGATTTCTGTCCAGTATGTAGCACACTTACACCTCCTGTGGACTTGTGTCCAGTATGTGGCACACTTACACCTCCTCTGGACTTGTGTCCAGTATGTGGCACACTTACACCTCCTGTGTACTTGTGTCCATTATGTGGCACACTTACACCTCCTGTGGACTTGTGTCCAGTATGTGGTACACTTACGCCTCCTGTGGACTTGTGTCCAGTAAGTGGCACACTTACATCTCCTGTGGACTTGTGTCCAGTAAGTGGCACAATTACATCTCCTGTGGACTTGTGTCCAGTATGTAGCACACTTACACCTCCTGTGGAAATGTGTCCAGTAAGTGGCACACTTACATCTCCTGTGGATTTGTGTCCAGTATGCGGCACACTTACACCTCCTGTGGACTTGTGTCCAGTATGTAGCACACTTCCATCTCCTGTGGACTTGTGTCCAGTATGTGGCACACTTCCATCTCCTGTGGACTTGTGTCCAGTATGTGGCACACTTACACCTCCTGTGGACGTGTCCAGTATGTGGCACACTTACACCTCCTGTGGACTTGTGTCCAGTATGTGGCACACTTACAGCTCCTGTGGACTTGAGTCCAGTATGTGGCACACTTACACCTCCTGTGGACTTGTGTCCAGTATGTGGCACACTTATACCTCCTGTGGATTTCTGTCCAGTATGTAGCACACTTACACCTCCTGTGGACTTGTGTCCAGTATGTGGCACACTTACACCTCCTCTGGACTTGTGTCCAGTATGTGGCACACTTACACCTCCTGTGTACTTGTGTCCATTATGTGGCACACTTACACCTCCTGTGGACTTGTGTCCAGTATGTGGTACACTTACGCCTCCTGTGGACTTGTGTCCAGTAAGTGGCACACTTACATCTCCTGTGGACTTGTGTCCAGTACGTGGCACACTTACATCTCCTGTGGACTTGTCTCCAGTATGTAGCACACTTACACCTCCTGTGGAAATGTGTCCAGTAAGTGGCACACTTACATCTCCTGTGGATTTGTGTCCAGTATGCGGCACACTTACACCTCCTGTGGACTTGTGTCCAGTATGTAGCACACTTCCATCTCCTGTGGACTTGTGTCCAGTATGTGGCACACTTCCATCTCCTGTGGACTTGTGTCCAGTATGTGGCACACTTACACCTCCTGTGGACGTGTCCAGTATGTGGCACACTTACACCTCCTGTGGACTTGTGTCCAGTATGTGGCACACTTACACCTCCTGTGGATTTGTGTCCAGTATGTGGCACACTTACACCTCCTGTGGACTTGTGTCCAGTATGTGGCACACTTACACCTCCTGTGGACTTGTGTCCAGTATGTGGCACACTTACATCTCCTGTGGACTTGTGTCCAGTATGTGGCACACTTACACCTCCTGTGGACTTGTGTCCATATGTGGCACACTAACACCTCCTGTGGACTTGTGTCCAGTATGTAGCACACTTACACCTCCTGTGGACTTGTGTCCAGTATGTGGCACACTTACACCTCCTGTGGATTTGTGTCCAGTATGTGGCACACTTACACCTCCTGTGGACTTGTGTCCAGTATGTGGCACACTTACACCTCCTGTGGACTTGTGTCCAGTATGTGGCACACTTACACCTCCTGTGGATTTGTGTCCAGTATGTGGCACACTTACACCTCCTGTGGACTTGTGTCCAGTATGTGGCACACTTACACCTCCTGTGGACTTGTGTCCAGTATGTGGCACACTTACACCTCCTGTGGACTTGTGTCCAGTATGTGGCACACTTACACCTCCTGTGGACTTGTGTCCAGTATGTGGCACACTTACACCTCCTGCGGACTTGTGTCCAGTATGTAGCACACTTACACCTCCTGTGGACTTGTGTCCAGTATGTGGCACACTTACACCTCCTGTGGACTTGTGTCCAGTATGTGGCACACTTACACCTCCTGTGGATTTGTGTCCAGTATGTGGCACACTTCCATCTCCTGTGGACTTGTGTCCAGTATGTGGCACACTTACACCTCCTGTGGACTTGTGTCCAGTATGTAGCGCACTTACACCTCCTGTGGACTTGTGTCCAGTATGTGGCACACTTACACCTCCTGTGGATTTGTGTCCAGTATGTGGCACACTTCCATCTCCTGTGGACTTGAGTCCAGTATGTGGCACACTTACACCTCCTGTGGACTTGTGTCCAGTATGTGGCACACTTACACCTCCTGTGGACTTGTGTCCAGTATGTGGCACACTTACACCTCCTGTGGACTTGTGTCCAGTATGTGGCACACTTACACCTCCTGTGGACTTGTGTCCAGTATGTGGCACACTTACACCTCCTGTGGACTTGTGTCCAGTATGTGGCACACTTACACCTCCTGTGGACTTGTGTCCAGTATGTGGTACACTTACACCTCCTGTGGACTTGTGTCCAGTATGTAGCACACTTACACCTCCTGTGGACTTGTGTCCAGTATGTAGCACACTTACACCTGCTGTGGACTTGTGTCCAGTATGTAGCACACTTCCATCTCCTGTGGACTTGTGTCCAGTATGTGGCACACGTACACCTCCTGTGGACTTGTGTCCAGTATGTGGCACATTTACATCTCCTGTGGACTTGTACCCAGTATGTGGCACTCTTACACCTCCTGTGGACTTGTGTCCAGTATGTGGCACACTTACACCTCCTGTGGACTTGTGTCCAGTATGTAGCACACTTACACCTCCTGTGGACTTGTGTCCAGTATGTTGCACACTTACATCTCCTGTGGACTTGTGTCCAGTATGTGGCACACTTACACCTCCTGTGGACTTGTGTCCAGTATGTAGCACACTTACACCTCCTGTGGATTTGTGTCCAGTATGTGGCACACTTACACCTCCTGTGGACTTGTGTCCAGTATGTAGCACACTTACACCTCCTGTGGACTTGTGTCCAGTATGTGGCACACTTACATCTCCTGTGGACTTGTGTCCAGTATGTAGCACACTTACACCTCCTGTGGACTTGTGTCCAGTATGTGGCACACTTACACCTCCTGTGGACTTGTGTCCAGTATGTGGCACACTTACACCTCCTGTGGACTTGTGTCCAGTATGTGGCACACTTACACCTCCTGTGGATTTGTGTCCAGTATGTGGCACACTTACACCTCCTGTGGATTTGTGTCCAGTATGTGGCACACTTACACCTCCTGTGGTCTTGTGTCCAGTATGTGGCACACTTACACCTCCTGTGGACTTGTGTCCAGTATGTGGCACACTTACACCTCCTGTGGATGTGTCCAGTATGTGGCACACTTACACCTCCTGTGGACTTGTGTCCAGTATGTGGCACACTTACACCTCCTGTGGATGTGTCCAGTATGTGGCACACTTACACCTCCTGTGGATTTGTGTCCATTATGTGGCACACTTACACCTCCTGTGGATGTGTCCAGTATGTGGCACACTTACACCACCTGTGGACTTGTGTCCAGTATGTGGCACACTTACACCTCCTGTGGACTTGTGTCCAGTATGTGGCACACTTACACCTCCTGTGGACTTGTGTCCAGTATGTGGCACACTTACACCTCCTGTGGATTTGTGTCCAGTATGTGGCACACTTACACCTCCTGTGGACTTGTGCCCAGTATGTGGCACACTTACACCTCCTGTGGACTTGTGTCCAGTATGTGGCACACTTACACCTCCTGTGGATTTGTGTCCAGTATGTGGCACACTTACACCTCCTGTGGATTTGTACCCAGTATGTGGCACACTTACACCTCCTGTGGACTTGTGTCCAGTATGTGTCACACTTACACCTCCTTGTGGACTTGTGTCCAGTATGTGGCACACTTACACCTCCTGTGGATTTGTGTCCAGTATGTGGCACACTTACACCTCCTGTGGACTTGTGTCCAGTATGTGGCACACGTACACCTCCTGTGGATTTGTGTCCAGTATGTGGCACACTTACACCTCCTGTGGACTTGTGTCCATTATGTGGCACACTTACACCTCCTATGGACTTGTGTCCAGTATGTGGCACACTTACACCTCCTGTGGATTTGTGTCCAGTATGTGGCACACTTACACCTCCTGTGGACTTGTGTCCAGTAAGTGGCACACTTACACCTCCTGTGGACTTGTGTCCAGTATGTGGCACACTTACATCTCCTGTGGACTTGTGTCCAGTATGTAGCACACTTACACCTCCTGTGGATGTGTCCAGTATGTGGCACACTTACACCTCCTGTGGACTTGTGTCCAGTATGTAGCACACTTACAGCTCCTGTGGACTTGAGTCCAGTATGTGGCACACTTACACCTCCTGTGGACTTGTGTCCAGTATGTGGCACACTTACACCTCCTGTGGATTTGTGTCCAGTATGTGGCACACTTCCAGCTCCTGTGGACTTGAGTCCAGTATGTGGCACACTTACACCTCCTGTGGACTTGTGTCCAGTATGTGGCACACTTACACCTCCTGTGGACTTGTGTCCAGTATGTGGCACACTTACACCTCCTGTGGACTTGTGTCCAGTATGTGGCACACTTACACCTCCTGTAGACTTGTGTCCAGTATGTGGCACACTTACACCTCCTGTGGACTTGTGTCCAGTATGTGGCACACTTACACCTCCTGTGGACTTGTGTCCAGTATGTGGCACACTTACACCTCCTGTGGACTTGTGTCCAGTATGTGGTACACTTACACCTCCTGTGGACTTGTGTCCAGTATGTAGCACACTTACACCTCCTGTGGACTTGTGTCCAGTATGTAGCACACTTACACCTGCTGTGGACTTGTGTCCAGTATGTAGCACACTTCCATCTCCTGTGGACTTGTGTCCAGTATGTGGCACACGTACACCTCCTGTGGACTTGTGTCCAGTATGTGGCACATTTACATCTCCTGTGGACTTGTACCCAGTATGTGGCACACTTACACCTCCTGTGGACTTGTGTCCAGTATGTGGCACACTTACACCTCCTGTGGACTTGTGTCCAGTATGTAGCACACTTACACCTCCTGTGGACTTGTGTCCAGTATGTTGCACACTTACATCTCCTGTGGACTTGTGTCCAGTATGTGGCACACTTACACCTCCTGTGGACTTGTGTCCAGTATGTAGCACACTTACACCTCCTGTGGATTTGTGTCCAGTATGTGGCACACTTACACCTCCTGTGGACTTGTGTCCAGTATGTAGCACACTTACACCTCCTGTGGACTTGTGTCCAGTATGTGGCACACTTACATCTCCTGTGGACTTGTGTCCAGTATGTAGCACACTTACACCTCCTGTGGACTTGTGTCCAGTATGTGGCACACTTACACCTCCTGTGGACTTGTGTCCAGTATGTGGCACACTTACACCTCCTGTGGACTTGTGTCCAGTATGTGGCACACTTACACCTCCTGTGGATTTGTGTCCAGTATGTGGCACACTTACACCTCCTGTGGATTTGTGTCCAGTATGTGGCACACTTACACCTCCTGTGGTCTTGTGTCCAGTATGTGGCACACTTACACCTCCTGTGGACTTGTGTCCAGTATGTGGCACACTTACACCTCCTGTGGATGTGTCCAGTATGTGGCACACTTACACCTCCTGTGGACTTGTGTCCAGTATGTGGCACACTTACACCTCCTGTGGATGTGTCCAGTATGTGGCACACTTACACCTCCTGTGGATTTGTGTCCATTATGTGGCACACTTACACCTCCTGTGGATGTGTCCAGTATGTGGCACACTTACACCACCTGTGGACTTGTGTCCAGTATGTGGCACACTTACACCTCCTGTGGACTTGTGTCCAGTATGTGGCACACTTACACCTCCTGTGGACTTGTGTCCAGTATGTGGCACACTTACACCTCCTGTGGATTTGTGTCCAGTATGTGGCACACTTACACCTCCTGTGGACTTGTGCCCAGTATGTGGCACACTTACACCTCCTGTGGACTTGTGTCCAGTATGTGGCACACTTACACCTCCTGTGGATTTGTGTCCAGTATGTGGCACACTTACACCTCCTGTGGATTTGTACCCAGTATGTGGCACACTTACACCTCCTGTGGACTTGTGTCCAGTATGTGTCACACTTACACCTCCTTGTGGACTTGTGTCCAGTATGTGGCACACTTACACCTCCTGTGGATTTGTGTCCAGTATGTGGCACACTTACACCTCCTGTGGACTTGTGTCCAGTATGTGGCACACGTACACCTCCTGTGGATTTGTGTCCAGTATGTGGCACACTTACACCTCCTGTGGACTTGTGTCCATTATGTGGCACACTTACACCTCCTATGGACTTGTGTCCAGTATGTGGCACACTTACACCTCCTGTGGATTTGTGTCCAGTATGTGGCACACTTACACCTCCTGTGGACTTGTGTCCAGTAAGTGGCACACTTACACCTCCTGTGGACTTGTGTCCAGTATGTGGCACACTTACACCTCCTGTGGACTTGTGTCCAGTATGTGGCACACTTACACCTCCTGTCGTCTTGTGTCCAGTATGTGGCACACTTACACCTCCTGTGGACGTGTCCAGTATGTGGCACACTTACATCTCCTGTGGACTTGTGTCCAGTATGTGGCACACTTACACCTCCTGTGGATTTGTGTCCAGTATGTGGCACACTTACACCTCCTGTGGACTTGTGTCCAGTATGTGGCACACTTACACCTCCTGTGGATTTGTGTCCAGTATGCGGCACACTTACACCTCCTATGGACTTGTGTCCAGTATGTGGCACACTTACACCTCCTGTGGATTTGTGTCCAGTATGTGGCACACTTACACCTCCTGTGGACTTGTGTCCAGTATGTGGCACACTTACACCTCCTGTGGACTTGTGTTCAGTATGTGGCACACTTACACCTCCTGTGGACTTGTGTCCAGTATGTGGCACATTTACATCTCCTGTGGACTTGTACCCAGTATGTGGCACACTTACACCTCCTGTGGACTTGTGTCCAGTATGTGGCACACTTACACCTCCTGTGGACTTGTGTCCAGTATGTAGCACACTTACACCTCCTGTGGACTTGTGTCCAGTATGTTGCACACTTACATCTCCTGTGGACTTGTGTCCAGTATGTGGCACACTTACACCTCCTGTGGACTTGTGTCCAGTATGTAGCACACTTACACCTCCTGTGGATTTGTGTCCAGTATGTGGCACACTTACACCTCCTGTGGACTTGTGTCCAGTATGTAGCACACTTACACCTCCTGTGGACTTGTGTCCAGTATGTGGCACACTTACATCTCCTGTGGACTTGTGTCCAGTATGTAGCACACTTACACCTCCTGTGGACTTGTGTCCAGTATGTGGCACACTTACACCTCCTGTGGACTTGTGTCCAGTATGTGGCACACTTACACCTCCTGTGGACTTGTGTCCAGTATGTGGCACACTTACACCTCCTGTGGATTTGTGTCCAGTATGTGGCACACTTACACCTCCTGTGGAATTGTGTCCAGTATGTGGCACACTTACACCTCCTGTGGTCTTGTGTCCAGTATGTGGCACACTTACACCTCCTGTGGACTTGTGTCCAGTATGTGGCACACTTACACCTCCTGTGGATGTGTCCAGTATGTGGCACACTTACACCTCCTGTGGACTTGTGTCCAGTATGTGGCACACTTACAACTCCTGTGGATGTGTCCAGTATGTGGCACACTTACACCTCCTGTGGATTTGTGTCCATTATGTGGCACACTTACACCTCCTGTGGATGTGTCCAGTATGTGGCACACTTACACCACCTGTGGACTTGTGTCCAGTATGTGGCACACTTACACCTCCTGTGGACTTGTGTCCAGTATGTGGCACACTTACACCTCCTGTGGACTTGTGTCCAGTATGTGGCACACTTACACCTCCTGTGGATTTGTGTCCAGTATGTGGCACACTTACACCTCCTGTGGACTTGTGCCCAGTATGTGGCACACTTACACCTCCTGTGGACTTGTGTCCAGTATGTGGCACACTTACACCTCCTGTGGATTTGTGTCCAGTATGTGGCACACTTACACCTCCTGTGGATTTGTACCCAGTATGTGGCACACTTACACCTCCTGTGGACTTGTGTCCAGTATGTGTCACACTTACACCTCCTTGTGGACTTGTGTCCAGTATGTGGCACACTTACACCTCCTGTGGATTTGTGTCCAGTATGTGGCACACTTACACCTCCTGTGGACTTGTGTCCAGTATGTGGCACACGTACACCTCCTGTGGATTTGTGTCCAGTATGTGGCACACTTACACCTCCTGTGGACTTGTGTCCATTATGTGGCACACTTACACCTCCTATGGACTTGTGTCCAGTATGTGGCACACTTACACCTCCTGTGGATTTGTGTCCAGTATGTGGCACACTTACACCTCCTGTGGACTTGTGTCCAGTAAGTGGCACACTTACACCTCCTGTGGACTTGTGTCCAGTATGTGGCACACTTACACCTCCTGTGGACTTGTGTCCAGTATGTGGCACACTTACACCTCCTGTCGTCTTGTGTCCAGTATGTGGCACACTTACACCTCCTGTGGACGTGTCCAGTATGTGGCACACTTACATCTCCTGTGGACTTGTGTCCAGTATGTGGCACACTTACACCTCCTGTGGATTTGTGTCCAGTATGTGGCACACTTACACCTCCTGTGGACTTGTGTCCAGTATGTGGCACACTTACACCTCCTGTGGATTTGTGTCCAGTATGCGGCACACTTACACCTCCTATGGACTTGTGTCCAGTATGTGGCACACTTACACCTCCTGTGGATTTGTGTCCAGTATGTGGCACACTTACACCTCCTGTGGACTTGTGTCCAGTATGTGGCACACTTACACCTCCTGTGGACTTGTGTTCAGTATGTGGCACACTTACACCTCCTGTGGACTTGTGTCCAGTATGTGGCACACTTACAACTCCTGTGGACTTGTGTTCAGTATGTGGCACACTTACACCTCCTGTGGACGTGTCCAGTATGTGTCACACTTACACCTCCTGTGGATTTGTGTCCAGTATGTGGCACACTTACACCTCCTGTGGACATGTGCCCAGTATGTGTCACACTTACACCTCCTGTGGATTTGTGTCCAGTATGTGGCACACTTCCATCTCCTGTGGACTTGTGTCCAGTAAGTGGCACACTTACACCTCCTGTGGACTTGTGTCCAGTATGTGGCACACTTACATCTCCTGTGGACTTGTGTCCAGTATGTGGCACACTTACACCTACTGTGGATTTGTGTCCAGTATGTGGCACACTTACAGCTCCTGTGGACTTGTGTCCAGTATGTGGCACACTTACAACTCCTGTGGATTTGTGTCCAGTATGTGGCACACTTACACCTCCTGTGGACTTGTGTCCAGTAAGTGGCACACTTACACCTCCTGTGGACTTGTGTCCAGTATGTGGCACACTTACACCTCCTGTGGACTTGTGTCCAGTATGTGGCACACTTACACCTACTGTGGTCTTGTGTCCAGTATGTGGCACACTTACACCTCCTGTGGACGTGTCCAGTATGTGGCACACTTACATCTCCTGTGGACTTGTGTCCAGTATGTTGCACACTTACACCTCCTGTGGATTTGTGTCCAGTATGTGGCACACTTACACCTCCTGTGGACTTGTGTCCAGTATGTGGCACACTTACAACTCCTGTGGATTTGTGTCCAGTATGTGGCACACTTACACCTCCTGTGGACTTGTGTCTAGTATGTGGCACACTTACATCTCCTGTGGACTTGTGTCCAGTATGTAGCACACTTACACCTCCTGTGGACTTGTGTCCAGTATGTAGCAAACTTACACCTCCTGTGGACTTGTGTCCAGTATGTAGCACACTTAAACATCCTGTGGACTTGTGTCCAGTATGTAGCACACTTACACCTCCTGTGGACTTGTGTCCAGTATGTGGCACACTTACACCTCCTGTGGACTTGTGTCCAGTATGTAGCACACTTACACCTCCTGTGGAATTGTGTCCAGTATGTAGCACAGTTACACCTCCTGTGGACTTGTGTCCAGTATGTAGCACACTTACACCTCCTGTGGACTTGTGTCCAGTATGTAGCACACTTACACCTCCTGTGGACTTGTGTCCAGTATGGAGCACACTTACACCTCCTGTGGACGTGTCCAGTATGTGGCACACTTACATCTCCTGTGGACTTGTGTCCAGTATGAGGCACACTTACACCTCCTGTGGACTTGTGTCCAGTATGTGGCACACTTACACCTCCTGTGGATTTGTGTCCAGTATTTAGTACACTTACACCTCCTGTGGACTTGTGTCCAGTATGTGGCACACTTACACCTCCTGTGGACTTGTGTCCAGTATGTGGCACACTTACACCTTCTGTGGATTTGTGTCCAGTATGTGGCACACTTACACCTCCTGTGGACTTGTGTCCAGTATGTGGCACACTTACACCTCCTGTGGACTTGTGTCCAGTATGTGGCACACTTACACCTCCTGTGCATTTGTGTCCAGTATGTAGCACACTTACACCTCCTGTGGACTTGTGCCCAGTATGTGGCACACTTACACCTCCTGTGGACTTGTGTCCAGTATGTGGCACACTTACACCTCCTGTGGACTTGTGTCCAGTATGTGGCACACTTACACCTCCTGTGGATTTGTGTCCAGTATGTAGCACACTTACACCTCCTGTGGACTTGTGTCCAGTATGTGGCACACTTACACCTCCTGTGGACTTGTGTCCAGTATGTGGCACACTTACACCTCCTGTGGATTTGTGTCCAGTATGTGGCACACTTACACCTCCTGTGGACTTGTGTCCATTATGTGGCACACTTACACCTCCTGTGGACTTGTGTCCAGTATGTGGCACACTTACACCTCCTGTGGACTTGTGTCCAGTATGTGGCACACTTACACCTCCTGTGGATTTGTGTCCAGTATGTGGCACACTTACACCTCCTGTGGACTTGTGCCCAGTATGTGGCACACTTACACCTCCTGTGGACTTGTGTCCAGTATGTGGCACACTTACACCTCCTGTGGATTTGTGTCCAGTATAAGGCACACTTACACCTCCTGTGGATTTGTTTCCAGTATGTGGCACACTTACACCTCCTGTGGACTTGTGTCCAGTATGTGGCACACTTACACCTCCTGTGGATTTCTGTCCAGTATGTGGCACACTTACACCTCCTGTGGACTTGTGTCCAGTATGTGGCACACTTACACCTCCTGTGGACTTGTGTCCAGTATGTGGCGCACTTACACCTCCTGTGGACTTGTGTCCAGTATGTGGCACACTTACACTTCCTGTGGACTTGTGTCCTGTAAGTGGCACACTTACACCTCCTGTGGACTTGTGTCCAGTATGTGCACACTTACACCTCCTGTGGACTTGTGTCCAGTATGTGGCAAACTTACACCTCCTGTGGACTTGTGTCCAGTATGTGGCACACTTACACCTCCTGTGGACGTGTCCAGTATGTGGCACAATTACATCTCCTGTGGACTTGTGTCCAGTATGTGGCACACTTACACCTCCTGTGGATTTGTGTCCAGTATGTGGCACACTTACACCTCCCGTGGATTTGTGTCCAGTATGTGGCACACTTACACCTCCTGTGGACTTGTGTCCAGTATGCGGTACACTTACACCTCCTGTGGACTTGTGTCCAGTATGTGGCACACTTACATCTCCTGTGGATTTGTGTCCAGTATGTGGCACACTTACACCTCCTGTGGACTTGTGTCCAGTATGTGGCACACTTACACCTCCTGTGGACTTGTGTCCAGTATGTAGCACACTTAAACCTCCTGTGGACATGTGTCCAGTATGTGGCACACTTACACCTCCTGTCGACTTGTGTCCAGTATGTGGCAAACTTACACCTCCTGTGGACTTGTGTCCAGTATTTGGCACACTTACACCGCCTGTGGACTTGTCTCCAGTATGTGGCACACTTACACCTCCTGTGTACTTGTGTCCAGTATGTGGCACACTTACACCTCCTGTGGACTTGTGTCCAGTATGTAGCACACTTACATCTCCTGTGGATTTGTGTCCAGTATGTGGCACACTTAGACCTCCTGTGGACTTGTGTCCAGTATGTAGCACACTTACACCTACTGTGGACTTGTGTCCAGTATGTGGCACACTTACACCTCCTGTGGACTTGTGTCCAGTATGTGGCACACTTACAGCTCCTGTGGACTTGAGTCCAGTATGTGGCACACTTACACCTCCTGTGGACTTGTGTCCAGTATGTGGCACACTTATACCTCCTGTGGATTTCTGTCCAGTATGTAGCACACTTACACCTCCTGTGGACTTGTGTCCAGTATGTGGCACACTTACACCTCCTCTGGACTTGTGTCCAGTATGTGGCACACTTACACCTCCTGTGTACTTGTGTCCATTATGTGGCACACTTACACCTCCTGTGGACTTGTGTCCAGTATGTGGTACACTTACGCCTCCTGTGGACTTGTGTCCAGTAAGTGGCACACTTACATCTCCTGTGGACTTGTGTCCAGTAAGTGGCACACTTACATCTCCTGTGGACTTGTGTCCAGTATGTAGCACACTTACACCTCCTGTGGAAATGTGTCCAGTAAGTGGCACACTTACATCTC
The DNA here is from genome assembly GCF_048418815.1 of Hemitrygon akajei. NCBI lineage: Eukaryota > Metazoa > Chordata > Chondrichthyes > Myliobatiformes > Dasyatidae > Hemitrygon > Hemitrygon akajei. Next base: position 38,643,401 of record NC_133147.1, on the reverse strand, counting down.
CTGTGGATTTGTGTCCAGTATGCGGCACACTTACACCTCCTGTGGACTTGTGTCCAGTATGTAGCACACTTCCATCTCCTGTGGACTTGTGTCCAGTATGTGGCACACTTCCATCTCCTGTGGACTTGTGTCCAGTATGTGGCACACTTACACCTCCTGTGGACGTGTCCAGTATGTGGCACACTTACACCTCCTGTGGACTTGTGTCCAGTATGTGGCACACTTACACCTCCTGTGGATTTGTGTCCAGTATGTGGCACACTTACACCTCCTGTGGACTTGTGTCCAGTATGTGGCACACTTACACCTCCTGTGGACTTGTGTCCAGTATGTGGCACACTTACATCTCCTGTGGACTTGTGTCCAGTATGTGGCACACTTACACCTCCTGTGGACTTGTGTCCAGTATGTGGCACACTAACACCTCCTGTGGACTTGTGTCCAGTATGTAGCACACTTACACCTCCTGTGGACTTGTGTCCAGTATGTGGCACACTTACACCTCCTGTGGATTTGTGTCCAGTATGTGGCACACTTACACCTCCTGTGGACTTGTGTCCAGTATGTGGCACACTTACACCTCCTGTGGACTTGTGTCCAGTATGTGGCACACTTACACCTCCTGTGGACTTGTGTCCAGTATGTGGCACACTTACACCTCCTGTGGACTTGTGTCCAGTATGTGGCACACTTACACCTCCTGCGGACTTGTGTCCAGTATGTAGCACACTTACACCTCCTGTGGACTTGTGTCCAGTATGTGGCACACTTACACCTCCTGTGGACTTGTGTCCAGTATGTGGCACACTTACACCTCCTGTGGATTTGTGTCCAGTATGTGGCACACTTCCATCTCCTGTGGACTTGTGTCCAGTATGTGGCACACTTACACCTCCTGTGGACTTGTGTCCAGTATGTAGCGCACTTACACCTCCTGTGGACTTGTGTCCAGTATGTGGCACACTTACACCTCCTGTGGATTTGTGTCCAGTATGTGGCACACTTCCATCTCCTGTGGACTTGAGTCCAGTATGTGGCACACTTACACCTCCTGTGGACTTGTGTCCAGTATGTGGCACACTTACACCTCCTGTGGACTTGTGTCCAGTATGTGGCACACTTACACCTCCTGTGGACTTGTGTCCAGTATGTGGCACACTTACACCTCCTGTGGACTTGTGTCCAGTATGTGGCACACTTACACCTCCTGTGGACTTGTGTCCAGTATGTGGCACACTTACACCTCCTGTGGACTTGTGTCCAGTATGAGGCACACTTACACCTCCTGTGGACTTGTGTCCAGTATGTGGTACACTTGCACCTCCTGTGGACTTGTGTCCAGTATGTAGCACACTTACACCTCCTGTGGACTTGTGTCCAGTATGTAGCACACTTACACCTGCTGTGGACTTGTGTCCAGTATGTAGCACACTTCCATCTCCTGTGGACTTGTGTCCAGTATGTGGCACACGTACACCTCCTGTGGACTTGTGTCCAGTATGTGGCACATTTACATCTCCTGTGGACTTGTACCCAGTATGTGGCACACTTACACCTCCTGTGGACTTGTGTCCAGTATGTGGCACACTTACACCTCCTGTGGACTTGTGTCCAGTATGTAGCACACTTACACCTCCTGTGGATTTGTGTCCAGTATGTGGCACACTTACACCTCCTGTGGACTTGTGTCCAGTATGTAGCACACTTACACCTCCTGTGGACTTGTGTCCAGTATGTGGCACACTTACATCTCCTGTGGACTTGTGTCCAGTATGTAGCACACTTACACCTCCTGTGGACTTGTGTCCAGTATGTGGCACACTTACACCTCCTGTGGACTTGTGTCCAGTATGTGGCACACTTACACCTCCTGTGGACTTGTGTCCAGTATGTGGCACACTTACACCTCCTGTGGATTTGTGTCCAGTATGTGGCACACTTACACCTCCTGTGGATTTGTGTCCAGTATGTGGCACACTTACACCTCCTGTGGTCTTGTGTCCAGTATGTGGCACACTTACACCTCCTGTGGACTTGTGTCCAGTATGTGGCACACTTACACCTCCTGTGGATGTGTCCAGTATGTGGCACACTTACACCTCCTGTGGACTTGTGTCCAGTATGTGGCACACTTACACCTCCTGTGGATGTGTCCAGTATGTGGCACACTTACACCTCCTGTGGATTTGTGTCCATTATGTGGCACACTTACACCTCCTGTGGATGTGTCCAGTATGTGGCACACTTACACCACCTGTGGACTTGTGTCCAGTATGTGGCACACTTACACCTCCTGTGGACTTGTGTCCAGTATGTGGCACACTTACACCTCCTGTGGACTTGTGTCCAGTATGTGGCACACTTACACCTCCTGTGGATTTGTGTCCAGTATGTGGCACACTTACACCTCCTGTGGACTTGTGCCCAGTATGTGGCACACTTACACCTCCTGTGGACTTGTGTCCAGTATGTGGCACACTTACACCTCCTGTGGATTTGTGTCCAGTATGTGGCACACTTACACCTCCTGTGGATTTGTACCCAGTATGTGGCACACTTACACCTCCTGTGGACTTGTGTCCAGGATGTGTCACACTTACACCTCCTTGTGGACTTGTGTCCAGTATGTGGCACACTTACACCTCCTGTGGATTTGTGTCCAGTATGTGGCACACTTACACCTCCTGTGGACTTGTGTCCAGTATGTGGCACACGTACACCTCCTGTGGATTTGTGTCCAGTATGTGGCACACTTACACCTCCTGTGGACTTGTGTCCATTATGTGGCACACTTACACCTCCTATGGACTTGTGTCCAGTATGTGGCACACTTACACCTCCTGTGGATTTGTGTCCAGTATGTGGCACACTTACACCTCCTGTGGACGTGTCCAGTAAGTGGCACACTTACACCTCCTGTGGACTTGTGTCCAGTATGTGGCACACTTACACCTCCTGTGGACTTGTGTCCAGTATGTGGCACACTTACACCTCCTGTCGTCTTGTGTCCAGTATGTGGCACACTTACACCTCCTGTGGACGTGTCCAGTATGTGGCACACTTACATCTCCTGTGGACTTGTGTCCAGTATGTGGCACACTTACACCTCCTGTGGATTTGTGTCCAGTATGTGGCACACTTACACCTCCTGTGGACTTGTGTCCAGTATGTGGCACACTTACACCTCCTGTGGATTTGTGTCCAGTATGCGGCACACTTACACCTCCTATGGACTTGTGTCCAGTATGTGGCAGACTTACACCTCCTGTGGATTTGTGTCCAGTATGTGGCACACTTACACCTCCTGTGGACTTGTGTCCAGTATGTGGCACACTTACACCTCCTGTGGACTTGTGTTCAGTATGTGGCACACTTACACCTCCTGTGGACTTGTGTCCAGTATGTGGCACACTTACAACTCCTGTGGACTTGTGTTCAGTATGTGGCACACTTACACCTCCTGTGGACGTGTCCAGTATGTGTCACACTTACACCTCCTGTGGATTTGTGTCCAGTATGTGGCACACTTACACCTCCTGTGGACTTGTGCCCAGTATGTGTCACACTTACACCTCCTGTGGATTTGTGTCCAGTATGTGGCACACTTCCATCTCCTGTGGACTTGTGTCCAGTAAGTGGCACACTTACACCTCCTGTGGACTTGTGTCCAGTATGTGGCACACTTACAACTCCTGTGGACTTGTGTCCAGTATGTGGCACACTTACACCTACTGTGGATTTGTGTCCAGTATGTGGCACACTTACAGCTCCTGTGGACTTGTGTCCAGTATGTGGCACACTTACAACTCCTGTGGATTTGTGTCCAGTATGTGGCACACTTACACCTCCTGTGGATTTGTGTCCAGTATGCGGCACACTTACACCTCCTGTGGACTTGTGTCCAGTATGTAGCACACTTACACCTCCTGTGGACTTGTGTCCAGTATGTGGCACACTTACACCTCCTGTGGACTTGTGTCCAGTATGTGGCACACTTACACCTCCTGTGGACTTGTGTCCAGTATGTGGCACACTTACACCTCCTGTGGACTTGTGTCCAGTATGTGGCACACTTACACCTCCTGTGGACTTGTGTCCAGTATGTAGCACACTTACACCTCCTGTGGACTTGTGTCCAGTATGTGGCACACTTACACCTCCTGTGGACTTGTGTCCAGTATGTGGCACACTTACACCTCCTGTGGATTTGTGTCCAGTATGTGGCACACTTACACCTCCTGTGGACTTGTGTCCATTATGTGGCACACTTACACCTCCTGTGGACTTGTGTCCAGTATGTGGCACACTTACACCTCCTGTGGACTTGTGTCCAGTATGTGGCACACTTACACCTCCTGTGGATTTGTGTCCAGTATGTGGCACACTTACACCTCCTGTGGACTTGTGCCCAGTATGTGGCACACTTACACCTCCTGTGGACTTGTGTCCAGTATGTGGCACACTTACACCTCCTGTGGATTTGTGTCCAGTATAAGGCACACTTACACCTCCTGTGGATTTGTTTCCAGTATGTGGCACACTTACACCTCCTGTGGACTTGTGTCCAGTATGTGGCACACTTACACCTCCTGTGGATTTCTGTCCAGTATGTGGCACACTTACACCTCCTGTGGACTTGTGTCCAGTATGTGGCACACTTACACCTCCTGTGGACTTGTGTCCAGTATGTGGCGCACTTACACCTCCTGTGGACTTGTGTCCAGTATGTGGCACACTTACACTTCCTGTGGACTTGTGTCCTGTAAGTGGCACACTTACACCTCCTGTGGACTTGTGTCCAGTATGTGCACACTTACACCTCCTGTGGACTTGTGTCCAGTATGTGGCAAACTTACACCTCCTGTGGACTTGTGTCCAGTATGTGGCACACTTACACCTCCTGTGGACGTGTCCAGTATGTGGCACAATTACATCTCCTGTGGACTTGTGTCCAGTATGTGGCACACTTACACCTCCTGTGGATTTGTGTCCAGTATGTGGCACACTTACACCTCCCGTGGATTTGTGTCCAGTATGTGGCACACTTACACCTCCTGTGGACTTGTGTCCAGTATGCGGTACACTTACACCTCCTGTGGACTTGTGTCCAGTATGTGGCACACTTACATCTCCTGTGGATTTGTGTCCAGTATGTGGCACACTTACACCTCCTGTGGACTTGTGTCCAGTATGTGGCACACTTACACCTCCTGTGGACTTGTGTCCAGTATGTAGCACACTTAAACCTCCTGTGGACATGTGTCCAGTATGTGGCACACTTACACCTCCTGTCGACTTGTGTCCAGTATGTGGCAAACTTACACCTCCTGTGGACTTGTGTCCAGTATTTGGCACACTTACACCGCCTGTGGACTTGTCTCCAGTATGTGGCACACTTACACCTCCTGTGTACTTGTGTCCAGTATGTGGCACACTTACACCTCCTGTGGACTTGTGTCCAGTATGTAGCACACTTACATCTCCTGTGGATTTGTGTCCAGTATGTGGCACACTTAGACCTCCTGTGGACTTGTGTCCAGTATGTAGCACACTTACACCTACTGTGGACTTGTGTCCAGTATGTGGCACACTTACACCTCCTGTGGACTTGTGTCCAGTATGTGGCACACTTACAGCTCCTGTGGACTTGAGTCCAGTATGTGGCACACTTACACCTCCTGTGGACTTGTGTCCAGTATGTGGCACACTTATACCTCCTGTGGATTTCTGTCCAGTATGTAGCACACTTACACCTCCTGTGGACTTGTGTCCAGTATGTGGCACACTTACACCTCCTCTGGACTTGTGTCCAGTATGTGGCACACTTACACCTCCTGTGTACTTGTGTCCATTATGTGGCACACTTACACCTCCTGTGGACTTGTGTCCAGTATGTGGTACACTTACGCCTCCTGTGGACTTGTGTCCAGTAAGTGGCACACTTACATCTCCTGTGGACTTGTGTCCAGTAAGTGGCACACTTACATCTCCTGTGGACTTGTGTCCAGTATGTAGCACACTTACACCTCCTGTGGAAATGTGTCCAGTAAGTGGCACACTTACATCTCCTGTGGATTTGTGTCCAGTATGCGGCACACTTACACCTCCTGTGGACTTGTGTCCAGTATGTAGCACACTTCCATCTCCTGTGGACTTGTGTCCAGTATGTGGCACACTTCCATCTCCTGTGGACTTGTGTCCAGTATGTGGCACACTTACACCTCCTGTGGACGTGTCCAGTATGTGGCACACTTACACCTCCTGTGGACTTGTGTCCAGTATGTGGCACACTTACACCTCCTGTGGATTTGTGTCCAGTATGTGGCACACTTACACCTCCTGTGGACTTGTGTCCAGTATGTGGCACACTTACACCTCCTGTGGACTTGTGTCCAGTATGTGGCACACTTACATCTCCTGTGGACTTGTGTCCAGTATGTGGCACACTTACACCTCCTGTGGACTTGTGTCCAGTATGTGGCACACTAACACCTCCTGTGGACTTGTGTCCAGTATGTAGCACACTTACACCTCCTGTGGACTTGTGTCCAGTATGTGGCACACTTACACCTCCTGTGGATTTGTGTCCAGTATGTGGCACACTTACACCTCCTGTGGACTTGTGTCCAGTATGTGGCACACTTACACCTCCTGTGGACTTGTGTCCAGTATGTGGCACACTTACACCTCCTGTGGATTTGTGTCCAGTATGTGGCACACTTACACCTCCTGTGGACTTGTGTCCAGTATGTGGCACACTTACACCTCCTGTGGACTTGTGTCCAGTATGTGGCACACTTACACCTCCTGTGGACTTGTGTCCAGTATGTGGCACACTTACACCTCCTGTGGACTTGTGTCCAGTATGTGGCACACTTACACCTCCTGCGGACTTGTGTCCAGTATGTAGCACACTTACACCTCCTGTGGACTTGTGTCCAGTATGTGGCACACTTACACCTCCTGTGGACTTGTGTCCAGTATGTGGCACACTTACACCTCCTGTGGATTTGTGTCCAGTATGTGGCACACTTCCATCTCCTGTGGACTTGTGTCCAGTATGTGGCACACTTACACCTCCTGTGGACTTGTGTCCAGTATGTAGCGCACTTACACCTCCTGTGGACTTGTGTCCAGTATGTGGCACACTTACACCTCCTGTGGATTTGTGTCCAGTATGTGGCACACTTCCATCTCCTGTGGACTTGAGTCCAGTATGTGGCACACTTACACCTCCTGTGGACTTGTGTCCAGTATGTGGCACACTTACACCTCCTGTGGACTTGTGTCCAGTATGTGGCACACTTACACCTCCTGTGGACTTGTGTCCAGTATGTGGCACACTTACACCTCCTGTGGACTTGTGTCCAGTATGTGGCACACTTACACCTCCTGTGGACTTGTGTCCAGTATGTGGCACACTTACACCTCCTGTGGACTTGTGTCCAGTATGTGGCACACTTACACCTCCTGTGGACTTGTGTCCAGTATGTGGTACACTTGCACCTCCTGTGGACTTGTGTCCAGTATGTAGCACACTTACACCTCCTGTGGACTTGTGTCCAGTATGTAGCACACTTACACCTGCTGTGGACTTGTGTCCAGTATGTAGCACACTTCCATCTCCTGTGGACTTGTGTCCAGTATGTGGCACACGTACACCTCCTGTGGACTTGTGTCCAGTATGTGGCACATTTACATCTCCTGTGGACTTGTACCCAGTATGTGGCACACTTACACCTCCTGTGGACTTGTGTCCAGTATGTGGCACACTTACACCTCCTGTGGACTTGTGTCCAGTATGTAGCACACTTACACCTCCTGTGGATTTGTGTCCAGTATGTGGCACACTTACACCTCCTGTGGACTTGTGTCCAGTATGTAGCACACTTACACCTCCTGTGGACTTGTGTCCAGTATGTGGCACACTTACATCTCCTGTGGACTTGTGTCCAGTATGTAGCACACTTACACCTCCTGTGGACTTGTGTCCAGTATGTGGCACACTTACACCTCCTGTGGACTTGTGTCCAGTATGTGGCACACTTACACCTCCTGTGGACTTGTGTCCAGTATGTGGCACACTTACACCTCCTGTGGATTTGTGTCCAGTATGTGGCACACTTACACCTCCTGTGGATTTGTGTCCAGTATGTGGCACACTTACACCTCCTGTGGTCTTGTGTCCAGTATGTGGCACACTTACACCTCCTGTGGACTTGTGTCCAGTATGTGGCACACTTACACCTCCTGTGGATGTGTCCAGTATGTGGCACACTTACACCTCCTGTGGACTTGTGTCCAGTATGTGGCACACTTACACCTCCTGTGGATGTGTCCAGTATGTGGCACACTTACACCTCCTGTGGATTTGTGTCCATTATGTGGCACACTTACACCTCCTGTGGATGTGTCCAGTATGTGGCACACTTACACCACCTGTGGACTTGTGTCCAGTATGTGGCACACTTACACCTCCTGTGGACTTGTGTCCAGTATGTGGCACACTTACACCTCCTGTGGACTTGTGTCCAGTATGTGGCACACTTACACCTCCTGTGGATTTGTGTCCAGTATGTGGCACACTTACACCTCCTGTGGACTTGTGCCCAGTATGTGGCACACTTACACCTCCTGTGGACTTGTGTCCAGTATGTGGCACACTTACACCTCCTGTGGATTTGTGTCCAGTATGTGGCACACTTACACCTCCTGTGGATTTGTACCCAGTATGTGGCACACTTACACCTCCTGTGGACTTGTGTCCAGGATGTGTCACACTTACACCTCCTTGTGGACTTGTGTCCAGTATGTGGCACACTTACACCTCCTGTGGATTTGTGTCCAGTATGTGGCACACTTACACCTCCTGTGGACTTGTGTCCAGTATGTGGCACACGTACACCTCCTGTGGATTTGTGTCCAGTATGTGGCACACTTACACCTCCTGTGGACTTGTGTCCATTATGTGGCACACTTACACCTCCTATGGACTTGTGTCCAGTATGTGGCACACTTACACCTCCTGTGGATTTGTGTCCAGTATGTGGCACACTTACACCTCCTGTGGACGTGTCCAGTAAGTGGCACACTTACACCTCCTGTGGACTTGTGTCCAGTATGTGGCACACTTACACCTCCTGTGGACTTGTGTCCAGTATGTGGCACACTTACACCTCCTGTCGTCTTGTGTCCAGTATGTGGCACACTTACACCTCCTGTGGACGTGTCCAGTATGTGGCACACTTACATCTCCTGTGGACTTGTGTCCAGTATGTGGCACACTTACACCTCCTGTGGATTTGTGTCCAGTATGTGGCACACTTACACCTCCTGTGGACTTGTGTCCAGTATGTGGCACACTTACACCTCCTGTGGATTTGTGTCCAGTATGCGGCACACTTACACCTCCTATGGACTTGTGTCCAGTATGTGGCAGACTTACACCTCCTGTGGATTTGTGTCCAGTATGTGGCACACTTACACCTCCTGTGGACTTGTGTCCAGTATGTGGCACACTTACACCTCCTGTGGACTTGTGTTCAGTATGTGGCACACTTACACCTCCTGTGGACTTGTGTCCAGTATGTGGCACACTTACAACTCCTGTGGACTTGTGTTCAGTATGTGGCACACTTACACCTCCTGTGGACGTGTCCAGTATGTGTCACACTTACACCTCCTGTGGATTTGTGTCCAGTATGTGGCACACTTACACCTCCTGTGGACTTGTGCCCAGTATGTGTCACACTTACACCTCCTGTGGATTTGTGTCCAGTATGTGGCACACTTCCATCTCCTGTGGACTTGTGTCCAGTAAGTGGCACACTTACACCTCCTGTGGACTTGTGTCCAGTATGTGGCACACTTACAACTCCTGTGGACTTGTGTCCAGTATGTGGCACACTTACACCTACTGTGGATTTGTGTCCAGTATGTGGCACACTTACAGCTCCTGTGGACTTGTGTCCAGTATGTGGCACACTTACAACTCCTGTGGATTTGTGTCCAGTATGTGGCACACTTACACCTCCTGTGGATTTGTGTCCAGTATGCGGCACACTTACACCTCCTGTGGACTTGTGTCCAGTATGTAGCACACTTACACCTCCTGTGGACTTGTGTCCAGTATGTGGCACACTTACACCTCCTGTGGACTTGTGTCCAGTATGTGGCACACTTACACCTCCTGTGGACTTGTGTCCAGTATGTGGCACACTTACACCTCCTGTGGACTTGTGTCCAGTATGTGGCACACTTACACCTCCTGTGGACTTGTGTCCAGTATGTGGCACACTTACACTTCCTGTGGACTTGTGTCCAGTATGTGGCACACTTACACCTCCTGTGGACTTGTGTCCAGTATGTGGCACACTTACACCTCCTGTGGACTTGTGTCCAGTATGTAGCACACTTACACCTCCTGTGGACTTGTGTCCAGTATGTGGCACACTTACACCTCCTGTGGACTTGTGTCCAGTATGTGGCACACTTACACCTCCTGAGGATGTGTCCAGTATGTGGCACACTTACACCTCCTGTGGACTTGTGTCCAGTATGTGGCACACTTACACCTCCTGTGGACTTGTGTCCAGTATGTGGCACACTTACACCTCCTGTGGACTTGTGTCCAGTATGTGGCACACTTACACCTCCTGTGGACTTGTGTTCAGTATGTGGCACACTTACACCTCCTGTGGACTTGTGTCCAGTATGTGGCACACTTACACCTCCTGTGGACCTGTGTCCAGTATGTAGCACACTTACACCTCCTGTGGATTTGTGTCCAGTATGCGGCACACTTACACCTCCTGTGGACTTGTGTCCAGTATGTGGCACACTTACACCTCCTGTGGACTTGTGTCCAGTATGTGGCACACTTACACCTCCTGTGGATTTGTGTCCAGTATGCGGCACACTTACACCTCCTGTGGACTTCTGTCCAGTATGTGGCACACTTACACCTCCTGTGAATTTCTGTCCAGTATGCGGTACACTTACACCTCCTGTGGACTTGTGTCCAGTATGTGGCACACTTACACCTCCTGTGGACTTGTGTCCAGTATGTGGTACACTTACACCTCCTGTGGACTTGTGTCCAGTATGTGGCACACTTACACCTCCTGTGGATTTCTGTCCAGTATGTGGCACACTTACACCTCCTGTGGATTTGTGTCCAGTATGTGGCACACTTACATCTCCTGTGGATTTGTGTCCAGTATGTGGCACACTTACACCTCCTGTGGACTTGTGTCCAGTATGTGGCACAGTTACACCTCCTGTGGACTTGTGCCCAGTATGTAGCACACTTACACCTCCTGTGGACTTGTGCCCAGTATGTAGCACACTTACACCTCCTGTGGACTTGTGTGCAGTATGTGGCATACTTACACCTCCTGTGGACTTGTGTCCAGTATGTGGCACACTTACACCTCCTGTGGATTTGTGTCCAGTATGTAGCACACTTACACCTCATGTGGACTTGTGTCCAGTATGTGGCACACTTACACCTCCTGTGGACTTGTGTCCAGTATGTGGCACACTTACACCTCCTGTGGATTTGTGTCCAGTATGTGGCACACTTACACCTCCTGTGGACTTGTGTCCAGTATGTGGCATACTTCCATCTCCTGTGGACTTGTGTCCAGTATGTGGCACACTTACACCTCCTGTGGATTTGTGTCCAGTATGTGGCACACTTACACCTCCTGTGGACTTGTGTCCAGTATGTGGCACACTTACACCTCCTGTGGACTTGTGTCCAGTATGTGGCACACTTACACCTCCTGTGGACTTGTGTCCAGTATGTGGCACACTTACACTTCCTGTGGACTTGTGTCCAGTATGTGGCACACTTACACCTCCTGTGGACTTGTGTCCAGTATGTGGCACACTTACACCTCCTGTGGACTTGTGTCCAGTATGTAGCACACTTACACCTCCTGTGGACTTGTGTCCAGTATGTGGCACACTTACACCTCCTGTGGACTTGTGTCCAGTATGTGGCACACTTACACCTCCTGAGGATGTGTCCAGTATGTGGCACACTTACACCTCCTGTGGACTTGTGTCCAGTATGTGGCACACTTACACCTCCTGTGGACTTGTGTCCAGTATGTGGCACACTTACACCTCCTGTGGACTTGTGTCCAGTATGTGGCACACTTACACCTCCTGTGGACTTGTGTTCAGTATGTGGCACACTTACACCTCCTGTGGACTTGTGTCCAGTATGTGGCACACTTACACCTCCTGTGGACCTGTGTCCAGTATGTAGCACACTTACACCTCCTGTGGATTTGTGTCCAGTATGCGGCACACTTACACCTCCTGTGGACTTGTGTCCAGTATGTGGCACACTTACACCTCCTGTGGATTTGTGTCCAGTATGCGGCACACTTACACCTCCTGTGGACTTCTGTCCAGTATGTGGCACACTTACACCTCCTGTGAATTTCTGTCCAGTATGCGGTACACTTACACCTCCTGTGGACTTGTGTCCAGTATGTGGCACACTTACACCTCCTGTGGACTTGTGTCCAGTATGTGGTACACTTACACCTCCTGTGGACTTGTGTCCAGTATGTGGCACACTTACACCTCCTGTGGATTTCTGTCCAGTATGTGGCACACTTACACCTCCTGTGGATTTGTGTCCAGTATGTGGCACACTTACATCTCCTGTGGATTTGTGTCCAGTATGTGGCACACTTACACCTCCTGTGGACTTGTGTCCAGTATGTGGCACAGTTACACCTCCTGTGGACTTGTGCCCAGTATGTAGCACACTTACACCTCCTGTGGACTTGTGCCCAGTATGTAGCACACTTACACCTCCTGTGGACTTGTGTGCAGTATGTGGCATACTTACACCTCCTGTGGACTTGTGTCCAGTATGTGGCACACTTACACCTCCTGTGGATTTGTGTCCAGTATGTAGCACACTTACACCTCATGTGGACTTGTGTCCAGTATGTGGCACACTTACACCTCCTGTGGACTTGTGTCCAGTATGTGGCACACTTACACCTCCTGTGGATTTGTGTCCAGTATGTGGCACACTTACACCTCCTGTGGACTTGTGTCCAGTATGTGGCATACTTCCATCTCCTGTGGACTTGTGTCCAGTATGTGGCACACTTACACCTCCTGTGGATTTGTGTCCAGTATGTGGCACACTTACACCTCCTGTGGACTTGTGTCCAGTATGTGGCACACTTACACCTCCTGTGGATTTGTGTCCAGTATGTGGCACACTTACATCTCCTGTGGACTTGTGTCCAGTATGTGGCACACTTACACCTCCTGTGGATTTGTGTCCAGTATGTGGCACACTTACACCTCCTGTGGACTTGTGTCCAGTATGTGGCACACTTACACCTCCTGTGGACTTGTGTCCAGTATGTGGCACACTTACACCTCCTGTGGACTTGTGTCCAGTATGTGGCACACTTACACCTCCTGTGGATTTGTGTCCAGTATGTGGCACACTTACACCTCCTGTGGACTTGTGCCCAGTATGTGGCACACTTACACCTCCTGTGGACTTGTGTCCAGTATGTGGCACACTTACACCTCCTGTGGATTTGTGTCCAGTATGTGGCACACTTACACCTCCTGTGGATTTGTTTCCAGTATGTGGCACACTTATACCTCCTGTGGACTTGTGTCCAGTATGTGGCACACTTACACCTCCTGTGGATTTGTGTCCAGTATGTGGCACACTTACACCTCCTGTGGACTTGTGTCCAGTATGTGGCACACTTACACCTCCTGTGGACTTGTGTCCAGTATGTGGCACACTTACACCTCCTGTGGACTTGTGTCCAGTATGTGGCACACTTACACCTCCTGTGGACTTGTGTCCAGTAAGTGGCACACTTACACCTCCTGTGGACTTGTGTCCAGTATGTGGCACACTTACACCTCCTGTGGACTTGTGTCCAGTATGTGGCACACTTACACCTCCTGTGGACTTGTGTTCAGTATGTGGCACACTTACACCTCCTGTGGACTTGTGTCCAGTATGTGGCACACTTACACCTCCTGTGGATTTGTGTCCAGTATGTGGCACACTTCCATCTCCTGTGGACTTGTGTCCAGTATGTGGCACACTTACACCTCCTGTGGACTTGTGTCCAGTATGTAGCACACTTACACCTCCTGTGGATTTGTGTCCAGTATGTGGCACACTTACACCTCCTGTGGACTTGTGTCCAGTATGTGGCACACTTACACCTCCTGTGGATGTGTCCAGTATGTGGCACACTTACACCTCCTGTGGATTTGTGTCCAGTATGTGGCACACTTACACCTCCTGTGGACTTGTGTCCAGTATGTGGCACACTTACACCTCCTGTGGATTTGTGTCCAGTATGTGGCACACTTCCATCTCCTGTGGACTTGTGTCCAGTATGTGGCACACTTACACCTCCTGTGGACTTGTGTCCAGTATGTAGCACACTTCCACCTCCTGTGGATGTGTCCAGTATGTGGCACACTTACACCTTCTGTGGATTTGTGTCCAGTATGTGGCACATTAACACCTCCTGTGGACGTGTCCAGTATGTGGTACACTTACACCTCCTGTGGATTTGTGTCCAGTATGTGGCACACTTACACCTCCTGTGGACTTGTGTCCAGTATGTGGCACACTTACACCTCCTGTGGATTTCTGTCCAGTATGTGGCACACTTACACCTCCTGTGGATTTGTGTCCAGTATGTGGCACACTTACATCTCCTGTGGATTTGTGTCCAGTATGTGGCACACTTACACCTCCTGTGGACTTGTGTCCAGTATGTGGCACAGTTACACCTCCTGTGGACTTGTGCCCAGTATGTAGCACACTTACACCTCCTGTGGACTTGTGCCCAGTATGTAGCACACTTACACCTCCTGTGGACTTGTGTCCAGTATGTGGCATACTTACACCTCCTGTGGACTTGTGTCCAGTATGTGGCACACTTACACCTCCTGTGGATTTGTGTCCAGTATGTAGCACACTTACACCTCATGTGGACTTGTGTCCAGTATGTGGCACACTTACACCTCCTGTGGACTTGTGTCCAGTATGTGGCACACTTACACCTCCTGTGGATTTGTGTCCAGTATGTGGCACACTTACACCTCCTGTGGACTTGTGTCCAGTATGTGGCATACTTCCATCTCCTGTGGACTTGTGTCCAGTATGTGGCACACTTACACCTCCTGTGGATTTGTGTCCAGTATGTGGCACACTTACACCTCCTGTGGACTTCTGTCCAGTATGTGGCACACTTACACCTCCTGTGGATTTGTGTCCAGTATGTGGCACACTTACATCTCCTGTGGACTTGTGTCCAGTATGTGGCACACTTACATCTCCTGTGGATTTGTGTCCAGTATGTGGCACACTTACACCTCCTGTGGACTTGTGTCCAGTATGTGGCACACTTACACCTCCTGTGGACTTGTGTCCAGTATGTGGCACACTTACACCTCCTGTGGACTTGTGTCCAGTATGTGGCACACTTACACCTCCTGTGGATTTGTGTCCAGTATGTGGCACACTTACACCTCCTGTGGACTTGTGCCCAGTATGTGGCACACTTACACCTCCTGTGGACTTGTGTCCAGTATGTGGCACACTTACACCTCCTGTGGATTTGTGTCCAGTATGTGGCACACTTACACCTCCTGTGGATTTGTTTCCAGTATGTGGCACACTTATACCTCCTGTGGACTTGTGTCCAGTATGTGGCACACTTACACCTCCTGTGGATTTGTGTCCAGTATGTGGCACACTTACACCTCCTGTGGACTTGTGTCCAGTATGTGGCACACTTACACCTCCTGTGGACTTGTGTCCAGTATGTGGCACACTTACACCTCCTGTGGACTTGTGTCCAGTATGTGGCACACTTACACCTCCTGTGGACTTGTGTCCAGTAAGTGGCACACTTACACCTCCTGTGGACTTGTGTCCAGTATGTGGCACACTTACACCTCCTGTGGACTTGTGTCCAGTATGTGGCACACTTACACCTCCTGTGGACTTGTGTTCAGTATGTGGCACACTTACACCTCCTGTGGACTTGTGTCCAGTATGTGGCACACTTACACCTCCTGTGGATTTGTGTCCAGTATGTGGCACACTTCCATCTCCTGTGGACTTGTGTCCAGTATGTGGCACACTTACACCTCCTGTGGACTTGTGTCCAGTATGTAGCACACTTACACCTCCTGTGGATTTGTGTCCAGTATGTGGCACACTTACACCTCCTGTGGACTTGTGTCCAGTATGTGGCACACTTACACCTCCTGTGGATGTGTCCAGTATGTGGCACACTTACACCTCCTGTGGATTTGTGTCCAGTATGTGGCACACTTACACCTCCTGTGGACTTGTGTCCAGTATGTGGCACACTTACACCTCCTGTGGATTTGTGTCCAGTATGTGGCACACTTCCATCTCCTGTGGACTTGTGTCCAGTATGTGGCACACTTACACCTCCTGTGGACTTGTGTCCAGTATGTAGCACACTTCCACCTCCTGTGGATGTGTCCAGTATGTGGCACACTTACACCTTCTGTGGATTTGTGTCCAGTATGTGGCACATTAACACCTCCTGTGGACGTGTCCAGTATGTGGTACACTTACACCTCCTGTGGATTTGTGTCCAGTATGTGGCACACTTACACCTCCTGTGGACTTGTGTCCAGTATGTAGCACACTTACACCTCCTGTGGACTTGTGTCCAGTATGTGGCACACTTACACCTCCTGTGGACTTCTGTCCAGTATGTGGCACACTTACACCTCCTGTGGACGTGTCCAGTATGTGGCACACTTACACCTCCTGTGGATTTGTGTCCAGTATGTGGCACACTTACACCTCCTGTGGATTTGTGTCCAGTATGTGGCACACTTACACCTCCTGTGGACTTGTGTCCAGTATGTGGCACACTTACACCTCCTGTGGATTTGTGTCCAGTATGTGGCACACTTACACCTCCTGTGGACTTGTGTCCAGTATGTGGCATACTTCCATCTCCTGTGGACTTGTGTCCAGTATGTGGCACACTTACACCTCCTGTGGATTTGTGTCCAGTATGTGGCACACTTACACCTCCTGTGGACTTCTGTCCAGTATGTGGCACACTTACACCTCCTGTGGATTTGTGTCCAGTATGTGGCACACTTACATCTCCTGTGGACTTGTGTCCAGTATGTGGCACACTTACACCTCCTGTGGATTTGTGTCCAGTATGTGGCACACTTACACCTCCTGTGGACTTGTGTCCAGTATGTGGCACACTTACACCTCCTGTGGACTTGTGTCCAGTATGTGGCACACTTACACCTCCTGTGGACTTGTGTCCAGTATGTGGCACACTTACACCTCCTGTGGATTTGTGTCCAGTATGTGGCACACTTACACCTCCTGTGGACTTGTGCCCAGTATGTGGCACACTTACACCTCCTGTGGACTTGTGTCCAGTATGTGGCACACTTACACCTCCTGTGGATTTGTGTCCAGTATGTGGCACACTTACACCTCCTGTGGATTTGTTTCCAGTATGTGGCACACTTATACCTCCTGTGGACTTGTGTCCAGTATGTGGCACACTTACACCTCCTGTGGATTTGTGTCCAGTATGTGGCACACTTACACCTCCTGTGGACTTGTGTCCAGTATGTGGCACACTTACACCTCCTGTGGACTTGTGTCCAGTATGTGGCACACTTACACCTCCTGTGGACTTGTGTCCAGTATGTGGCACACTTACACCTCCTGTGGACTTGTGTCCAGTAAGTGGCACAATTACACCTCCTGTGGACTTGTGTCCAGTATGTGGCACACTTACACCTCCTGTGGACTTGTGTCCAGTATGTGGCACACTTACACCTCCTGTGGACTTGTGTTCAGTATGTGGCACACTTACACCTCCTGTGGACTTGTGTCCAGTATGTGGCACACTTACACCTCCTGTGGATTTGTGTCCAGTATGTGGCACACTTCCATCTCCTGTGGACTTGTGTCCAGTATGTGGCACACTTACACCTCCTGTGGACTTGTGTCCAGTATGTAGCACACTTACACCTCCTGTGGATTTGTGTCCAGTATGTGGCACACTTACACCTCCTGTGGACTTGTGTCCAGTATGTGGCACACTTACACCTCCTGTGGATGTGTCCAGTATGTGGCACACTTACACCTCCTGTGGATTTGTGTCCAGTATGTGGCAAACTTACACCTCCTGTGGACTTGTGTCCAGTATGTGGCACACTTACACCTCCTGTGGATTTGTGTCCAGTATGTGGCACACTTCCATCTCCTGTGGACTTGTGTCCAGTATGTGGCACACTTACACCTCCTGTGGACTTGTGTCCAGTATGTAGCACACTTCCACCTCCTGTGGATGTGTCCAGTATGTGGCACACTTACACCTTCTGTGGATTTGTGTCCAGTATGTGGCACATTAACACCTCCTGTGGACGTGTCCAGTATGTGGTACACTTACACCTCCTGTGGATTTGTGTCCAGTATGTGGCACACTTACACCTCCTGTGGACTTGTGTCCAGTATGTAGCACACTTACACCTCCTGTGGACTTGTGTCCAGTATGTGGCACACTTACACCTCCTGTGGACTTCTGTCCAGTATGTGGCACACTTACACCTCCTGTGGACGTGTCCAGTATGTGGCACACTTACACCTCCTGTGGATTTGTGTCCAGTATGTGGCACACTTACACCTCCTGTGGATTTGTGTCCAGTATGTGGCACACTTACACCTCCTGTGGACTTGTGTCCAGTATGTGGCACACTTACACCTCCTGTGGACTTGTGTCCAGTATGTGGCACACTTACATCTCCTGTGGACTTGTGTCCAGTATGTGGCACACTTACATCTCCTGTGGACTTGTGTCCAGTATGTGGCACACTTACACCTCCTGTGGACTTGTGTCCAGTATGTAGCACACTTCCACCTCCTGTGGATGTGTCCAGTATGTGGCACACTTACACCTCCTGTGGATTTGTGTCCAGTATGTGGCACACTTACACCTCCTGTGGACTTGTGTCCAGTATGTGGCACCCTTACACCTCCTGTGGATTTGTGTCCAGTATGTGGCACACTTACACCTCCTGTGGACTTGTGTCCAGTATGTGGCACACTTACACCTCCTGTGGACTTGTGTCCAGTATGTGGCACACTTACACCTCCTGTGGATTTGTGTCCAGTATGTGGCACACTTACACCTCCTGTGGACTTGTGTCCAGTATGTGGCACCCTTACACCTCCTGTGGATTTGTGTCCAGTATGTGGCACACTTACACCTCCTGTGGACTTGTGTCCAGTATGTGGCACACTTACACCTCCTGCGGACTTGTGTCCAGTATGTGGCACACTTACATCTCCTGTGGATTTGTGTTCAGTATGTGGCACACTTACATCTCCTGTGGATTTGTGTCCAGTATGTGGCACACTTACATCTCCTGTGGATTTGTGTCCAGTATGTGGCACACTTACAACTCCTGTGGATTTGTGTCCAGTATGTGGCACACTTACACCTCCTGTGGACTTGTGTCCAGTATGTGGCACACTTACACCTCCTGTGGACTTCTGTCCAGTATGTGGCACACTTACACCTCCTGTGGACGTGTCCAGTATGTGGCACACTTACACCTCCTGTGGATTTGTGTCCAGTATGTGGCACACTTACACCTCCTGTGGATTTGTGTCCAGTATGTGGCACACTTACACCTCCTGTGGACTTGTGTCCAGTATGTAGCACACTTACACCTCCTGTGGACTTGTGTCCAGTATGTGGCACACTTACATCTCCTGTGGACTTGTGTCCAGTATGTGGCACACTTACATCTCCTGTGGACTTGTGTCCAGTATGTGGCACACTTACACCTCCTGTGGACTTGTGTCCAGTATGTAGCACACTTCCACCTCCTGTGGATGTGTCCAGTATGTGGCACACTTACACCTCCTGTGGATTTGTGTCCAGTATGTGGCACACTTACACCTCCTGTGGACTTGTGTCCAGTATGTGGCACCCTTACACCTCCTGTGGATTTGTGTCCAGTATGTGGCACACTTACACCTCCTGTGGACTTGTGTCCAGTATGTGGCACACTTACACCTCCTGTGGACTTGTGTCCAGTATGTGGCACACTTACACCTCCTGTGGATTTGTGTCCAGTATGTGGCACACTTACACCTCCTGTGGACTTGTGTCCAGTATGTGGCACCCTTACACCTCCTGTGGATTTGTGTCCAGTATGTGGCACACTTACACCTCCTGTGGACTTGTGTCCAGTATGTGGCACACTTACACCTCCTGTGGACTTGTGTCCAGTATGTGGCACACTTACATCTCCTGTGGATTTGTGTTCAGTATGTGGCACACTTACATCTCCTGTGGATTTGTGTCCAGTATGTGGCACACTTACATCTCCTGTGGATTTGTGTCCAGTATGTGGCACACTTACAACTCCTGTGGATTTGTTTCCAGTATGTGGCACACTTACACCTCCTGTGGACTTGTGTCCAGTATGTGGCACACTTACACCTCCTGTGGACTTGTGTCCAGTATGTGGCACACTTACACCTCCTGTGGACTTGTGTCCAGTATGTGGCACACTTACACCTCCTGTGGACATGTGTCCAGTATGTGGCACACTTACATCTCCTGTGGATTTGTGTCCAGTATGTGGCACACTTACATCTCCTGTGGATTTGTGTCCAGTATGTGGCACACTTACATCTCCTGTGGATTTGTGTCCAGTATGAGGCACACTTACATCTCCTGTGGATTTGTGTCCAGTATGTGGCACACTTACATCTCCTGTGGATTTGTGTCCAGTATGTTGCACCCTTACATCTCCTGTGGATTTGTGTCCAGTATGTGGCACACTTACATCTCCTGTGGATTTGTGTCCAGTATGTGGCACACTTACATCTCCTGTGGACTTGTGTCCAGTATGTGGCACACTTACACCTCCTGTGGATTTGTGTCCAGTATGTGGCACACTTACACCTCCTGTGGATTTGTGTCCAGTATGTGGCACACTTACACCTCCTGTGGACTTGTGCCCAGTATGTGGCACACTTACACCTCCTGTGGACTTGTGTCCAGTATGTGGCACACTTACACCTCCTGTGGATTTGTGTCCAGTATGTGGCACACTTACACCTCCTGTGGATTTGTTTCCAGTATGTGGCACACTTATACCTCCTGTGGACTTGTGTCCAGTATGTGGCACACTTACACCTCCTGTGGATTTGTGTCCAGTATGTGGCACACTTACACCTCCTGTGGACTTGTGTCCAGTATGTGGCACACTTACACCTCCTGTGGACTTGTGTCCAGTATGTGGCACACTTACACCTCCTGTGGACTTGTGTCCAGTATGTGGCACACTTACACCTCCTGTGGACTTGTGTCCAGTAAGTGGCACACTTACACCTCCTGTGGACTTGTGTCCAGTATGTGGCACACTTACACCTCCTGTGGACTTGTGTCCAGTATGTGGCACACTTACACCTCCTGTGGACTTGTGTTCAGTATGTGGCACACTTACACCTCCTGTGGACTTGTGTCCAGTATGTGGCACACTTACACCTCCTGTGGATTTGTGTCCAGTATGTGGCACCCTTCCATCTCCTGTGGACTTGTGTCCAGTATGTGGCACACTTACACCTCCTGTGGACTTGTGTCCAGTATGTAGCACACTTACACCTCCTGTGGATTTGTGTCCAGTATGTGGCACACTTACACCTCCTGTGGACTTGTGTCCAGTATGTGGCACACTTCCACCTCCTGTGGATGTGTCCAGTATGTGGCACACTTACACCTCCTGTGGATTTGTGTCCAGTATGTGGCACACTTACACCTCCTGTGGACTTGTGTCCAGTATGTGGCACACTTACACCTCCTGTGGATTTGTGTCCAGTATGTGGCACACTTCCATCTCCTGTGGACTTGTGTCCAGTATGTGGCACACTTACACCTCCTGTGGACTTGTGTCCAGTATGTAGCACACTTCCACCTCCTGTGGATGTGTCCAGTATGTGGCACACTTACACCTTCTGTGGATTTGTGTCCAGTATGTGGCACATTAACACCTCCTGTGGACGTGTCCAGTATGTGGTACACTTCCACCTCCTGTGGATTTGTGTCCAGTATGTGGCACACTTACACCTCCTGTGGACTTGTGTCCAGTATGTAGCACACTTACACCTCCTGTGGACTTGTGTCCAGTATGTGGCACACTTACACCTCCTGTGGACTTGTGTCCAGTATGTGGCACACTTACACCTCCTGTGGACGTGTCCAGTATGTGGCACACTTACACCTCCTGTGGATTTGTGTCCAGTATGTGGCACACTTACACCTCCTGTGGATTTGTGTCCAGTATGTGGCACACTTACACCTCCTGTGGACTTGTGTCCAGTATGTAGCACACTTACACCTCCTGTGGACTTGTGTCCAGTATGTGGCACACTTACATCTCCTGTGGACTTGTGTCCAGTATGTGGCACACTTACATCTCCTGTGGACTTGTGTCCAGTATGTGGCACACTTACACCTCCTGTGGACTTGTGTCCAGTATGTAGCACACTTCCACCTCCTGTGGATGTGTCCAGTATGTGGCACACTTACACCTCCTGTGGATTTGTGTCCAGTATGTGGCACACTTACACCTCCTGTGGACGTGTGTCCAGTATGTGGCACCCTTACACCTCCTGTGGATTTGTGTCCAGTATGTGGCACACTTACACCTCCTGTGGACTTGTGTCCAGTATGTGGCACACTTACACCTCCTGTGGACTTGTGTCCAGTATGTGGCACACTTACACCTCCTGTGGATTTGTGTCCAGTATGTGGCACACTTACACCTCCTGTGGACTTGTGTCCAGTATGTGGCACCCTTACACCTCCTGTGGATTTGTGTCCAGTATGTGGCACACTTACACCTCCTGTGGACTTGTGTCCAGTATGTGGCACACTTACACCTCCTGTGGACTTGTGTCCAGTATGTGGCACACTTACATCTCCTGTGGATTTGTGTCCAGTATGTGGCACACTTACATCTCCTGTGGATTTGTGTCCAGTATGTGGCACACTTACATCTCCTGTGGATTTGTGTCCAGTATGTGGCACACTTACAACTCCTGTGGATTTGTGTCCAGTATGTGGCACACTTACACCTCCTGTGGACTTGTGTCCAGTATGTGGCACACTTACACCTCCTGTGGACTTGTGTCCAGTATGTGGCACACTTACACCTCCTGTGGACTTGTGTCCAGTATGTGGCACACTTACATCTCCTGTGGATTTGTGTCCAGTATGTGGCACACTTACATCTCCTGTGGATTTGTGTCCAGTATGTGGCACACTTACATCTCCTGTGGACTTGTGTCCAGTATGTGGCACACTTACACCTCCTGTGGATTTGTGTCCAGTATGTGGCACACTTACACCTCCTGTGGATTTGTGTCCAGTATGTGGCACACTTACACCTCCTGTGGACTTGTGTCCAGTATGTGGCACACTTACACCTCCTGTGGACTTGTGTCCAGTATGTGGCACATTTACATCTCCTGTGGATTTGTGTCCAGTATGTGGCACACTTCCACCTCCTGTGGATGTGTCCAGTATGTGGCACACTTACACCTGCTGTGGACTTGTGTCCAGTATGTGGCACACTTACACCTCCTGTGGATTTGTGTCCAGTATGTGGCACACTTACATCTCCTGTGGATTTGTGTCCAGTATGTGGCACACTTCCACCTCCTGTGGATGTGTCCAGTATGTGGCACACTTACACCTCCTGTGGACTTGTGTCCAGTATGTGGCACACTTACACCTCCTGTGGATTTGTGTCCAGTATTTGGCACACTTACACCTCCTGTGTACATGTGTCCAGTATGTGGCACACTTACACCTCCTGTGGACTTGTGTCCAGTATTTGGCACACTTACACCTCCTGTGGACTTGTGTCCAGTATGTGGCACACTTACATCTCGGGTGGACTTGTGTCCAGTATGTGGCAGACTTACATCTCCAGTGGACTTGTGTCCAGTATGTGGCACACTTACACCTCCTGTGGACTTGTGTCCAGTATGTGGCACACTTACACCTCCTGTGGACTTGTGTCCAGTATGTAGCACACTTACACCTCCTGTGGATTTGTGTCCAGTATTTGGCACACTTACACCTCCTGTGTACATGTGTCCAGTATGTGGCACACTTACACCTCCTGTGGACTTGTGTCCAGTATTTGGCACACTTACACCTCCTGTGGACTTGTGTCCAGTATGTGGCACACTTACATCTCCTGTGGACTTGTGTCCAGTATGTGGCAGACTTACACCTCCTGTGGACTTGTGTCCAGTATGTGGCACACTTACACCTCCTGTGGACTTGTGTCCAGTATGTAGCACACTTACACCTCCTGTGGATTTGTGTCCAGTATGTAGCACATTTACACCTCCTGTGGACTTGTTTCCAGTATGTAGCACACTTACACCTCCTGTGGACTTATGTCCAGTATGTGGCACACTTACATCTCCTGTGGACTTGTGTCCAGTATGTGGCACACTTCCACCTCCTGTGGATGTGTCCAGTATGTGGCACACTTACAACTCCTGTGGATTTGTGTCCTGTATGTGGCACACTTACACCTCCTGTGGACTTGTGTCCAGTATGTGGCACCCTTACACCTCCTGTGGATTTGTGTCCAGTATGTGGCACACTTACACCTCCTGTGGACTTGTGTCCAGTATGTGGCACACTTACACCTCCTGTGGACTTGTGTCCAGTATTTGGCACACTTACACCTCCTGTGGACTTGTGTCCAGTATGTGGCACACTTACATCTCCTGTGGACTTGTGTCCAGTATGTGGCAGACTTACACCTCCTGTGGACTTGTGTCCAGTATGTGGCACACTTACACCTCCTGTGGACTTGTGTCCAGTATGTAGCACACTTACACCTCCTGTGGACTTGTGTCCAGTATGTAGCACACTTACACCTCCTGTGGACTTGTGTCCAGTATGTAGCACACTTACACCTCCTGTGGACTTGTGTCCAGTATGTGGCACACTTACATCTCCTGTGGACTTGTGTCCAGTATGTGGCACACTTCCACCTCCTGTGGATGTGTCCAGTATGTGGCAGACTTACAACTCCTGTGGATTTGTGTCCTGTATGTGGCACACTTACACCTCCTGTGGACTTGTGTCCAGTATGTGGCACACTTACACCTCCTGTGGACCTGTGTCCAGTATGTGGCACACTTACAACTCCTGTGGATTTGTGTCCAGTATGTGGCACACTTACAACTCCTGTGGATTTGTGTCCAGTATGTGGCACACTTACATCTCCTGTGGATTTGTGTCCAGTATGTGGCACACTTACAACTCCTGTGGATTTGTGTCCAGTATGTGGCACACTTACAACTCCTGTGGATTTGTGTCCAGTATGTGGCACACTTACATCTCCTGTGGACTTGTGTCCAGTATGTGGCACACTTACATCTCCTGTGGACTTGTGTCCAGTATGTGGCACACTTACACCTCCTGTGGATTTGTGTCCAGTATGTAGCACACTTACACCTCCTGTGGACTTGTGTCCAGTATGTAGCACACTTACACCTCCTGTGGATTTGTGTCCAGTATGTGGCACACTTACACCTCCTGTGGATGTTTCCAGTATGTGGCACACTTACACCTCCTGTGGATTTGTGTCCAGTATGTAGCACACTTACACCTCCTGTGGACTTGTGTCCAGTATGTGGCACACTTACAACTCCTGTGGATTTGTGTCCAGTATGTGGCACACTTACATCTCCTGTGGACTTGTGTCCAGTATGTGGCACACTTACACCTCCTGTGGATTTGTGTCCAGTATGTGGCACACTTACATCTCCTGTGGACGTGTCCAGTATGTGGCACACTTACACCTCCTGTGGACTTGTGTCCAGTATGTGGCACACTTACACCTCCTGTGGGTTTGTGTCCAGTATGTGGCACACTTACACCTCCTGTGGAAATGTGTCCAGTATGTGGTACACTTACACCTCCTGTGGACTTGTGCCCAGTATGTGGCACACTTACACCTCCTGTGGATTTGTGTCCAGTATGTGGCACACTTACACCTCCTGTGGATTTGTGTCCAGTATGTGGCACACTTACACCTCCTGTGGATTTGTGTCCAGTATGTGGCACACTTACACCTCCTGTGGATTTGTGTCCAGTATGTGGCACACTTACATCTCCTGTGGATTTGTGTCCAGTATGTGGCACACTTACACCTCCTGTGGACTTGTGTCCAGTATGTGGCACACTTACACCTCCTGTGGACTTGTGCCCAGTATGTAGCACACTTACACCTCCTGTGGACTTGTGTCCAGTATGTAGCACACTTACACCTCCTGTGGACTTGTGTCCAGTATGTGGCATACTTACACCTCCTGTGGACTTGTGTCCAGTATGTGGCACACTTACAACTCCTGTGGATTTGTGTCCAGTATGTAGCACACTTACACCTCATGTGGACTTGTGTCCAGTATGTGGCACACTTACACCTCCTGTGGACTTGTGTCCAGTATGTGGCACACTTACACCTCCTGTGGATTTGTGTCCAGTATGTGGCACACTTACACCTCCTGTGGACTTGTGTCCAGTATGTGGCACACTTACACCTCCTGTGGACTTGTGTCCAGTATGTGGCACACTTACACCTCCTGTGGATTTGTGTCCAGTATGTGGCACACGTACACCTCCTGTGGACTTGTGTCCAGTATGTAGCACACTTACACCTCCTGTGGACTTGTGTCCAGTATGTAGCACACTGACACCTCCTGTGGACTTGTGTCCAGTATGTGGCACACTTACACCTCCTGTGGACTTGTGTCCAGTATGTGGCACACGTACACCTCCTGTGGACTTGTGTCCAGTATGTGGCACACTTACACCTCCTGTGGACTTGTGTCCAGTATGTAGCACACTTACACCTCCTGTGGACTTGTGTCCAGTATGTAGCACACTTACACCTCCTGTGGATTTGTGTCCAGTATGTGGCACACTTACACCTCCTGTGGATGTGTCCAGTATGTGGCACACTTACACCTCCTGTGGACTTGTGTCCAGTATGTAGCACACTTACACCTCCTGTGGATTTGTGTCCAGTATGTGGCACACTTACACCTCCTGTGGACTTGTGTCCAGTATGTGGCACACTTACACCTCCTGTGGACTTGTGTCCAGTATGTAGCACACTTACACCTCCTGTGGACTTGTGTCCAGTATGTGGCACACTTACACCTCCTGTGGATGTGTCCAGTATGTGGCACACTTACAACTCCTGTGGATTTGTGTCCAGTATGTGGCACACTTCCACCTCCTGTGGATATGTGTCCAGTATGTGGCACACTTACACCTCCTGTGGACTTGTGTCCAGTATGTGGCACACTTACATCTCCTGTGGACTTGTGTCCAGTATGTGGCACACTTACACCTCCTGTGGATTTGTGTCCAGTATGTGGCACACTTACATCTCCTGTGGACTTGTGTCCAGTATGTGGCACACTTACACCTCCTGTGGACTTGTGTCCAGTATGTGGCACACTTACACCTCCTGTGGATTTGTGTCCAGTATGTGGCACACTTACATCTCCTGTGGATTTGTGTCCAGTATGTGGCACACTTACACCTCCTGTGGATTTGTGTCCAGTATGTGGCACACTTACACCTCCTGTGGATTTGTGTCCAGTATGTGGCACACTTACACCTCCTGTGGACTTGTGTCCAGTATGTGGCACACTTACACCTCCTGTGGACTTGTGTCCAGTATGTGGCACACTTACACCTCCTGTGGACTTGTGTCCAGTATGTGGCACACGTACACCTCCTGTGGACTTGTGTCCAGTATGTGGCACACTTACACCTCCTGTGGACTTGTGTCCAGTATGTAGCACACTTACACCTCCTGTGGACTTGTGTCCAGTATGTAGCACACTTACACCTCCTGTGGATTTGTGTCCAGTATGTGGCACACTTACACCTCCTGTGGATGTGTCCAGTATGTGGCACACTTACACCTCCTGTGGACTTGTGTCCAGTATGTAGCACACTTACACCTCCTGTGGATTTGTGTCCAGTATGTGGCACCCTTACACCTCCTGTGGACTTGTGTCCAGTATGTGGCACACTTACACCTCCTGTGGACTTGTGTCCAGTATGTAGCACACTTACACCTCCTGTGGACTTGTGTCCAGTATGTGGCACACTTACACCTCCTGTGGATGTGTCCAGTATGTGGCACACTTACAACTCCTGTGGATTTGTGTCCAGTATGTGGCACACTTCCACCTCCTGTGGAAATGTGTCCAGTATGTGGCACACTTACACCTCCTGTGGACTTGTGTCCAGTATGTGGCACACTTACATCTCCTGTGGACTTGTGTCCAGTATGTGGCACACTTACACCTCCTGTGGATTTGTGTCCAGTATGTGGCACACTTACATCTCCTGTGGACTTGTGTCCAGTATGTGGCACACTTACACCTCCTGTGGACTTGTGTCCAGTATGTGGCATACTTACACCTCCTGTGGACTTGTGTCCAGTATGTGGCACACTTACACCTCCTGTGGATTTGTGTCCAGTATGTAGCACACTTACACCTCATGTGGACTTGTGTCCAGTATGTGGCACACTTACACCTCCTGTGGACTTGTGTCCAGTATGTGGCACACTTACACCTCCTGTGGATTTGTGTCCAGTATGTGGCACACTTACACCTCCTGTGGACTTGTGTCCAGTATGTGGCACACTTACACCTCCTGTGGACTTGTGTCCAGTATGTGGCACACTTACACCTCCTGTGGACTTGTGTCCAGTATGTGGCACACGTACACCTCCTGTGGACTTGTGTCCAGTATGTGGCACACTTACACCTCCTGTGGACTTGTGTCCAGTATGTAGCACACTTACACCTCCTGTGGACTTGTGTCCAGTATGTAGCACACTTACACCTCCTGTGGATTTGTGTCCAGTATGTGGCACACTTACACCTCCTGTGGATGTGTCCAGTATGTGGCACACTTACACCTCCTGTGGACTTGTGTCCAGTATGTAGCACACTTACACCTCCTGTGGATTTGTGTCCAGTATGTGGCACACTTACACCTCCTGTGGACTTGTGTCCAGTATGTGGCACACTTACACCTCCTGTGGACTTGTGTCCAGTATGTAGCACACTTACACCTCCTGTGGACTTGTGTCCAGTATGTGGCACACTTACACCTCCTGTGGATGTGTCCAGTATGTGGCACACTTACAACTCCTGTGGATTTGTGTCCAGTATGTGGCACACTTCCACCTCCTGTGGAAATGTGTCCAGTATGTGGCACACTTACACCTCCTGTGGACTTGTGTCCAGTATGTGGCACACTTACATCTCCTGTGGACTTGTGTCCAGTATGTGGCACACTTACACCTCCTGTGGATTTGTGTCCAGTATGTGGCACACTTACATCTCCTGTGGACTTGTGTCCAGTATGTGGCACACTTACACCTCCTGTGGACTTGTGTCCAGTATGTGGCACACTTACACCTCCTGTGGATTTGTGTCCAGTATGTGGCACACTTACATCTCCTGTGGATTTGTGTCCAGTATGTGGCACACTTACACCTCCTGTGGATTTGTGTCCAGTATGTGGCACACTTACATCTCCTGTGGATTTGTGTCCAGTATGTGGCACACTTACACCTCCTGTGGACTTGTGTCCAGTATGTGGCACAGTTACACCTCCTGTGGACTTGTGTCCAGTATGCGGCACACTTACACCTCCTGTGGACTTGTGTCCAGTATGTGGCACACTTACACCTCCTGTGGACTTGTGTCCAGTATGGAGCACACTTACACCTCCTGTGGATTTGTGTCCAGTATGTGGCACACTTACACCTCCTGTGGATTTGTGTCCAGTATGCGGCACACTTACACCTCCTGTGGACTTGTGTCCAGTATGTAGCACACTTACACCTCCTGTGGACTTGTGTCCAGTATGTGGCACACTTACACCTCCTGTGGATTTGTGTCCAGTATGTGGCACACGTACACCTCCTGTGGACTTGTGTCCAGTATGCGGCACACTTACACCTCCTGTGGACTTGTGTCCAGTATGTGGCACATTTACACCTCCTGTGGATTTGTGTCCAGTATGCGGCACACTTACACCTCCTGTGGACTTGTGTCCAGTATGTGGCACACTTACACCTCCTGTGGATTTGTGTCCAGTATGTGGTACACTTACACCTCCTGTGGACTTGTGTCCAGTATGTGGCACACTTACACCTCCTGTGGACTTGTGTCCAGTATGTGGCACACTTCCATCTCCTGTGGACTTGTGTCCAGTATGTGGCACACTTACACCTCCTGTGGATTTGTGTCCAGTATGCGGCACACTTACACCTCCTGTGGACTTGTGTCCAGTATGTGGCACACTTACATCTCCTGTGGATTTGTGTCCAGTATGTGGCACACTTACACCTCCTGGGGACTTGTGTCCAGTATGTGGCACACTTACACCTCCTGTGGATTTGTGTCCAGTATGTGGCACACTTACATCTCCTGTGGATTTGTGTCCAGTATGTGGCACACTTACACCTCCTGTGGACTTGTGTCCAGTATGTGGCACAGTTACACCTCCTGTGGACTTGTGCCCAGTATGTAGCACACTTACACCTCCTGTGGACTTGTGCCCAGTATGTAGCACACTTACACCTCCTGTGGACTTGTGTCCAGTATGTGGCACACTTACACCTCCTGTGGGTTTGTGTCCAGTATGTTGCACACTTACACCTCCTGTGGACTTGTGTCCAGTATGTGGCACAGTTACACCTCCTGTGGACTTGTGCCCAGTATGTGGCACACGTACACCTCCTGTGGACTTGTGTCCAGTATGTAACACACTTACACCTCCTGTGGACTTGTGTCCAGTATGTAGCACACTTACACCTCCTGTGGATTTGTGTCCAGTATGTGGCACACTTACACCTCCTGTGGACTTGTGTCCAGTATGTGGCACACTTACACCTCCTGTGGACTTGTGTCCAGTATGTGGCACACTTCCATCTCCTGTGGACTTGTGTCCAGTATGTGGCACACTTACACCTCCTGTGGATTTGTGTCCAGTATGTAGCACACTTACACCTCCTGTGGATTTGTGTCCATTATGTGGCACACTTACACCTCCTGTGGACTTGTGTCCAGTATGTGGCACACTTACACCTCCTGTGGATTTGTGTCCAGTATGTGGCACACTTACATCTCCTGTGGACTTGTGTCCAGTATGTGGCACACTTACACCTCCTGTGGATTTGTGTCCAGTATGTGGCACACTTACACCTCCTGTGGACTTGTGTCCAGTATGTGGCACACTTACACCTCCTGTGGACTTGTGTCCAGTATGTGGCACACTTACACCTCCTGTGGACTTGTGTCCAGTATGTGGCACACTTACACCTCCTGTGGACTTGTGTCCAGTATGTGGCACACTTACACCTCCTGTGGATTTGTGTCCAGTATGTGGCACACTTACACCTCCTGTGGACTTGTGCCCAGTATGTGGCACACTTACACCTCCTGTGGACTTGTGTCCAGTATGTGGCACACTTACACCTCCTGTGGATTTGTGTCCAGTATGTGGCACACTTACACCTCCTGTGGATTTGTGTCCGGTATGTGGCACACTTACACCTCCTGTGGACTTGTGTCCAGTATGTGGCACACTTACACCTCCTGTGGATTTGTGTCCAGTATGCGGCACACTTACACCTCCTGTGGACTTGTGTCCAGTATGTGGCACACTTACACCTCCTGTGGACTTGTGTCCAGTATGTGGCACACTTACACCTCCTGTGGACTTGTGTCCAGTATGTGGCACACTTACACCTCCTGTGGATTTGTGTCCAGTATGTGGTACACTTACATCTCCTGTGGACTTGTGTCCAGTATGTGGCACACTTACAACTCCTGTGGACTTGTGTCCAGTATGTGGCACACTTCCATCTCCTGTGGACTTGTGTCCAGTATGCGGCACACTTACACCTCCTATGGACTTGTGTCCAGTATGTGGCACACTTACATCTCCTGTGGATTTGTGTCCAGTATGTGGCACAATTACACCTCCTGTGGACTTGTGTCCAGTATGTGGCACACTTACACCTCCTGTGGATTTGTGTCCAGTATGTGGCACACTTACATCTCCTGTGGATTTGTGTCCAGTATGTGGCACACTTACACCTCCTGTGGACTTGTGTCCAGTATGTGGCACACTTACACCTCCAGTGGAATTGTGTCCAGTATGTGGCACACTTACACCTCCTGTGGATTTGTGTCCAGTATGTGGCACACGTACACCTCCTGTGGACTTGTGTCCAGTATGTAGCACACTTACACCTACTGTGGACTTGTGTCCAGTATGTAGCACACTTACACCTCCTGAGGACTTGTGTCCAGTATGTAGCACACTTACACCTCCTGTGGATTTGTGTCCTGTATGTGGCACACGTACACCTCCTGTGGACTTGTGTCCAGTATGTAGCACACTTACACCTCCTGTGGACTTGTGTCCAGTATGTAGCACACTTACACCTCCTGTGGACTTGTGTCCAGTATGTGGCACACTTACACCTCCTGTGGATTTGTGTCCAGTATGTGGCACACTTACACCTCCTGTGGACTTGTGTCCAGTATGTGGCACACTTACACCTCCTGTGGATTTGTGTCCAGTATGTGGCACACTTCCATCTCCTGTGGACTTGTGTCCAGTATGTGGCACACTTACACCTCCTGTGGACTTGTGTCCTGTATGTGGCATACTTACACCTCCTGTGGACTTGTGTCCAGTATGTGGCACACTTACACCTCCTGTGGATTTGTGTCCAGTATGTAGCACACGTACACCTCATTTGGACTTGTGTCCAGTATGTGGCACACTTACACCTCCTGTGGACTTGTGTCCAGTATGTGGCACACTTACACCTCCTGTGGATTTGTGTCCAGTATGTGGCACACTTACACCTCCTGTGGACTTGTGTCCAGTATGTGGCACACTTACACCTCCTGTGGACTTGTGTCCAGTATGTGGCACACATACACCTCCTGTGGATTTGTGTCCAGTATGTGGCACACGTACACCTCCTGTGGACTTGTGTCCAGTATGTAGCACACTTACACCTCCTGTGGACTTGTGTCCAGTATGTAGCACACTTACACCTCCTGTGGACTTGTGTCCAGTATGTAGCACACTTACACCTCCTGTGGACTTGTGTCCAGTATGTAGCACACTTACACCTCCTGTGGACTTGTGTCCAGTATGTAGCACACTTACACCTCCTGTGGATTTGTGTCCAGTATGTGGCACACGTACACCTCCTGTGGACTTGTGTCCAGTATGTAGCACACTTACACCTCCTGTGGACTTGTGTCCAGTATGTAGCACACTTACACCTCCTGTGGACTTGTGTCCAGTATGTAGCACACTTACACCTCCTGTGGACTTGTGTCCAGTATGTGGCACACTTACACCTCCTGTGGATTTGTGTCCAGTATGTGGCACACATACACCTCCTGTGGATTTGTGTCCAGTATGTGGCACACTTACACCTCCTATGGACTTGTGTCCAGTATGTGGCACACTTCCATCTCCTGTGGACTTGTGTCCAGTATGTGGCACACTTACACCTCCTGTGGATTTGTGTCCAGTATGCGGCACACTTACACCTCCTGTGGACTTGTGCCCAGTATGTGGCACACGTACACCTCCTGTGGACTTGTGTCCAGTATGTAACACACTTACACCTCCTGTGGACTTGTGTCCAGTATGTAGCACACTTACACCTCCTGTGGATTTGTGTCCAGTATGTGGCACACTTACACCTCCTGTGGACTTGTGTCCAGTATGTGGCACACTTACACCTCCTGTGGACTTGTGTCCAGTATGTGGCACACTTCCATCTCCTGTGGACTTGTGTCCAGTATGTGGCACACTTACACCTCCTGTGGATTTGTGTCCAGTATGTAGCACACTTACACCTCCTGTGGATTTGTGTCCATTATGTGGCACACTTACACCTCCTGTGGACTTGTGTCCAGTATGTGGCACACTTACACCTCCTGTGGATTTGTGTCCAGTATGTGGCACACTTACATCTCCTGTGGACTTGTGTCCAGTATGTGGCACACTTACACCTCCTGTGGATTTGTGTCCAGTATGTGGCACACTTACACCTCCTGTGGACTTGTGTCCAGTATGTGGCACACTTACACCTCCTGTGGACTTGTGTCCAGTATGTGGCACACTTACACCTCCTGTGGACTTGTGTCCAGTATGTGGCACACTTACACCTCCTGTGGACTTGTGTCCAGTATGTGGCACACTTACACCTCCTGTGGATTTGTGTCCAGTATGTGGCACACTTACACCTCCTGTGGACTTGTGCCCAGTATGTGGCACACTTACACCTCCTGTGGACTTGTGTCCAGTATGTGGCACACTTACACCTCCTGTGGATTTGTGTCCAGTATGTGGCACACTTACACCTCCTGTGGATTTGTGTCCGGTATGTGGCACACTTACACCTCCTGTGGACTTGTGTCCAGTATGTGGCACACTTACACCTCCTGTGGATTTGTGTCCAGTATGCGGCACACTTACACCTCCTGTGGACTTGTGTCCAGTATGTGGCACACTTACACCTCCTGTGGACTTGTGTCCAGTATGTGGCACACTTACACCTCCTGTGGACTTGTGTCCAGTATGTGGCACACTTACACCTCCTGTGGATTTGTGTCCAGTATGTGGTACACTTACATCTCCTGTGGACTTGTGTCCAGTATGTGGCACACTTACAACTCCTGTGGACTTGTGTCCAGTATGTGGCACACTTCCATCTCCTGTGGACTTGTGTCCAGTATGCGGCACACTTACACCTCCTATGGACTTGTGTCCAGTATGTGGCACACTTACATCTCCTGTGGATTTGTGTCCAGTATGTGGCACAATTACACCTCCTGTGGACTTGTGTCCAGTATGTGGCACACTTACACCTCCTGTGGATTTGTGTCCAGTATGTGGCACACTTACATCTCCTGTGGATTTGTGTCCAGTATGTGGCACACTTACACCTCCTGTGGACTTGTGTCCAGTATGTGGCACACTTACACCTCCAGTGGAATTGTGTCCAGTATGTGGCACACTTACACCTCCTGTGGATTTGTGTCCAGTATGTGGCACACGTACACCTCCTGTGGACTTGTGTCCAGTATGTAGCACACTTACACCTACTGTGGACTTGTGTCCAGTATGTAGCACACTTACACCTCCTGAGGACTTGTGTCCAGTATGTAGCACACTTACACCTCCTGTGGATTTGTGTCCAGTATGTGGCACACGTACACCTCCTGTGGACTTGTGTCCAGTATGTAGCACACTTACACCTCCTGTGGACTTGTGTCCAGTATGTAGCACACTTACACCTCCTGTGGACTTGTGTCCAGTATGTGGCACACTTACACCTCCTGTGGATTTGTGTCCAGTATGTGGCACACTTACACCTCCTGTGGACTTGTGTCCAGTATGTGGCACACTTACACCTCCTGTGGATTTGTGTCCAGTATGTGGCACACTTCCATCTCCTGTGGACTTGTGTCCAGTATGTGGCACACTTACACCTCCTGTGGACTTGTGTCCTGTATGTGGCATACTTACACCTCCTGTGGACTTGTGTCCAGTATGTGGCACACTTACACCTCCTGTGGATTTGTGTCCAGTATGTAGCACACGTACACCTCATTTGGACTTGTGTCCAGTATGTGGCACACTTACACCTCCTGTGGACTTGTGTCCAGTATGTGGCACACTTACACCTCCTGTGGATTTGTGTCCAGTATGTGGCACACTTACACCTCCTGTGGACTTGTGTCCAGTATGTGGCACACTTACACCTCCTGTGGACTTGTGTCCAGTATGTGGCACACATACACCTCCTGTGGATTTGTGTCCAGTATGTGGCACACGTACACCTCCTGTGGACTTGTGTCCAGTATGTAGCACACTTACACCTCCTGTGGACTTGTGTCCAGTATGTAGCACACTTACACCTCCTGTGGACTTGTGTCCAGTATGTAGCACACTTACACCTCCTGTGGACTTGTGTCCAGTATGTAGCACACTTACACCTCCTGTGGACTTGTGTCCAGTATGTAGCACACTTACACCTCCTGTGGATTTGTGTCCAGTATGTGGCACACGTACACCTCCTGTGGACTTGTGTCCAGTATGTAGCACACTTACACCTCCTGTGGACTTGTGTCCAGTATGTAGCACACTTACACCTCCTGTGGACTTGTGTCCAGTATGTAGCACACTTACACCTCCTGTGGACTTGTGTCCAGTATGTGGCACACTTACACCTCCTGTGGATTTGTGTCCAGTATGTGGCACACATACACCTCCTGTGGATTTGTGTCCAGTATGTGGCACACTTACACCTCCTATGGACTTGTGTCCAGTATGTGGCACACTTCCATCTCCTGTGGACTTGTGTCCAGTATGTGGCACACTTACACCTCCTGTGGATTTGTGTCCAGTATGCGGCACACTTACACCTCCTGTGGACTTGTGTCCAGTATGTGGCACACTTACACCTCCAGTGGATTTGTGTCCAGTATGTGGTACACTTACACCTCCTGTGGACTTGTGTCCAGTATGTGGCACACTTACAACTCCTGTGGACTTGTGTCCAGTATGTGGCACACTTCCATCTCCTGTGGACTTGTGTCCAGTATGTGGCACACTTACACCTCCTGTGGATTTGTGTCCAGTATGCGGCACACTTACACCTCCTATGGACTTGTGTCCAGTATGTGGCACACTTACATCTCCTGTGGATTTGTGTCCAGTATGTGGCACACTTACACCTCCTGTGGACTTGTGTCCAGTATGTGGCACACTTACACCTCCTGTGGATTTGTGTCCAGTATGTGGCACACTTACATCTCCTGTGGATTTGTGTCCAGTATGTGGCACACTTACACCTCCTGTGGACTTGTGTCCAGTATGTGGCACACTTACACCTCCAGTGGACTTGTGTCCAGTATGTGGCACACTTACACCTCCTGTGGATTTGTGTCCAGTATGTGGCACACGTACACCTCCTGTTTACTTGTGTCCAGTATGTGGCACACTTACACCTCCTGTGGACTTGTGTCCAGTATGTAGCACACTTACACCTCCTGTGGACTTGTGTCCAGTATGTAGCACACTTACACCTCCTGTGGATTTGTGTCCAGTATGTGGCACACGTCCACCTCCTGTGGACTTGTGTCCAGTATGTAGCACACTTACACCTCCTGTGGACTTGTGTCCAGTATGTAGCACACTTACACCTCCTGTGGACTTGTGTCCAGTATGTGGCACACTTACACCTCCTGTGGATTTGTGTCCAGTATGTGGCACACTTACACCTCCTGTGGACTTGTGTCCAGTATGTGGCACACTTACACCTCCTGTGGATTTGTGTCCAGTATGTGGCACACTTCCATCTCCTGTGGACTTGTGTCCAGTATGTGGCACACTTACACCTCCTGTGGACTTGTGTCCTGTATGTGGCATACTTACACCTCCTGTGGACTTGTGTCCAGTATGTGGCACACTTACACCTCCTGTGGATTTGTGTCCAGTATGTAGCACACTTACACCTCATGTGGACTTGTGTCCAGTATGTGGCACACTTACACCTCCTGTGGACTTGGGTCCAGTATGTGGCACACTTACACCTCCTGTGGATTTGTGTCCAGTATGTGGCACACTTACACCTCCTGTGGACTTGTGTCCAGTATGTGGCACACTTACACCTCCTGTGGACTTGTGTCCAGTATGTGGCACACATACACCTCCTGTGGATTTGTGTCCAGTATGTGGCACACGTACAACTCCTGTGGACTTGTGTCCAGTATGTAGCACACTTACACCTCCTGTGGACTTGTGTCCAGTATGTAGCACACTTACACCTCCTGTGGACTTGTGTCCAGTATGTAGCACACTTACACCTCCTGTGGACTTGTGTCCAGTATGTAGCACACTTACACCTCCTGTGGACTTGTGTCCAGTATGTAGCACACTTACACCTCCTGTGGATTTGTGTCCAGTATGTGGCACACGTACACCTCCTGTGGACTTGTGTCCAGTATGTAGCACACTTACACCTCCTGTGCACTTGTGTCCAGTATGTAGCACACTTACACCTCCTGTGGACTTGTGTCCAGTATGTAGCACACTTACACCTCCTGTGGACTTGTGTCCAGTATGTGGCACACTTCCATCTCCTGTGGACTTGTGTCCAGTATGTGGCACACTTACACCTCCTGTGGATTTGTGTCCAGTATGTGGCACACTTACACCTCCTGTGGACTTGTGTCCAGTATGTAGCACACTTACACCTCCTGTGGACTTGTGTCCAGTATGTGGCACACTTACACCTCCTGTGGATTTGTGTCCAGTATGTGGCACACATACATCTCCTGTGGACTTGTGTCCAGTATGTGGCACACTTACAGCTCCTGTGGATTTGTGTCCAGTATGTGGCACACTTACACCTCCTGTGGACTTGTGTCCAGTATGTGGCACACTTACACCTCCTGTGGACTTGTGTCCAGTATGTGGCACACTTACACCTACTGTGGACTTGTGTCCAGTATGTGGCACACTTACACCTCCTGTGGACTTGTGTCTAGTATGTGGCACACTTACACCTCCTGTGGACTTGTGTCCAGTATGTGGCACACTTACACCTCCTGTGGACTTGTGTCGAGTATGTGGCACACTTACACCTCCTGTGGACTTGTGTCCAGTATGTGGCACACTTACACCTCCTGTGGATTTGTGTCCAGTATGTGGCACACTTACACCTCCTGTGGACTTGTGTCCAGTATGTGGCACACTTACACCTCCTGTGCACTTGTGTCCAGTATGTAGCACACTTACACCTCCTGTGGACTTGTGTCCAGTATGTAGCACACTTACACCTCCTGTGGACTTGTGTCCAGTATGTGGCACACTTCCATCTCCTGTGGACTTGTGTCCAGTATGTGGCACACTTACACCTCCTGTGGATTTGTGTCCAGTATGTGGCACACTTACACCTCCTGTGGACTTGTGTCCAGTATGTAGCACACTTACACCTCCTGTGGACTTGTGTCCAGTATGTGGCACACTTACACCTCCTGTGGATTTGTGTCCAGTATGTGGCACACATACATCTCCTGTGGACTTGTGTCCAGTATGTGGCACACTTACAGCTCCTGTGGATTTGTGTCCAGTATGTGGCACACTTACACCTCCTGTGGACTTGTGTCCAGTATGTGGCACACTTACACCTCCTGTGGACTTGTGTCCAGTATGTGGCACACTTACACCTACTGTGGACTTGTGTCCAGTATGTGGCACACTTACACCTCCTGTGGACTTGTGTCTAGTATGTGGCACACTTACACCTCCTGTGGACTTGTGTCCAGTATGTGGCACACTTACACCTCCTGTGGACTTGTGTCCAGTATGTGGCACACTTACACCTCCTGTGGACTTGTGTCCAGTATGTAGCACACTTACACCTCCTGTGGACTTGTGTCCAGTATGTAGCACACTTACACCTCCTGTGGACTTGTGTCCAGTATGTAGCACACTTACACCTACTGTGGACTTGTGTCCAGTATGTAGCACACTTACACCTCCTGTGGATTTGTGTCCAGTATGTGGCACACGTACACCTCCTGTGGACTTGTGTCCAGTATGTAGCACACTTACACCTCCTGTGCACTTGTGTCCAGTATGTAGCACACTTACACCTCCTGTGGACTTGTGTCCAGTATGTAGCACACTTACACCTCCTGTGGACTTGTGTCCAGTATGTGGCACACTTCCATCTCCTGTGGACTTGTGTCCAGTATGTGGCACACTTACACCTCCTGTGGATTTGTGTCCAGTATGTGGCACACTTACACCTCCTGTGGACTTGTGTCCAGTATGTAGCACACTTACACCTCCTGTGGACTTGTGTCCAGTATGTGGCACACTTACACCTCCTGTGGATTTGTGTCCAGTATGTGGCACACATACATCTCCTGTGGACTAGTGTCCAGTATGTGGCACACTTACAGCTCCTGTGGATTTGTGTCCAGTATGTGGCACACTTACACCTCCTGTGGACTTGTGTCCAGTATGTGGCACACTTACACCTCCTGTGGACTTGTGTCCAGTATGTGGCACACTTACACCTACTGTGGACTTGTGTCCAGTATGTGGCACACTTACACCTCCTGTGGACTTGTGTCTAGTATGTGGCACACTTACACCTCCTGTGGACTTGTGTCCAGTATGTGGCACACTTACACCTCCTGTGGACTTGTGTCCAGTATGTGGCACACTTACACCTCCTGTGGATTTGTGTCCAGTATGTGGCACACTTACACCTACTGTGGACTTGTGTCCAGTATGTGGCACACTTACACCTCCTGTGGACTTGTGTCTAGTATGTGGCACACTTACACCTCCTGTGGACTTGTGTCCAGTATGTGGCACACTTACACCTCCTGTGGACTTGTGTCCAGTATGTGGCACACTTACACCTCCTGTGGATTTGTGTCCAGTATGTGGCACACTTACACCTCCTGTGGACTTGTGTCCAGTATGTGGCACACTTACACATCCTGTGCACTTGTGTCCAGTATGTAGCACACTTACACCTCCTGTGGACTTGTGTCCAGTATGTAGCACACTTACACCTCCTGTGGACTTGTGTCCAGTATGTGGCACACTTCCATCTCCTGTGGACTTGTGTCCAGTATGTGGCACACTTACACCTCCTGTGGATTTGTGTCCAGTATGTGGCACACTTACACCTCCTGTGGACTTGTGTCCAGTATGTAGCACACTTACACCTCCTGTGGACTTGTGTCCAGTATGTGGCACACTTACACCTCCTGTGGATTTGTGTCCAGTATGTGGCACACATACATCTCCTGTGGACTTGTGTCCAGTATGTGGCACACCTACAGCTCCTGTGGATTTGTGTCCAGTATGTGGCACACTTACACCTCCTGTGGACTTGTGTCCAGTATGTGGCACACTTACACCTCATGTGGACTTGTGTCCAGTATGTGGCACACTTACACCTACTGTGGACTTGTGTCCAGTATGTGGCACACTTACACCTCCTGTGGACTTGTGTCTAGTATGTGGCACACTTACACCTCCTGTGGACTTGTGTCCAGTATGTGGCACACTTACACCTCCTGTGGACTTGTGTCCAGTATGTGGCACACTTACACCTCCTGTGGACTTGTGTCCAGTATGTGGCACACTTACACCTCCTGTGGATTTGTGTCCAGTATGTGGCACACTTACACCTCCTGTGGACTTGTGTCCAGTATGTGGCACACTTACACCTCCTGTGGACTTGTGTCCAGTAAGTGGCACACTTACACCTCCTGTGGACCTGTGTCCAGTAAGTGGCACACTTACACCTCCTGTGGACTTGTGTCCAGTATGTGGCACACATACACCTCCTGTGGACTTGTGTCCAGTATGTGGCACACTTACACCTCCTGTGGACTTGTGTCCAGTATGTGGCACACTTACACCTCCTGTGGACTTGTGTCCAGTATGTAGCACACTTACACCTCCGGTGGATTTGTGTCCAGTATGTGGCACACTTACACCTCCTGTGGACTTGTGTCCAGTATGTGGCACACTTACACATCCTGTGGACTTGTGTCCAGTATGTGGCACACTTACACCTCCTGTGGACTTGTGTCCAGTAAGTGGCACACTTACACCTCCTGTGGACTTGTGTCCAGTATGTGGCACACTTACACCTCCTGTGGACTTGTGTCCAGTATGTGGAACACTTACACCTCCTGTGGACTTGTGTCCAGTATGTAGCACACTTACACCTCCTGTGGATGTGTCCAGTATGTGGCACACTTACAGCTCCTGTGGACTTGTGTCCAGTATGTGGCACACTTACACCTCCTGTGGACTTGTGTCCAGTAAGTGGCACACTTACACCTCCTGTGGACTTGTGTCCAGTAAGTGGCACACTTACACCTCCTGTGGACTTGTGTCCAGTATGTGGCACACATACACCTCCTGTGGACTTGTGTGCAGTATGTGGCACACTTACACCTCCTGTGGACTTGTGTCCAGTATGTGGCACACTTACACCTCCTGTGGACTTGTGTCCAGTATGTGGCACACTTACACCTACTGTGGACTTGTGTCCAGTATGTGGCACACTTACACCTCCTGTGGACTTGTGTCTAGTATGTGGCACACTTACACCTCCTGTGGACTTGTGTCCAGTATGTGGCACACTTACACCTCCTGTGGACT
This sequence comes from Hemitrygon akajei, assembly GCF_048418815.1. Lineage (NCBI taxonomy): Eukaryota > Metazoa > Chordata > Chondrichthyes > Myliobatiformes > Dasyatidae > Hemitrygon > Hemitrygon akajei. Next base: position 38,600,940 of record NC_133147.1, on the reverse strand, counting down.
TGTGTCCAGTATGTGGCACACTTACACCTCCTGTGGACTTGTGTCCAGTATGTAGCACACTTACACCTCCTGTGGACTTGTGTCCAGTATGTAGCACACTTACACCTCCTGTGGACTTGTGTCCAGTATGTAGCACACTTACACCTCCTGTGGACTTGTGTCCAGTATGTAGCACACTTACACCTCCTGTGGATTTGTGTCCAGTATGTGGCACACGTACACCTCCTGTGGACTTGTGTCCAGTATGTAGCACACTTACACCTCCTGTGCACTTGTGTCCAGTATGTAGCACACTTACACCTCCTGTGGACTTGTGTCCAGTATGTAGCACACTTACACCTCCTGTGGACTTGTGTCCAGTATGTGGCACACTTCCATCTCCTGTGGACTTGTGTCCAGTATGTGGCATACTTACACCTCCTGTGGATTTGTGTCCAGTATGTGGCACACTTACACCTCCTGTGGACTTGTGTCCAGTAAGTAGCACACTTACACCTCCTGTGGACTTGTGTCCAGTATGTGGCACACTTACACCTCCTGTGGATTTGTGTCCAGTATGTGGCACACATACATCTCCTGTGGACTTGTGTCCAGTATGTGGCACACTTACAGCTCCTGTGGATTTGTGTCCAGTATGTGGCACACTTACACCTCCTGTGGACTTGTGTCCAGTATGTGGCACACTTACACCTCCTGTGGACTTGTGTCCAGTATGTGGCACACTTACACCTACTGTGGACTTGTGTCCAGTATGTGGCACACTTACACCTCCTGTGGACTTGTGTCTAGTATGTGGCACACTTACACCTCCTGTGGACTTGTGTCCAGTATGTGGCACACTTACACCTCCTGTGGACTTGTGTCCAGTATGTGGCACACTTACACCTCCTGTGGACTTGTGTCCAGTATGTGGCACACTTACACCTCCTGTGGATTTGTGTCCAGTATGTGGCACACTTACACCTCCTGTGGACTTGTGTCCAGTATGTGGCACACTTACACCTCCTGTGCACTTGTGTCCAGTATGTAGCACACTTACACCTCCTGTGGACTTGTGTCCAGTATGTAGCACACTTACACCTCCTGTGGACTTGTGTCCAGTATGTGGCACACTTCCACCTCCTGTGGACTTGTGTCCAGTATGTAGCACACTTACACCTCCTGTGGACTTGTGTCCAGTATGTAGCACACTTACACCTCCTGTGGACTTGTGTCCAGTATGTGGCACACTTACACCTCCTGTGGATTTGTGTCCAGTATGTGGCACACTTACACCTCCTGTGGACTTGTGTCCAGTATGTGGCACACTTACACCTCCTGTGGATTTGTGTCCAGTATGTGGCACACTTCCATCTCCTGTGGACTTGTGTCCAGTATGTGGCACACTTACACCTCCTGTGGACTTGTGTCCTGTATGTGGCATACTTACACCTCCTGTGGACTTGTGTCCAGTATGTGGCACACTTACACCTCCTGTGGATTTGTGATCAGTATGTAGCACACTTACACCTCATGTGGACTTGTGTCCAGTATGTGGCACACTTACACCTCCTGTGGACTTGTGTCCAGTATGTGGCACACTTACACCTCCTGTGGATTTGTGTCCAGTATGTGGCACACTTACACCTCCTGTGGACTTGTGTCCAGTATGTGGCACACTTACACCTCCTGTGGACTTGTGTCCAGTATGTGGCACACATACACCTCCTGTGGATTTGTGTCCAGTATGTGGCACACGTACAACTCCTGTGGACTTGTGTCCAGTATGTAGCACACTTACACCTCCTGTGGACTTGTGTCCAGTATGTAGCACACTTACACCTCCTGTGGACTTGTGTCCAGTATGTAGCACACTTACACCTCCTGTGGACTTGTGTCCAGTATGTAGCACACTTACACCTCCTGTGGACTTGTGTCCAGTATGTAGCACACTTACACCTCCTGTGGATTTGTGTCCAGTATGTGGCACACGTACACCTCCTGTGGACTTGTGTCCAGTATGTAGCACACTTACACCTCCTGTGCACTTGTGTCCAGTATGTAGCACACTTACACCTCCTGTGGACTTGTGTCCAGTATGTAGCACACTTACACCTCCTGTGGACTTGTGTCCAGTATGTGGCACACTTCCATCTCCTGTGGACTTGTGTCCAGTATGTGGCACACTTACACCTCCTGTGGATTTGTGTCCAGTATGTGGCACACTTACACCTCCTGTGGACTTGTGTCCAGTATGTAGCACACTTACACCTCCTGTGGACTTGTGTCCAGTATGTGGCACACTTACACCTCCTGTGGATTTGTGTCCAGTATGTGGCACACATACATCTCCTGTGGACTTGTGTCCAGTATGTGGCACACTTACAGCTCCTGTGGATTTGTGTCCAGTATGTGGCACACTTACACCTCCTGTGGACTTGTGTCCAGTATGTGGCACACTTACACCTCCTGTGGACTTGTGTCCAGTATGTGGCACACTTACACCTACTGTGGACTTGTGTCCAGTATGTGGCACACTTACACCTCCTGTGGACTTGTGTCTAGTATGTGGCACACTTACACCTCCTGTGGACTTGTGTCCAGTATGTGGCACACTTACACCTCCTGTGGACTTGTGTCCAGTATGTGGCACACTTACACCTCCTGTGGACTTGTGTCCAGTATGTGGCACACTTACACCTCCTGTGGATTTGTGTCCAGTATGTGGCACACTTACACCTCCTGTGGACTTGTGTCCAGTATGTGGCACACTTACACCTCCTGTGCACTTGTGTCCAGTATGTAGCACACTTACACCTCCTGTGGACTTGTGTCCAGTATGTAGCACACTTACACCTCCTGTGGACTTGTGTCCAGTATGTGGCACACTTCCATCTCCTGTGGACTTGTGTCCAGTATGTGGCACACTTACACCTCCTGTGGATTTGTGTCCAGTATGTGGCACACTTACACCTCCTGTGGACTTGTGTCCAGTATGTAGCACACTTACACCTCCTGTGGACTTGTGTCCAGTATGTGGCACACTTACACCTCCTGTGGATTTGTGTCCAGTATGTGGCACACATACATCTCCTGTGGACTTGTGTCCAGTATGTGGCACACTTACAGCTCCTGTGGATTTGTGTCCAGTATGTGGCACACTTACACCTCCTGTGGACTTGTGTCCAGTATGTGGCACACTTACACCTCCTGTGGACTTGTGTCCAGTATGTGGCACACTTACACCTACTGTGGACTTGTGTCCAGTATGTGGCACACTTACACCTCCTGTGGACTTGTGTCTAGTATGTGGCACACTTACACCTCCTGTGGACTTGTGTCCAGTATGTGGCACACTTACACCTCCTGTGGACTTGTGTCCAGTATGTGGCACACTTACACCTCCTGTGGACTTGTGTCCAGTATGTAGCACACTTACACCTCCTGTGGACTTGTGTCCAGTATGTAGCACACTTACACCTCCTGTGGACTTGTGTCCAGTATGTAGCACACTTACACCTCCTGTGGACTTGTGTCCAGTATGTAGCACACTTACACCTCCTGTGGATTTGTGTCCAGTATGTGGCACACGTACACCTCCTGTGGACTTGTGTCCAGTATGTAGCACACTTACACCTCCTGTGCACTTGTGTCCAGTATGTAGCACACTTACACCTCCTGTGGACTTGTGTCCAGTATGTAGCACACTTACACCTCCTGTGGACTTGTGTCCAGTATGTGGCACACTTCCATCTCCTGTGGACTTGTGTCCAGTATGTGGCACACTTACCCCTCCTGTGGATTTGTGTCCAGTATGTGGCACACTTACACCTCCTGTGGACTTGTGTCCAGTATGTAGCACACTTACACCTCCTGTGGACTTGTGTCCAGTATGTGGCACACTTACACCTCCTGTGGATTTGTGTCCAGTATGTGGCACACATACATCTCCTGTGGACTAGTGTCCAGTATGTGGCACACTTACAGCTCCTGTGGATTTGTGTCCAGTATGTGGCACACTTACACCTCCTGTGGACTTGTGTCCAGTATGTGGCACACTTACACCTCCTGTGGACTTGTGTCCAGTATGTGGCACACTTACACCTACTGTGGACTTGTGTCCAGTATGTGGCACACTTACACCTCCTGTGGACTTGTGTCTAGTATGTGGCACACTTACACCTCCTGTGGACTTGTGTCCAGTATGTGGCACACTTACACCTCCTGTGGACTTGTGTCCAGTATGTGGCACACTTACACCTCCTGTGGATTTGTGTCCAGTATGTGGCACACTTACACCTACTGTGGACTTGTGTCCAGTATGTGGCACACTTACACCTCCTGTGGACTTGTGTCTAGTATGTGGCACACTTACACCTCCTGTGGACTTGTGTCCAGTATGTGGCACACTTACACCTCCTGTGGACTTGTGTCCAGTATGTGGCACACTTACACCTCCTGTGGATTTGTGTCCAGTATGTGGCACACTTACACCTCCTGTGGACTTGTGTCCAGTATGTGGCACACTTACACCTCCTGTGCACTTGTGTCCAGTATGTAGCACACTTACACCTCCTGTGGACTTGTGTCCAGTATGTAGCACACTTACACCTCCTGTGGACTTGTGTCCAGTATGTGGCACACTTCCATCTCCTGTGGACTTGTGTCCAGTATGTGGCACACTTACACCTCCTGTGGATTTGTGTCCAGTATGTGGCACACTTACACCTCCTGTGGACTTGTGTCCAGTATGTAGCACACTTACACCTCCTGTGGACTTGTGTCCAGTATGTGGCACACTTACACCTCCTGTGGATTTGTGTCCAGTATGTGGCACACATACATCTCCTGTGGACTTGTGTCCAGTATGTGGCACACCTACAGCTCCTGTGGATTTGTGTCCAGTATGTGGCACACTTACACCTCCTGTGGACTTGTGTCCAGTATGTGGCACACTTACACCTCATGTGGACTTGTGTCCAGTATGTGGCACACTTACACCTACTGTGGACTTGTGTCCAGTATGTGGCACACTTACACCTCCTGTGGACTTGTGTCTAGTATGTGGCACACTTACACCTCCTGTGGACTTGTGTCCAGTATGTGGCACACTTACACCTCCTGTGGACTTGTGTCCAGTATGTGGCACACTTACACCTCCTGTGGACTTGTGTCCAGTATGTGGCACACTTACACCTCCTGTGGATTTGTGTCCAGTATGTGGCACACTTACACCTCCTGTGGACTTGTGTCCAGTATGTGGCACACTTACACCTCCTGTGGACTTGTGTCCAGTAAGTGGCACACTTACACCTCCTGTGGACCTGTGTCCAGTAAGTGGCACACTTACACCTCCTGTGGACTTGTGTCCAGTATGTGGCACACATACACCTCCTGTGGACTTGTGTCCAGTATGTGGCACACTTACACCTCCTGTGGACTTGTGTCCAGTATGTGGCACACTTACACCTCCTGTGGACTTGTGTCCAGTATGTAGCACACTTACACCTCCGGTGGATTTGTGTCCAGTATGTGGCACACTTACACCTCCTGTGGACTTGTGTCCAGTATGTGGCACACTTACACATCCTGTGGACTTGTGTCCAGTATGTGGCACACTTACACCTCCTGTGGACTTGTGTCCAGTAAGTGGCACACTTACACCTCCTGTGGACTTGTGTCCAGTATGTGGCACACTTACACCTCCTGTGGACTTGTGTCCAGTATGTGGCACACTTACACCTCCTGTGGACTTGTGTCCAGTATGTAGCACACTTACACCTCCTGTGGATGTGTCCAGTATGTGGCACACTTACAGCTCCTGTGGACTTGTGTCCAGTATGTGGCACACTTACACCTCCTGTGGACTTGTGTCCAGTAAGTGGCACACTTACACCTCCTGTGGACTTGTGTCCAGTAAGTGGCACACTTACACCTCCTGTGGACTTGTGTCCAGTATGTGGCACACATACACCTCCTGTGGACTTGTGTGCAGTATGTGGCACACTTACACCTCCTGTGGACTTGTGTCCAGTATGTGGCACACTTACACCTCCTGTGGACTTGTGTCCAGTATGTGGCACACTTACACCTACTGTGGACTTGTGTCCAGTATGTGGCACACTTACACCTCCTGTGGACTTGTGTCTAGTATGTGGCACACTTACACCTCCTGTGGACTTGTGTCCAGTATGTGGCACACTTACACCTCCTGTGGACTTGTGTCCAGTATGTGGCACACTTACACCTCCTGTGGACTTGTGTCCAGTATGTAGCACACTTACACCTCCTGTGGACTTGTGTCCAGTATGTAGCACACTTACACCTCCTGTGGACTTGTGTCCAGTATGTAGCACACTTACACCTCCTGTGGACTTGTGTCCAGTATGTAGCACACTTACACCTCCTGTGGATTTGTGTCCAGTATGTGGCACACGTACACCTCCTGTGGACTTGTGTCCAGTATGTAGCACACTTACACCTCCTGTGCACTTGTGTCCAGTATGTAGCACACTTACACCTCCTGTGGACTTGTGTCCAGTATGTAGCACACTTACACCTCCTGTGGACTTGTGTCCAGTATGTGGCACACTTCCATCTCCTGTGGACTTGTGTCCAGTATGTGGCACACTTACACCTCCTGTGGATTTGTGTCCAGTATGTGGCACACTTACACCTCCTGTGGACTTGTGTCCAGTATGTAGCACACTTACATCTCCTGTGGACTTGTGTCCAGTATGTGGCACACTTACACCTCCTGTGGATTTGTGTCCAGTATGTGGCACACATACATCTCCTGTGGACTTGTGTCCAGTATGTGGCACACTTACAGCTCCTGTGGATTTGTGTCCAGTATGTGGCACACTTACACCTCCTGTGGACTTGTGTCCAGTATGTGGCACACTTACACCTCCTGTGGACTTGTGTCCAGTATGTGGCACACTTACACCTACTGTGGACTTGTGTCCAGTATGTGGCACACTTACACCTCCTGTGGACTTGAGTCTAGTATGTGGCACACTTACACCTCCTGTGGACTTGTGTCCAGTATGTGGCACACTTACACCTCCTGTGGACTTGTGTCCAGTATGTGGCACACTTACACCTCCTGTGGACTTGTGTCCAGTATGTGGCACACTTACACCTCCTGTGGATTTGTGTCCAGTATGTGGCACACTTACACCTCCTGTGGACTTGTGTCCAGTATGTGGCACACTTACACCTCCTGTGCACTTGTGTCCAGTATGTAGCACACTTACACCTCCTGTGGACTTGTGTCCAGTATGTAGCACACTTACACCTCCTGTGGACTTGTGTCCAGTATGTGGCACACTTCCATCTCCTGTGGACTTGTGTCCAGTATGTGGCACACTTACACCTCCTGTGGATTTGTGTCCAGTATGTGGCACACTTACACCTCCTGTGGACTTGTGTCCAGTATGTAGCACACTTACACCTCCTGTGGACTTGTGTCCAGTATGTGGCACACTTACACCTCCTGTGGATTTGTGTCCAGTATGTGGCACACTTACAGCTCCTGTGGACTTGTGTCCAGTATGTGGCACACTTACAACTCCTGTGGATTTGTGTCCAGTATGTGGCACACTTACACCTCCTGTGGACTTGTGTCCAGTATGTGGCACACTTACACCTCCTGTGGACTTGTGTCCAGTATGTGGCACACTTACACCTCCTGTGGATTTGTGTCCAGTATGCGGCACACTTACACCTCCTGTGGACATGTGTCCAGTATGTGGCACACTAACACCTCCTGTGGATTTGTGTCCAGTATGTGGTACACTTACACCTCCTGTGGACTTGTGTCCAGTATGTGGCACACTTACACCTCCTGTGGACTTGTGTCCAGTATGTGGCACACTTCCATCTCCTGTGGACTTGTGTCCAGTATGTGGCACACTTACACCTCCTGTGGATTTGTGTCCAGTATGTGGCACACTTACACCTCCTGTGGACTTGTGTCCAGTATGTGGCACACTTACACCTCCTGTGGATTTGTGTCCAGTATGTGGCACACTTACATCTCCTGTGGATTTGTGTCCAGTATGTGGCACACTTACACCTCCTGTGGACTTGTGTCCAGTATGTGGCACAGTTACACCTCCTGTGGACTTGTGCCCAGTATGTAGCACACACACCTCCTGTGGACTTGTGCCCAGTATATAGCACACTTACACCTCCTGTGGACTTGTGTCCTGTATGTGGCATACTTACACCTCCTGTGGACTTGTGTCCAGTATGTGGCACACTTACACCTCCTGTGGATTTGAGTCCAGTATGTAGCACACTTACACCTCATGTGGACTTGTGTCCAGTATGTGGCACACTTACACCTCCTGTGGACTTGTGTCCAGTATGTGGCACACTTACACCTCCTGTGGATTTGTGTCCAGTATGTGGCACACTTACACCTCCTGTGGACTTGTGTCCAGTATTTGGCACACTTACACCTCCTGTGGACTTGTGTCCAGTATGTGGCACACTTACACCTCCTGTGGATTTGTGTCCAGTATGTGGCACACGTACACCTCCTGTGGACTTGTGTCCAGTATGTAGCACACTTACACCTCCTGTGGACTTGTGTCCAGTATGTAGCACACTTACACCTCCTGTGGACTTGTGTCCAGTATGTAGCACACTTACACCTCCTGTGGATTTGTGTCCAGTATGTGGCACACGTACACCTCCTGTGGACTTGTGTCCAGTATGTAGCACACTTACACCTCCTGTGGACTTGTGTCCAGTATGTAGCACACTTACACCTCCTGTGGACTTGTGTCCAGTATGTAGCACACTTACACCTCCTGTGGACTTGTGTCCAGTATGTGGCACACTTACACCTACTGTGGACTTGTGTCCAGTATGTGGCACACTTACACCTCCTGTGGACTTGTGTCTAGTATGTGGCACACTTACACCTCCTGTGGACTTGTGTCCAGTATGTGGCACACTTACACCTCCTGTGGACTTGTGTCCAGTATGTGGCACACTTACACCTCCTGTGGACTTGTGTCCAGTATGTGGCACACTTACACCTCCTGTGGATTTGTGTCCAGTATGTGGCACACTTACACCTCCTGTGGACTTGTGTCCAGTATGTGGCACACTTACACCTCCTGTGGACTTGTGTCCAGTAAGTGGCACACTTACACCTCCTGTGGACCTGTGTCCAGTAAGTGGCACACTTACACCTCCTGTGGACTTGTGTCCAGTATGTGGCACACATACACCTCCTGTGGACTTGTGTCCAGTATGTGGCACACTTACACCTCCTGTGGACTTGTGTCCAGTATGTGGCACACTTACACCTCCTGTGGACTTGTGTCCAGTATGTAGCACACTTACACCTCCGGTGGATTTGTGTCCAGTATGTGGCACACTTACACCTCCTGTGGACTTGTGTCCAGTATGTGGCACACTTACACCTCCTGTGGACTTGTGTCCAGTATGTGGCACACTTACACCTCCTGTGGACTTGTGTCCAGTAAGTGGCACACTTACACCTCCTGTGGACTTGTGTCCAGTATGTGGCACACTTACACCTCCTGTGGACTTGTGTCCAGTATTTGGCACACTTACACCTCCTGTGGACTTGTGTCCAGTATGTAGCACACTTACACCTCCTGTGGATGTGTCCAGTATGTGGCACACTTACAGCTCCTGTGGACTTGTGTCCAGTATGTGGCACACTTACACCTCCTGTGGACTTGTGTCCAGTAAGTGGCACACTTACACCTCCTGTGGACTTGTGTCCAGTAAGTGGCACACTTACACCTCCTGTGGACTTGTGTCCAGTATGTGGCACACATACACCTCCTGTGGACTTGTGTCCAGTATGTGGCACACTTACACCTCCTGTGGACTTGTGTCCAGTATGTGGCACACTTACACCTCCTGTGGACTTGTGTCCAGTATGTGGCACACTTACACCTCCGGTGGATTTGTGTCCAGTATGTGGCACACTTACACCTCCTGTGGACTTGTGTCCAGTATGTGGCACACTTACACCTCCTGTGGACTTGTGTCCAGTATGTGGCACACTTACACCTCCTGTGGACTTGTGTCCAGTAAGTGGCACACTTACACCTCCTGTGGACTTGTGTCCAGTATGTGGCACACTTACACCTCCTGTGGACGTGTCCAGTATGTGGCACACTTACATCTCCTGTGGACTTGTGTCCAGTATGTGGCACACTTACACCTCCTGTGGATTTGTGTCCAGTATGTGGCACACTTACAGCTCCTGTGGACTTGTGTCCAGTATGTGGCACACTTACAGCTCCTGTGGATTTGTGTCCAGTATGTGGCACACTTACAGCTCCTGTGGACTTGTGTCCAGTATGTGGCACACTTACAACTCCTGTGGATTTGTGTCCAGTATGTGGCACACTTACACCTCCTGTGGACTTGTGTCCAGTATGTGGCACACTTACACCTCCTGTGGACTTGTGTCCAGTATGTGGCACACTTACACCTCCTGTGGATTTGTGTCCAGTATGCGGCACACTTACACCTCCTGTGGACTTGTGTCCAGTATGTGGCACACTAACACCTCCTGTGGATTTGTGTCCAGTATGTGGTACACTTACACCTCCTGTGGACTTGTGTCCAGTATGTGGCACACTTACACCTCCTGTGGACTTGTGTCCAGTATGTGGCACACTTCCATCTCCTGTGGACTTGTGTCCAGTATGTGGCACACTTACACCTCCTGTGGATTTGTGTCCAGTATGTGGCACACTTACACCTCCTGTGGACTTGTGTCCAGTATGTGGCACACTTACACCTCCTGTGGATTTGTGTCCAGTATGTGGCACACTTACATCTCCTGTGGATTTGTGTCCAGTATGTGGCACACTTACAGCTCCTGTGGACTTGTGTCCAGTATGTGGCACAGTTACACCTCCTGTGGACTTGTGCCCAGTATGTAGCACACTTACACCTCCTGTGGACTTGTGCCCAGTATGTAGCACACTTACACCTCCTGTGGACTTGTGTCCAGTATGTGGCACACTTACACCTCCTGTGGACTTGTGTCCAGTAAGTGGCACACTTACACCTCCTGTGGACTTGTGTCCAGTAAGTGGCACACTTACACCTCCTGTGGACTTGTGTCCAGTATGTGGCACACATACACCTCCTGTGGACTTGTGTGCAGTATGTGGCACACTTACACCTCCTGTGGACTTGTGTCCAGTATGTGGCACACTTACACCTCCTGTGGACTTGTGTCCAGTATGTAGCACACTTACACCTCCGGTGGATTTGTGTCCAGTATGTGGCACACTTACACCTCCTGTGGACTTGTGTCCAGTATGTGGCACACTTACACCTCCTGTGGACTTGTGTCCAGTATGTGGCACACTTACACCTCCTGTGGACTTGTGTCCAGTAAGTGGCACACTTACACCTCCTGTGGACTTGTGTCCAGTATGTGGCACACTTACACCTCCTGTGGACGTGTGCAGTATGTGGCACACTTACATCTCCTGTGGACTTGTGTCCAGTATGTGGCACACTTACACCTCCTGTGGATTTGTGTCCAGTATGTGGCACACTTACAGCTCCTGTGGACTTGTGTCCAGTATGTGGCACACTTACAGCTCCTGTGGATTTGTGTCCAGTATGTGGCACACTTACAGCTCCTGTGGACTTGTGTCCAGTATGTGGCACACTTACAACTCCTGTGGATTTGTGTCCAGTATGTGGCACACTTACACCTCCTGTGGACTTGTGTCCAGTATGTGGCACACTTACACCTCCTGTGGACTTGTGTCCAGTATGTGGCACACTTACACCTCCTGTGGATTTGTGTCCAGTATGCGGCACACTTACACCTCCTGTGGACTTGTGTCCAGTATGTGGCACACTAACACCTCCTGTGGATTTGTGTCCAGTATGTGGTACACTTACACCTCCTGTGGACTTGTGTCCAGTATGTGGCACACTTACACCTCCTGTGGACTTGTGTCCAGTATGTGGCACACTTCCATCTCCTGTGGACTTGTGTCCAGTATGTGGCACACTTACACCTCCTGTGGATTTGTGTCCAGTATGTGGCACACTTACACCTCCTGTGGACTTGTGTCCAGTATGTGGCACACTTACACCTCCTCTGGATTTGTGTCCAGTATGTGGCACACTTACATCTCCTTTGGATTTGTGTCCAGTATGTGGCACACTTACACCTCCTGTGGACTTGTGTCCAGTATGTGGCACAGTTACACCTCCTGTGGACTTGTGCCCAGTATGTAGCACACTTACACCTCCTGTGGACTTGTGCCCAGTATGTAGCACACTTACACCTCCTGTGGACTTGTGTCCTGTATGTGGCATACTTACACCTCCTGTGGACTTGTGTCCAGTATGTGGCACACTTACACCTCCTGTGGATTTGTGTCCAGTATGTAGCACACTTACACCTCATGTGGACTTGTGTCCAGTATGTGGCACACTTACACCTCCTGTGGACTTGTGTCCAGTATGTGGCACACTTACACCTCCAGTGGATTTGTGTCCAGTATGTGGCACACTTACACCTCCTGTGGACTTGTGTCCAGTATGTGGCACACTTACACCTCCTGTGGACTTGTGTCCAGTATGTGGCACACTTACACCTCCTGTGGATTTGTGTCCAGTATGTGGCACACGTACACCTCCTGTGGACTTGTGTCCAGTATGTAGCACACTTACACCTCCTGTGGACTTGTGTCCAGTATGTAGCACACTTACACCTCCTGTGGACTTGTGTCCAGTATGTAGCACACTTACACCTCCTGTGGATTTGTGTCCAGTATGTGGCACACGTACACCTCCTGTGGACTTGTGTCCAGTATGTAGCACACTTACACCTCCTGTGGACTTGTGTCCAGTATGTAGCACACTTACACCTCCTGTGGACTTGTGTCCAGTATGTAGCACACTTACACCTCCTGTGGACTTGTGTCCAGTATGTGGCACACTTACACCTACTGTGGACTTGTGTCCAGTATGTGGCACACTTACACCTCCTGTGGACTTGTGTCTAGTATGTGGCACACTTACACCTCCTGTGGACTTGTGTCCAGTATGTGGCACACTTACACCTCCTGTGGACTTGTGTCCAGTATGTGGCACACTTACACCTCCTGTGGACTTGTGTCCAGTATGTGGCACACTTACACCTCCTGTGGATTTGTGTCCAGTATGTGGCACACTTACACCTCCTGTGGATTTGTGTCCAGTATGTAGCACACTTACACCTCATGTGGACTTGTGTCCAGTATGTGGCACACTTACACCTCCTGTGGACTTGTGTCCAGTATGTGGCACACTTACACCTCCTGTGGATTTGTGTCCAGTATGTGGCACACTTACACCTCCTGTGGACTTGTGTCCAGTATGTGGCACACTTACACCTCCTGTGGACTTGTGTCCAGTATGTGGCACACTTACACCTCCTGTGGATTTGTGTCCAGTATGTGGCACACGTACACCTCCTGTGGACTTGTGTCCAGTATGTAGCACACTTACACCTCCTGTGGACTTGTGTCCAGTATGTAGCACACTTACACCTCCTGTGGACTTGTGTCCAGTATGTAGCACACTTACACCTCCTGTGGATTTGTGTCCAGTATGTGGCACACGTACACCTCCTGTGGACTTGTGTCCAGTATGTAGCACACTTACACCTCCTGTGGACTTGTGTCCAGTATGTAGCACACTTACACCTCCTGTGGACTTGTGTCCAGTATGTAGCACACTTACACCTCCTGTGGACTTGTGTCCAGTCTGTGGCACACTTCCATCTCCTGTGGACTTGTGTCCAGTATGTGGCACACTTACACCTCCTGTGGATTTGTGTCCAGTATGTGGCACACTTACACCTCCTGTGGACTTGTGTCCAGTATGTGGCACACGTACACCTCCTGTGGATTTGTGTCCAGTATGTGGCACACTTGCAGCTCCTGTGGACTTGTGTCCAGTATGTGGCACACTTACAACTCCTGTGGATTTGTGTCCAGTATGTGGCACACTTACACCTCCTGTGGATTTGTGTCCAGTATGTGGCACACTTACACCTCCTGTGGATTTGTGTCCAGTATGCGGCACACTTACACCTCCTGTGGACTTGTGTCCAGTATGTGGCACACTTACACCTCCTGTGGATTTGTGTCCAGTATGTGCTACACTTACACCTCCTGTGGACTTGTGTCCAGTATGTGGCACACTTACACCTCCTGTGGACTTGTGTCCAGTATGTGGCACACGTACACCTCCTGTGGATTTGTGTCCAGTATGTGGCACACTTACAGCTCCTGTGGACTTGTGTCCAGTATGTGGCACACTTACACCTCCTGTGGATTTGTGTCCAGTATGTGGCACACTTACACCTCCTGTGGACTTGTGTCCAGTATGTGGCACACTTACACCTCCTGTGGACTTGTGTCCAGTATGTGGCACACTTACACCTCCTGTGGATTTGTGTCCAGTATGCGGCACACTTACACCTCCTGTGGACTTGTGTCCAGTATGTGGCACACTAACACCTCCTGTGGATTTGTGTCCAGTATGTGGTACACTTACACCTCCTGTGGACTTGTGTCCAGTATGTGGCACACTTACACCTCCTGTGGACTTGTGTCCAGTATGTGGCACACTTCCATCTCCTGTGGACTTGTGTCCAGTATGTGGCACACTTACACCTCCTGTGGATTTGTGTCCAGTATGTGGCACACTTACACCTCCTGTGGACTTGTGTCCAGTATGTGGCACACTTACACCTCCTGTGGATTTGTGTCCAGTATGTGGCACACTTACATCTCCTGTGGATTTGTGTCCAGTATGTGGCACACTTACACCTCCTGTGGACTTGTGTCCAGTATGTGGCACAGTTACACCTCCTGTGGACTTGTGCCCAGTATGTAGCACACTTACACCTCCTGTGGACTTGTGCCCAGTATGTAGCACACTTACACCTCCTGTGGACTTGTGTCCTGTATGTGGCATACTTACACCTCCTGTGGACTTGTGTCCAGTATGTGGCACACTTACACCTCCTGTGGATTTGTGTCCAGTATGTAGCACACTTACACCTCATGTGGACTTGTGTCCAGTATGTGGCACACTTACACCTCCTGTGGACTTGTGTCCAGTATGTGGCACACTTACACCTCCTGTGGATTTGTGTCCAGTATGTGGCACACTTACACCTCCTGTGGACTTGTGTCCAGTATGTGGCACACTTACACCTCCTGTGGACTTGTGTCCAGTATGTGGCACACTTACACCTCCTGTGGATTTGTGTCCAGTATGTGGCACACGTACACCTCCTGTGGACTTGTGTCCAGTATGTAGCACACTTACACCTCCTGTGGACTTGTGTCCAGTATGTAGCACACTTACACCTCCTGTGGACTTGTGTCCAGTATGTAGCACACTTACACCTCCTGTGGATTTGTGTCCAGTATGTGGCACACGTACACCTCCTGTGGACTTGTGTCAAGTATGTAGCACACTTACACCTCCTGTGGACTTGTGTCCAGTATGTAGCACACTTACACCTCCTGTGGACTTGTGTCCAGTATGTAGCACACTTACACCTCCTGTGGACTTGTGTCCAGTATGTGGCACACTTACACCTACTGTGGACTTGTGTCCAGTATGTGGCACACTTACACCTCCTGTGGACTTGTGTCTAGTATGTGGCACACTTACACCTCCTGTGGACTTGTGTCCAGTATGTGGCACACTTACACCTCCTGTGGACTTGTGTCCAGTATGTGGCACACTTACACCTCCTGTGGACTTGTGTCCAGTATGTGGCACACTTACACCTCCTGTGGATTTGTGTCCAGTATGTGGCACACTTACACCTCCTGTGGATTTGTGTCCAGTATGTAGCACACTTACACCTCATGTGGACTTGTGTCCTGTATGTGGCACACTTACACCTCCTGTGGACTTGTGTCCAGTATGTGGCACACTTACACCTCCTGTGGATTTGTGTCCAGTATGTGGCACACTTACACCTCCTGTGGACTTGTGTCCAGTATGTGGCACACTTACACCTCCTGTGGACTTGTGTCCAGTATGTGGCACACTTACACCTCCTGTGGATTTGTGTCCAGTATGTGGCACACGTACACCTCCTGTGGACTTGTGTCCAGTATGTAGCACACTTACACCTCCTGTGGACTTGTGTCCAGTATGTAGCACACTTACACCTCCTGTGGACTTGTGTCCAGTATGTAGCACACTTACACCTCCTGTGGATTTGTGTCCAGTATGTGGCACACGTACACCTCCTGTGGACTTGTGTCCAGTATGTAGCACACTTACACCTCCTGTGGACTTGTGTCCAGTATGTAGCACACTTACACCTCCTGTGGACTTGTGTCCAGTATGTAGCACACTTACACCTCCTGTGGACTTGTGTCCAGTATGTGGCACACTTCCATCTCCTGTGGACTTGTGTCCAGTATGTGGCACACTTACACCTCCTGTGGATTTGTGTCCAGTATGTGGCACACTTACACCTCCTGTGGACTTGTGTCCAGTATGTGGCACACGTACACCTCCTGTGGATTTGTGTCCAGTATGTGGCACACTTGCAGCTCCTGTGGACTTGTGTCCAGTATGTGGCACACTTCCACCTCCTGTGGAAATGTGTCCAGTATGTGGCACACTTACACCTCCTGTGGACTTGTGTCCAGTATGTGGCACACTTACATCTCCTGTGGACTTGTGTCCAGTATGTGGCACACTTACACCTCCTGTGGATTTGTGTCCAGTATGTGGCACACTTACATCTCCTGTGGACTTGTGTCCAGTATGTGGCACACTTACACCTCCTGTGGACTTGTGTCCAGTATGTGGCACACTAACACCTCCTGTGGATTTGTGTCCAGTATGTGGCACACTTACATCTCCTGTGGATTTGTGTCCAGTATGTGGCACACTTACACCTCCTGTGGATTTGTGTCCAGTATGTGGCACACTTACATCTCCTGTGGATTTGTGTCCAGTATGTGGCACACTTACACCTCCTGTGGACTTGTGTCCAGTATGTGGCACAGTTACACCTCCTGTGGACTTGTGCCCAGTATGTAGCACACTTACTCCTCCTGTGGACTTGTGCCCAGTATGTAGCACACTTACACCTCCTGTGGACTTGTGTCCAGTATGTGGCATACTTACACCTCCTGTGGACTTGTGTCCAGTATGTGGCACACTTACACCTCCTGTGGATTTGTGTCCAGTATGTAGCACACTTACACCTCATGTGGACTTGTGTCCAGTATGTGGCACACTTACACCTCCTGTGGACTTGTGTCCAGTATGTGGCACACTTACACCTCCTGTGGATTTGTGTCCAGTATGTGGCACACTTACACCTCCTGTGGACTTGTGTCCAGTATGTGGCACACTTACACCTCCTGTGGACTTGTGTCCAGTATGTGGTACACTTACACCTCCTGTGGATTTGTGTCCAGTATGTGGCACACGTACACCTCCTGTGGACTTGTGTCCAGTATGTAGCACACTTACACCTCCTGTGGACTTGTGTCCAGTATGTAGCACACTGACACCTCCTGTGGACTTGTGTCCAGTATGTGGCACACTTACACCTCCTGTGGACTTGTGTCCAGTACGTGGCACACGTACACCTCCTGTGGACTTGTGTCCAGTATGCGGCACACTTACACCTCCTGTGGACTTGTGTCCAGTATGTGGCACACTTACACCTCCTGTGGACGTGTGTCCAGTATGTGGCACACTTACACCTCCTGTGGACTTGTGTCCAGTATGCGGCACACTTACACCTCCTGTGGACTTGCGTCCAGTATGTGGCACACTTACACCTCCTGTGGACTTGTGTCCAGTATGCGGCACACTTACACCTCCTGTGGACTTGTGTCCAGTATGTGGCACACTTACACCTGTGGACTTGTGTCCAGTATGTGGCACACGTACACCTCCTGTGGACTTGTGTCCAGTATGCGGCACACTTACACCTCCTGTGGACTTGTGTCCAGTATGTAGCACACTTACACCTCCTGTGGACTTGTGTCCAGTATGTGGCACACTTACACCTCCTGTGGATTTGTGTCCAGTATGTGGCACACGTACACCTCCTGTGGACTTGTGTCCAGTATGCGGCACACTTACACCTCCTGTGGACTTGTGTCCAGTATGTAGCACACTTACACCTCCTGTGGACTTGTGTCCAGTATGTGGCACACTTACACCTCCTGTGGATTTGTGTCCAGTATGTGGCACACGTACACCTCCTGTGGACTTGTGTCCAGTATGTGGCACACTTACACCTCCTGTGGACTTGTGTCCAGTATGTGGCACACTTACACCTCCTGTGGATTTGTGTCCAGTATGAGGCACACTTACACCTCCTGTGGACTTCTGTCCAGTATGTGGCACACTTACACCTCCTGTGGATTTGTGTCCAGTATGTGGCACACTTACACCTCCTGTGGATTTGTGTCCAGTATGTGGCACACTTACACCTCCTGTGGACTTGTGTCCAGTATGTGGCACACTTACACCTCCTGTGGATTTGTGTCCAGTATGTGGCACACTTACACCTCCTGTGGACTTGTGTCCAGTATGTGGCACAGTTACACCTCCTGTGGACTTGTGCCCAGTATGTAGCACACTTACACCTCCTGTGGACTTGTGCCCAGTATGTAGCACACTTACACCTCCTGTGGACTTGTGTCCTGTATGTGGCATACTTACACCTCCTGTGGACTTGTGTCCAGTATGTGGCACACTTACACCTCCTGTGGATTTGTGTCCAGTATGTGGCACACTTACACCTCCTGTGGATTTGTGTCCAGTATGTGGCACACTTACACCTCCTGTGGATTTGTGTCCAGTATGTGGCACACTTACACCTCCTGTGGACTTGTGTCCAGTATGTGGCACACTTACACCTCCTGTGGACTTGTGTCCAGTATGTGGCACACTTACACCTCCTGTGGATTTGTACCCAGTATGTGGCACACTTACACCTCCTGTGGACTTGTGTCCAGTATGTGGCACACTTACACCTCCTGTGGATTTGTGTCCAGTATGTGGCACACTTACACCTCCTGTGGATTTGTACCCAGTATGTGGCACACTTACACCTCCTGTGGACTTGTGTCCAGTATGTGGCACACTTACACCTCCTGTGGACTTGTGTCCAGTATGTGGCACACGTACACCTCCTGTGGATTTGAGTCCAGTATGTGGCACACTTACAGCTCCTGTGGACTTGTGTCCAGTATGTGGCACACTTACAACTCCTGTGGATTTGTGTCCAGTATGTGGCACACTTACACCTCCTGTGGACTTGTGTCCAGTATGTGGCACAGTTACACCTCCTGTGGACTTGTGTCCAGTATGTGGCACACTTACACCTCCTGTGGATTTGTGTCCAGTATGTGGCACACTTACACCTCCTGTGGACTTGTATCCAGTATGTGGCACACTTACACCTCCTGTGGATTTGTGTCCAGTATGTGGCACACTTACACCTCCTGTGGACTTGTGTCCAGTATGTGGCACAGTTACACCTCCTGTGGACTTGTGCCCAGTATGTAGCACACTTACACCTCCTGTGGACTTGTGTCCAGTATGTAGCACACTTACACCTCCTGTGGACTTGTGTCCTGTATGTGGCATACTTACACCTCCTGTGGACTTGTGTCCAGTATGTAGCACACTTACACCTCCTGTGGATTTGTGTCCAGTATGTGGCACACTTACACCTCCTGTGGACTTGTGTCCAGTATGTGGCACACTTACACCTCCTGTGGACTTGTGTCCAGTATGTAGCACACTTACACCTCCTGTGGACTTGTGTCCTGTATGTGGCACACTTACACCTCCTGTGGATGTGTCCAGTATGTGGCACACTTACAACTCCTGTGGATTTGTGTCCAGTATGTGGCACACTTCCACCTCCTGTGGAAATGTGTCCAGTATGTGGCACACTTACACCTCCTGTGGACTTGTGTCCAGTATGTGGCACACTTACATCTCCTGTGGACTTGTGTCCAGTATGTGGCACACTTACACCTCCTGTGGATTTGTGTCCAGTATGTGGCACACTTACATCTCCTGTGGACTTGTGTCCAGTATGTGGCACACTTACACCTCCTGTGGACTTGTGTCCAGTATGTGGCACACTAACACCTCCTGTGGATTTGTGTCCAGTATGTGGCACACTTACATCTCCTGTGGATTTGTGTCCAGTATGTGGCACACTTACACCTCCTGTGGATTTGTGTCCAGTATGTGGCACACTTACATCTCCTGTGGATTTGTGTCCAGTATGTGGCACACTTACACCTCCTGTGGACTTGTGTCCAGTATGAGGCACAGTTACACCTCCTGTGGACTTGTGCCCAGTATGTAGCACACTTACTCCTCCTGTGGACTTGTGCCCAGTATGTAGCACACTTACACCTCCTGTGGACTTGTGTCCAGTATGTGGCATACTTACACCTCCTGTGGACTTGTGTCCAGTATGTGGCACACTTACACCTCCTGTGGATTTGTGTCCAGTATGTAGCACACTTACACCTCATGTGGACTTGTGTCCAGTATGTGGCACACTTACACCTCCTGTGGACTTGTGTCCAGTATGTGGCACACTTACACCTCCTGTGGATTTGTGTCCAGTATGTGGCACACTTACACCTCCTGTGGACTTGTGTCCAGTATGTGGCACACTTACACCTCCTGTGGACTTGTGTCCAGTATGTGGTACACTTACACCTCCTGTGGATTTGTGTCCAGTATGTGGCACACGTACACCTCCTGTGGACTTGTGTCCAGTATGTAGCACACTTACACCTCCTGTGGACTTGTGTCCAGTATGTAGCACACTGACACCTCCTGTGGACTTGTGTCCAGTATGTGGCACACTTACACGTCCTGTGGACTTGTGTCCAGTACGTGGCACACGTACACCTCCTGTGGACTTGTGTCCAGTATGCGGCACACTTACACCTCCTGTGGACTTGTGTCCAGTATGTGGCACACTTACACCTCCTGTGGACTTGTGTCCAGTATGTGGCACACTTACACCTCCTGTGGACTTGTGTCCAGTATGTGGCACACTTACACCTCCTGTGGACTTGTGTCCAATATGTGGCACACTTACACCTCCTGTGGACTTGTGTCCAGTATGTGGCACACTTACACCTCCTGTGGACTTGTGTCCAATATGTGGCACACTTACACCTCCTGTGGACTTGTGTCCAATATGTGGCACACTTACACCTCCTGTGGACTTGTGTCCAGTATGTGGCACACTTACACCTCCTGTGGACTTGTGTCCAATATGTGGCACACTTACACCTCCTGTGGACTTGTGTCCAGTATGTGGCACACTTACACCTCCTGTGGACTTGTGTCCAGTATGTGGCACACTTACACCTCCTGTGGACTTGTGTCCAGTATGTGGCACACTTACACCTCCTGTGGACTTGTGTCCAGTATGTGGCACACTTACACCTCCTGTGGACTTGTGTCCAGTATGCGGCACACTTACACCTCCTGTGGACTTGTGTCCAGTATGCGGCACACTTACACCTCCTGTGGACTTGTGTCCAGTATGTGGCACACTTACACCTCCTGTGGACTTGTGTCCAGTATGCGGCACACTTACACCTCCTGTGGACTTGTGTCCAGTATGTGGCACACTTACACCTGTGGACTTGTGTCCAGTATGTGGCACACGTACACCTCCTGTGGACTTGTGTCCAGTATGCGGCACACTTACACCTCCTGTGGACTTGTGTCCAGTATGTAGCACACTTACACCTCCTGTGGACTTGTGTCCAGTATGTGGCACACTTACACCTCCTGTGGATTTGTGTCCAGTATGTGGCACACGTACACCTCCTGTGGACTTGTGTCCAGTATGCGGCACACTTACACCTCCTGTGGACTTGTGTCCAGTATGTAGCACACTTACACCTCCTGTGGACTTGTGTCCAGTATGTGGCACACTTACACCTCCTGTGCATTTGTGTCCAGTATGTGGCACACGTACACCTCCTGTGGACTTGTGTCCAGTATGCGGCACACTTACACCTCCTGTGGACTTGTGTCCAGTATGTGGCACACTTACACCTCCTGTGGATTTGTGTCCAGTATGAGGCACACTTACACCTCCTGTGGACTTGTGTCCAGTATGTGGCACACTTACACCTCCTGTGGATTTGTGTCCAGTATGTGGTACACTTACACCTCCTGTGGACTTGTGTCCAGTATGTGGCACACTTACACCTCCTGTGGACTTGTGTCCAGTATGTGGCACACTTCCATCTCCTGTGGACTTGTGTCCAGTATGTGGCACACTTACACCTCCTGTGGATTTGTGTCCAGTATGCGGCACACTTACACCTCCTGTGGACTTGTGTCCAGTATGTGGCACACTTACATCTCCTGTGGATTTGTGTCCAGTATGTGGCACACTTACACCTCCTGTGGACTTGTGTCCAGTATGTGGCACACTTACACCTCCTGTGGATTTGTATCCAGTATGTGGCACACTTACATCTCCTGTGGATTTGTGTCCAGTATGTGGCACACTTACACCTCCTGTGGACTTGTGCCCAGTATGTAGCACACTTACACCTCCTGTGGACTTGTGTCCAGTATGTGGCACACTTACACCTCCTGTGGACTTGTGTCCAGTATGTGGCACACTTACACCTCCTGTGGATTTGTACCCAGTATGTGGCACACTTACACCTCCTGTGGACTTGTGTCCAGTATGTGGCACACTTACACCTCCTGTGGATTTGTGTCCAGTATGTGGCACACTTACACCTCCTGTGGATTTGTGTCCAGTATGTGGCACACTTACACCTCCTGTGGACTTGTGTCCAGTATGTGGCACACTTACACCTCCTGTGGACTTGTGTCCAGTATGTGGCACACGTACACCTCCTGTGGATTTGTGTCCAGTATGTGGCACACTTACAGCTCCTGTGGACTTGTGTCCAGTATGTGGCACACTTACAACTCCTGTGGATTTGTGTCCAGTATGTGGCACACTTACACCTCCTGTGGATTTGTGTCCAGTATGTGGCACACTTACACCTCCTGTGGACTTGTGTCCAGTATGTGGCACACTTACACCTCCTGTGGACTTGTGTCCAGTATGTGGCACACTTACACCTCCTGTGGATTTGTACCCAGTATGTGGCACACTTACACCTCCTGTGGACTTGTGTCCAGTATGTGGCACACTTACACCTCCTGTGGATTTGTGTCCAGTATGTGGCACACTTACACCTCCTGTGGATTTGTACCCAGTATGTGGCACACTTACACCTCCTGTGGACTTGTGTCCAGTATGTGGCACACTTACACCTCCTGTGGACTTGTGTCCAGTATGTGGCACACGTACACCTCCTGTGGATTTGTGTCCAGTATGTGGCACACTTACAGCTCCTGTGGACTTGTGTCCAGTATGTGGCACACTTACAACTCCTGTGGATTTGTGTCCAGTATGTGGCACACTTACACCTCCTGTGGACTTGTGTCCAGTATGTGGCACAGTTACACCTCCTGTGGACTTGTGTCCAGTATGTGGCACACTTACACCTCCTGTGGATTTGTGTCCAGTATGTGGCACACTTACACCTCCTGTGGACTTGTATCCAGTATGTGGCACACTTACACCTCCTGTGGATTTGTGTCCAGTATGTGGCACACTTACACCTCCTGTGGACTTGTGTCCAGTATGTGGCACAGTTACACCTCCTGTGGACTTGTGCCCAGTATGTAGCACACTTACACCTCCTGTGGACTTGTGTCCAGTATGTAGCACACTTACACCTCCTGTGGACTTGTGTCCTGTATGTGGCATACTTACACCTCCTGTGGACTTGTGTCCAGTATGTAGCACACTTACACCTCCTGTGGATTTGTGTCCAGTATGTGGCACACTTACACCTCCTGTGGACTTGTGTCCAGTATGTGGCACACTTACACCTCCTGTGGACTTGTGTCCAGTATGTAGCACACTTACACCTCCTGTGGACTTGTGTCC
This sequence comes from Hemitrygon akajei, assembly GCF_048418815.1. Taxonomy (NCBI): domain Eukaryota; kingdom Metazoa; phylum Chordata; class Chondrichthyes; order Myliobatiformes; family Dasyatidae; genus Hemitrygon; species Hemitrygon akajei. The sequence goes on along the minus strand of NC_133147.1, from coordinate 38,576,888 downwards.
TGTATGTGGCACACTTACACCTCCTGTGGATGTGTCCAGTATGTGGCACACTTACAACTCCTGTGGATTTGTGTCCAGTATGTGGCACACTTCCACCTCCTGTGGAAATGTGTCCAGTATGTGGCACACTTACACCTCCTGTGGACTTGTGTCCAGTATGTGGCACACTTACATCTCCTGTGGACTTGTGTCCAGTATGTGGCACACTTACACCTCCTGTGGATTTGTGTCCAGTATGTGGCACACTTACATCTCCTGTGGACTTGTGTCCAGTATGTGGCACACTTACACCTCCTGTGGACTTGTGTCCAGTATGTGGCACACTAACACCTCCTGTGGATTTGTGTCCAGTATGTGGCACACTTACATCTCCTGTGGATTTGTGTCCAGTATGTGGCACAGTTACACCTCCTGTGGACTTGTGTCCAGTATGTGGCACACTTACACCTCCTGTGGATTTGTGTCCAGTATGTGGCACACTTACACCTCCTGTGGACTTGTATCCAGTATGTGGCACACTTACACCTCCTGTGGATTTGTGTCCAGTATGTGGCACACTTACACCTCCTGTGGACTTGTGTCCAGTATGTGGCACAGTTACACCTCCTGTGGACTTGTGCCCAGTATGTAGCACACTTACACCTCCTGTGGACGTGTCCAGTATGTAGCACACTTACACCTCCTGTGGACTTGTGTCCTGTATGTGGCATACTTACACCTCCTGTGGACTTGTGTCCAGTATGTAGCACACTTACACCTCCTGTGGATTTGTGTCCAGTATGTGGCACACTTACACCTCCTGTGGACTTGTGTCCAGTATGTGGCACACTTACACCTCCTGTGGACTTGTGTCCAGTATGTAGCACACTTACACCTCCTGTGGACTTGTGTCCTGTATGTGGCACACTTACACCTCCTGTGGATGTGTCCAGTATGTGGCACACTTACAACTCCTGTGGATTTGTGTCCAGTATGTGGCACACTTCCACCTCCTGTGGAAATGTGTCCAGTATGTGGCACACTTACACCTCCTGTGGACTTGTGTCCAGTATGTGGCACACTTACATCTCCTGTGGACTTGTGTCCAGTATGTGGCACACTTACACCTCCTGTGGATTTGTGTCCAGTATGTGGCACACTTACATCTCCTGTGGACTTGTGTCCAGTATGTGGCACACTTACACCTCCTGTGGACTTGTGTCCAGTATGTGGCACACTAACACCTCCTGTGGATTTGTGTCCAGTATGTGGCACACTTACATCTCCTGTGGATTTGTGTCCAGTATGTGGCACACTTACACCTCCTGTGGATTTGTGTCCAGTATGTGGCACACTTACATCTCCTGTGGATTTCTGTCCAGTATGTGGCACACTTACACCTCCTGTGGACTTGTGTCCAGTATGTGGCACAGTTACACCTCCTGTGGACTTGTGCCCAGTATGTAGCACACTTACTCCTCCTGTGGACTTGTGCCCAGTATGTAGCACACTTACACCTCCTGTGGACTTGTGTCCAGTATGTGGCACACTTACACCTCCTGTGGATTTGTGTCCAGTATGTAGCACACTTACACCTCATGTGGACTTGTGTCCAGTATGTGGCACACTTACACCTCCTGTGGACTTGTGTCCAGTATGTGGCACACTTACACCTCCTGTGGATTTGTGTCCAGTATGTGGCACACTTACACCTCCTGTGGACTTATGTCCAGTATGTGGCACACTTACACCTCCTGTGGACTTGTGTCCAGTATGTGGTACACTTACACCTCCTGTGGACTTGTGTCCAGTATGTGGCACACTTACACCTCCTGTGGACTTGTGCCCAGTATGTAGCACACTTACACCTCCTGTGGACTTGTGTCCAGTATGTGGCACACTTACACCTCCTGTGGACTTGTGTCCAGTATGTGGCACACTTACACCTCCTGTGGATTTGTACCCAGTATGTGGCACACTTACACCTCCTGTGGACTTGTGTCCAGTATGTGGCACACTTACACCTCCTGTGGATTTGTGTCCAGTATGTGGCACACTTACACCTCCTGTGGACTTGTGTCCAGTATGTGGCACACTTACACCTCCTGTGGACTTGTGTCCAGTATGTGGCACACTTACACCTCCTGTGGATTTGTGTCCAGTATGTGGCACACTTACACCTCCTGTGGACTTGTGCCCAGTATGTAGCACACTTACACCTCCTGTGGACTTGTGTCCAGTATGTGGCACACTTACACCTCCTGTGGACTTGTGTCCAGTATGTGGCACACTTACACCTCCTGTGGACTTGTGCCCAGTATGTAGCACACTTACACCTCCTGTGGACTTGTGTCCAGTACGTGGCACACGTACACCTCCTGTGGACTTGTGTCCAGTATGCGGCACACTTACACCTCCTGTGGACTTGTGTCCAGTATGTGGCACACTTACACCTCCTGTGGACGTGTGTCCAGTATGTGGCACACTTACACCTCCTGTGGACTTGTGTCCAGTATGTGGCACACTTACACCTCCTGTGGACTTGTGTCCAGTATGCGGCACACTTACACCTCCTGTGGACTTGTGTCCAGTATGCGGCACACTTACACCTCCTGTGGGCTTGTGTCCAGTATGTGGCACACTTACACCTCCTGTGGACTTGTGTCCAGTATGCGGCACACTTACACCTCCTGTGGACTTGTGTCCAGTATGTGGCACACTTACACCTGTGGACTTGTGTCCAGTATGTGGCACACGTACACCTCCTGTGGACTTGTGTCCAGTATGCGGCACACTTACACCTCCTGTGGACTTGTGTCCAGTATGTAGCACACTTACACCTCCTGTGGACTTGTGTCCAGTATGTGGCACACTTACACCTCCTGTGGATTTGTGTCCAGTATGTGGCACACGTACACCTCCTGTGGACTTGTGTCCAGTATGCGGCACACTTACACCTCCTGTGGACTTGTGTCCAGTATGTAGCACACTTACACCTCCTGTGGACTTGTGTCCAGTATGTGGCACACTTACACCTCCTGTGGATTTGTGTCCAGTATGTGGCACACGTACACCTCCTGTGGACTTGTGTCCAGTATGCGGCACACTTACACCTCCTGTGGACTTGTGTCCAGTATGTGGCACACTTACACCTCCTGTGGATTTGTGTCCAGTATGAGGCACACTTACACCTCCTGTGGACTTGTGTCCAGTATGTGGCACACTTACACCTCCTGTGGATTTGTGTCCAGTATGTGGTACACTTACACCTCCTGTGGACTTGTGTCCAGTATGTGGCACACTTACACCTCCTGTGGACTTGTGTCCAGTATGTGGCACACTTCCATCTCCTGTGGACTTGTGTCCAGTATGTGGCACACTTACACCTCCTGTGGATTTGTGTCCAGTATGCGGCACACTTACACCTCCTGTGGACTTGTGTCCAGTATGTGGCACACATACATCTCCTGTGGATTTGTGTCCAGTATGTGGCACACTTACACCTCCTGTGGACTTGTGTCCAGTATGTGGCACACTTACACCTCCTGTGGATTTGTGTCCAGTATGTGGCACACTTACATCTCCTGTGGATTTGTGTCCAGTATGTGGCACACTTACACCTCCTGTGGACTTGTGCCCAGTATGTAGCACACTTACACCTCCTGTGGACTTGTGTCCAGTATGTGGCACACTTACACCTCCTGTGGACTTGTGTCCAGTATGTGGCACACTTACACCTCCTGTGGATTTGTACCCAGTATGTGGCACACTTACACCTCCTGTGGACTTGTGTCCAGTATGTGGCACACTTACATCTCCTGTGGACTTGTGTCCAGTATGTGGCACACTTACACCTCCTGTGGATTTGTGTCCAGTATGTGGCACACTTACATCTCCTGTGGACTTGTGTCCAGTATGTGGCACACTTACACCTCCTGTGGACTTGTGTCCAGTATGTGGCACACTAACACCTCCTGTGGATTTGTGTCCAGTATGTGGCACACTTACATCTCCTGTGGATTTGTGTCCAGTATGTGGCACACTTACACCTCCTGTGGATTTGTGTCCAGTATGTGGCACACTTACATCTCCTGTGGATTTGTGTCCAGTATGTGGCACACTTACACCTCCTGTGGACTTGTGTCCAGTATGTGGCACAGTTACACCTCCTGTGGACTTGTGCCCAGTATGTAGCACACTTACTCCTCCTGTGGACTTGTGCCCAGTATGTAGCACACTTACACCTCCTGTGGACTTGTGTCCAGTATGTGGCACACTTACACCTCCTGTGGATTTGTGTCCAGTATGTAGCACACTTACACCTCATGTGGACTTGTGTCCAGTATGTGGCACACTTACACCTCCTGTGGACTTGTGTCCAGTATGTGGCACACTTACACCTCCTGTGGATTTGTGTCCAGTATGTGGCACACTTACACCTCCTGTGGACTTGTGTCCAGTATGTGGCACACTTACACCTCCTGTGGACTTGTGTCCAGTATGTGGTACACTTACACCTCCTGTGGACTTGTGTCCAGTATGTGGCACACTTACACCTCCTGTGGACTTGTGCCCAGTATGTAGCACACTTACACCTCCTGTGGACTTGTGTCCAGTATGTGGCACACTTACACCTCCTGTGGACTTGTGTCCAGTATGTGGCACACTTACACCTCCTGTGGATTTGTACCCAGTATGTGGCACACTTACACCTCCTGTGGACTTGTGTCCAGTATGTGGCACACTTACACCTCCTGTGGATTTGTGTCCAGTATGTGGCACACTTACACCTCCTGTGGACTTGTGTCCAGTATGTGGCACACTTACACCTCCTGTGGACTTGTGTCCAGTATGTGGCACACTTACACCTCCTGTGGATTTGTGTCCAGTATGTGGCACACTTACACCTCCTGTGGACTTGTGCCCAGTATGTAGCACACTTACACCTCCTGTGGACTTGTGTCCAGTATGTGGCACACTTACACCTCCTGTGGACTTGTGTCCAGTATGTGGCACACTTACACCTCCTGTGGACTTGTGCCCAGTATGTAGCACACTTACACCTCCTGTGGACTTGTGTCCAGTACGTGGCACACGTACACCTCCTGTGGACTTGTGTCCAGTATGCGGCACACTTACACCTCCTGTGGACTTGTGTCCAGTATGTGGCACACTTACACCTCCTGTGGACGTGTGTCCAGTATGTGGCACACTTACACCTCCTGTGGACTTGTGTCCAGTATGTGGCACACTTACACCTCCTGTGGACTTGTGTCCAGTAAGCGGCACACTTACACCTCCTGTGGACTTGTGTCCAGTATGCGGCACACTTACACCTCCTGTGGACTTGTGTCCAGTATGTGGCACACTTACACCTCCTGTGGACTTGTGTCCAGTATGCGGCACACTTACACCTCCTGTGGACCTGTGTCCAGTATGTGGCACACTTACACCTGTGGACTTGTGTCCAGTATGTGGCACACGTACACCTCCTGTGGACTTGTGTCCAGTATGCGGCACACTTACACCTCCTGTGGACTTGTGTCCAGTATGTAGCACACTTACACCTCCTGTGGACTTGTGTCCAGTATGTGGCACACTTACACCTCCTGTGGATTTGTGTCCAGTATGTGGCACACGTACACCTCCTGTGGACTTGTGTCCAGTATGCGGCACACTTACACCTCCTGTGGACTTGTGTCCAGTATGTAGCACACTTACACCTCCTGTGGACTTGTGTCCAGTATGTGGCACACTTACACCTCCTGTGGATTTGTGTCCAGTATGTGGCACACGTACACCTCCTGTGGACTTGTGTCCAGTATGCGGCACACTTACACCTCCTGTGGACTTGTGTCCAGTATGTGGCACACTTACACCTCCTGTGGATTTGTGTCCAGTATGAGGCACACTTACACCTCCTGTGGACTTGTGTCCAGTATGTGGCACACTTACACCTCCTGTGGATTTGTGTCCAGTATGTGGTACACTTACACCTCCTGTGGACTTGTGTCCAGTATGTGGCACACTTACACCTCCTGTGGACTTGTGTCCAGTATGTGGCACACTTCCATCTCCTGTGGACTTGTGTCCAGTATGTGGCACACTTACACCTCCTGTGGATTTGTGTCCAGTATGCGGCACACTTACACCTCCTGTGGACTTGTGTCCAGTATGTGGCACACTTACATCTCCTGTGGATTTGTGTCCAGTATGTGGCACACTTACACCTCCTGTGGACTTGTGTCCAGTATGTGGCACACTTACACCTCCTGTGGATTTGTGTCCAGTATGTGGCACACTTACATCTCCTGTGGATTTGTGTCCAGTATGTGGCACACTTACACCTCCTGTGGACTTGTGCCCAGTATGTAGCACACTTACACCTCCTGTGGACTTGTGTCCAGTATGTGGCACACTTACACCTCCTGTGGACTTGTGTCCAGTATGTGGCACACTTACACCTCCTGTGGATTTGTACCCAGTATGTGGCACACTTACATCTCCTGTGGACTTGTGTCCAGTATGTGGCACACTTACACCTCCTGTGGATTTGTGTCCAGTATGTGGCACACTTACACCTCCTGTGGACTTGTGTCCAGTATGTGGCACACTTACACCTCCTGTGGACTTGTGTCCAGTATGTGGCACACGTACACCTCCTGTGGATTTGTGTCCAGTATGTGGCACACTTACAGCTCCTGTGGACTTGTGTCCAGTATGTGGCACACTTACAACTCCTGTGGATTTGTGTCCAGTATGTGGCACACTTACACCTCCTGTGGATTTGTGTCCAGTATGCGGCACACTTACACCTCCTGTGGACTTGTGTCCAGTATGTGGCACACTTACACCTCCTGTGGACTTGTGTCCAGTATGTGGCACACTTACACCTCCTGTGGATTTGTGTCCAGTATGCGGCACACTTACACCTCCTGTGGACTTGTGTCCAGTATGTGGCACACTTACACCTCCTGTGGATTTGTGTCCAGTATGTGCTACACTTACACCTCCTGTGGACTTGTGTCCAGTATGTGGCACACTTACACCTCCTGTGGACTTGTGTCCAGTATGTGGCACACTTCCATCTCCTGTGGACTTGTGTCCAGTATGTGGAACACTTACACCTCCTGTGGATTTGTGTCCAGTATGTGGCACACTTACACCTCCTGTGGACTTGTGTCCAGTATGTGGCACACTTACACCTCCTGTGGATTTGTGTCCAGTATGTGGCACACTTACACCTCCTGTGGACTTGTGTCCAGTATGTGGCACACTTCCATCTCCTGTGGACTTGTGTCCAGTATGTGGCACACTTACACCTCCTGTGGATTTGTGTCCAGTATGCGGCACACTTACACCTCCTGTGGACTTGTGTCCAGTATGTGGCACACTTACATCTCCTGTGGATTTGTGTCCAGTATGTGGCACACTTACACCTCCTGTGGACTTGTGTCCAGTATGTGGCACACTTACACCTCCTGTGGATTTGTGTCCAGTATGTGGCACACTTACATCTCCTGTGGATTTGTGTCCAGTATGTGGCACACTTACACCTCCTGTGGACTTGTGCCCTGTATGTAGCACACTTACACCTCCTGTGGACTTGTGTCCAGTATGTGGCACACTTACACCTCCTGTGGACTTGTGTCCAGTATGTGGCACACTTACACCTCCTGTGGATTTGTACCCAGTATGTGGCACACTTACACCTCCTGTGGACTTGTGTCCAGTATGTGGCACACTTACACCTCCTGTGGATTTGTGTCCAGTATGTGGCACACTTACACCTCCTGTGGATTTGTGTCCAGTATGTGGCACACTTACACCTCCTGTGGACTTGTGTCCAGTATGTGGCACACTTACACCTCCTGTGGACTTGTGTCCAGTATGTGGCACACGTACACCTCCTGTGGATTTGTGTCCAGTATGTGGCACACTTACAGCTCCTGTGGACTTGTGTCCAGTATGTGGCACACTTACAACTCCTGTGGATTTGTGTCCAGTATGTGGCACACTTACACCTCCTGTGGATTTGTGTCCAGTATGTGGCACACTTACACCTCCTGTGGACTTGTGTCCAGTATGTGGCACACTTACACCTCCTGTGGACTTGTGTCCAGTATGTGGCACACTTACACCTCCTGTGGATTTGTACCCAGTATGTGGCACACTTACACCTCCTGTGGACTTGTGTCCAGTATGTGGCACACTTACACCTCCTGTGGATTTGTGTCCAGTATGTGGCACACTTACACCTCCTGTGGATTTGTACCCAGTATGTGGCACACTTACACCTCCTGTGGACTTGTGTCCAGTATGTGGCACACTTACACCTCCTGTGGACTTGTGTCCAGTATGTGGCACACGTACACCTCCTGTGGATTTGTGTCCAGTATGTGGCACACTTACAGCTCCTGTGGACTTGTGTCCAGTATGTGGCACACTTACAACTCCTGTGGATTTGTGTCCAGTATGTGGCACACTTACACCTCCTGTGGACTTGTCTCCAGTATGTGGCACAGTTACACCTCCTGTGGACTTGTGTCCAGTATGTGGCACACTTACACCTCCTGTGGATTTGTGTCCAGTATGTGGCACACTTACACCTCCTGTGGACTTGTATCCAGTATGTGGCACACTTACACCTCCTGTGGATTTGTGTCCAGTATGTGGCACACTTACACCTCCTGTGGACTTGTGTCCAGTATGTGGCACAGTTACACCTCCTGTGGACTTGTGCCCAGTATGTAGCACACTTACACCTCCTGTGGACTTGTGTCCAGTATGTAGCACACTTACACCTCCTGTGGACTTGTGTCCTGTATGTGGCATACTTACACCTCCTGTGGACTTGTGTCCAGTATGTAGCACACTTACACCTCCTGTGGATTTGTGTCCAGTATGTGGCACACTTACACCTCCTGTGGACTTGTGTCCAGTATGTGGCACACTTACACCTCCTGTGGACTTGTGTCCAGTATGTAGCACACTTACACCTCCTGTGGACTTGTGTCCTGTATGTGGCACACTTACACCTCCTGTGGATGTGTCCAGTATGTGGCACACTTACAACTCCTGTGGATTTGTGTCCAGTATGTGGCACACTTCCACCTCCTGTGGAAATGTGTCCAGTATGTGGCACACTTACACCTCCTGTGGACTTGTGTCCAGTATGTGGCACACTTACATCTCCTGTGGACTTGTGTCCAGTATGTGGCACACTTACACCTCCTGTGGATTTGTGTCCAGTATGTGGCACACTTACATCTCCTGTGGACTTGTGTCCAGTATGTGGCACACTTACACCTCCTGTGGACTTGTGTCCAGTATGTGGCACACTAACACCTCCTGTGGATTTGTGTCCAGTATGTGGCACACTTACATCTCCTGTGGATTTGTGTCCAGTATGTAGCACACTTACACCTCATGTGGACTTGTGTCCAGTATGTGGCACACTTACACCTCCTGTGGACTTGTGTCCAGTATGTGGCACACTTACACCTCCTGTGGATTTGTGTCCAGTATGTGGCACACTTACACCTCCTGTGGACTTATGTCCAGTATGTGGCACACTTACACCTCCTGTGGACTTGTGTCCAGTATGTGGTACACTTACACCTCCTGTGGACTTGTGTCCAGTATGTGGCACACTTACACCTCCTGTGGACTTGTGCCCAGTATGTAGCACACTTACACCTCCTGTGGACTTGTGTCCAGTATGTGGCACACTTACACCTCCTGTGGACTTGTGTCCAGTATGTGGCACACTTACACCTCCTGTGGATTTGTACCCAGTATGTGGCACACTTACACCTCCTGTGGACTTGTGTCCAGTATGTGGCACACTTACACCTCCTGTGGATTTGTGTCCAGTATGTGGCACACTTACACCTCCTGTGGACTTGTGTCCAGTATGTGGCACACTTACACCTCCTGTGGACTTGTGTCCAGTATGTGGCACACTTACACCTCCTGTGGATTTGTGTCCAGTATGTGGCACACTTACACCTCCTGTGGACTTGTGCCCAGTATGTAGCACACTTACACCTCCTGTGGACTTGTGTCCAGTATGTGGCACACTTACACCTCCTGTGGACTTGTGTCCAGTATGTGGCACACTTACACCTCCTGTGGACTTGTGCCCAGTATGTAGCACACTTACACCTCCTGTGGACTTGTGTCCAGTACGTGGCACACGTACACCTCCTGTGGACTTGTGTCCAGTATGCGGCACACTTACACCTCCTGTGGACTTGTGTCCAGTATGTGGCACACTTACACCTCCTGTGGACGTGTGTCCAGTATGTGGCACACTTACACCTCCTGTGGACTTGTGTCCAGTATGTGGCACACTTACACCTCCTGTGGACTTGTGTCCAGTATGCGGCACACTTACACCTCCTGTGGACTTGTGTCCAGTATGCGGCACACTTACACCTCCTGTGGGCTTGTGTCCAGTATGTGGCACACTTACACCTCCTGTGGACTTGTGTCCAGTATGCGGCACACTTACACCTCCTGTGGACTTGTGTCCAGTATGTGGCACACTTACACCTGTGGACTTGTGTCCAGTATGTGGCACACGTACACCTCCTGTGGACTTGTGTCCAGTATGCGGCACACTTACACCTCCTGTGGACTTGTGTCCAGTATGTAGCACACTTACACCTCCTGTGGACTTGTGTCCAGTATGTGGCACACTTACACCTCCTGTGGATTTGTGTCCAGTATGTGGCACACGTACACCTCCTGTGGACTTGTGTCCAGTATGCGGCACACTTACACCTCCTGTGGACTTGTGTCCAGTATGTAGCACACTTACACCTCCTGTGGACTTGTGTCCAGTATGTGGCACACTTACACCTCCTGTGGATTTGTGTCCAGTATGTGGCACACGTACACCTCCTGTGGACTTGTGTCCAGTATGCGGCACACTTACACCTCCTGTGGACTTGTGTCCAGTATGTGGCACACTTACACCTCCTGTGGATTTGTGTCCAGTATGAGGCACACTTACACCTCCTGTGGACTTGTGTCCAGTATGTGGCACACTTACACCTCCTGTGGATTTGTGTCCAGTATGTGGTACACTTACACCTCCTGTGGACTTGTGTCCAGTATGTGGCACACTTACACCTCCTGTGGACTTGTGTCCAGTATGTGGCACACTTCCATCTCCTGTGGACTTGTGTCCAGTATGTGGCACACTTACACCTCCTGTGGATTTGTGTCCAGTATGCGGCACACTTACACCTCCTGTGGACTTGTGTCCAGTATGTGGCACACATACATCTCCTGTGGATTTGTGTCCAGTATGTGGCACACTTACACCTCCTGTGGACTTGTGTCCAGTATGTGGCACACTTACACCTCCTGTGGATTTGTGTCCAGTATGTGGCACACTTACATCTCCTGTGGATTTGTGTCCAGTATGTGGCACACTTACACCTCCTGTGGACTTGTGCCCAGTATGTAGCACACTTACACCTCCTGTGGACTTGTGTCCAGTATGTGGCACACTTACACCTCCTGTGGACTTGTGTCCAGTATGTGGCACACTTACACCTCCTGTGGATTTGTACCCAGTATGTGGCACACTTACACCTCCTGTGGACTTGTGTCCAGTATGTGGCACACTTACATCTCCTGTGGACTTGTGTCCAGTATGTGGCACACTTACACCTCCTGTGGATTTGTGTCCAGTATGTGGCACACTTACATCTCCTGTGGACTTGTGTCCAGTATGTGGAACACTTACACCTCCTGTGGACTTGTGTCCAGTATGTGGCACACTAACACCTCCTGTGGATTTGTGTCCAGTATGTGGCACACTTACATCTCCTGTGGATTTGTGTCCAGTATGTGGCACACTTACACCTCCTGTGGATTTGTGTCCAGTATGTGGCACACTTACATCTCCTGTGGATTTGTGTCCAGTATGTGGCACACTTACACCTCCTGTGGACTTGTGTCCAGTATGTGGCACAGTTACACCTCCTGTGGACTTGTGCCCAGTATGTAGCACACTTACTCCTCCTGTGGACTTGTGCCCAGTATGTAGCACACTTACACCTCCTGTGGACTTGTGTCCAGTATGTGGCACACTTACACCTCCTGTGGATTTGTGTCCAGTATGTAGCACACTTACACCTCATGTGGACTTGTGTCCAGTATGTGGCACACTTACACCTCCTGTGGACTTGTGTCCAGTATGTGGCACACTTACACCTCCTGTGGATTTGTGTCCAGTATGTGGCACACTTACACCTCCTGTGGACTTGTGTCCAGTATGTGGCACACTTACACCTCCTGTGGACTTGTGTCCAGTATGTGGTACACTTACACCTCCTGTGGACTTGTGTCCAGTATGTGGCACACTTACACCTCCTGTGGACTTGTGCCCAGTATGTAGCACACTTACACCTCCTGTGGACTTGTGTCCAGTATGTGGCACACTTACACCTCCTGTGGACTTGTGTCCAGTATGTGGCACACTTACACCTCCTGTGGATTTGTACCCAGTATGTGGCACACTTACACCTCCTGTGGACTTGTGTCCAGTATGTGGCACACTTACACCTCCTGTGGATTTGTGTCCAGTATGTGGCACACTTACACCTCCTGTGGACTTGTGTCCAGTATGTGGCACACTTACACCTCCTGTGGACTTGTGTCCAGTATGTGGCACACTTACACCTCCTGTGGATTTGTGTCCAGTATGTGGCACACTTACACCTCCTGTGGACTTGTGCCCAGTATGTAGCACACTTACACCTCCTGTGGACTTGTGTCCAGTATGTGGCACACTTACACCTCCTGTGGACTTGTGTCCAGTATGTGGCACACTTACACCTCCTGTGGACTTGTGCCCAGTATGTAGCACACTTACACCTCCTGTGGACTTGTGTCCAGTACGTGGCACACGTACACCTCCTGTGGACTTGTGTCCAGTATGCGGCACACTTACACCTCCTGTGGACTTGTGTCCAGTATGTGGCACACTTACACCTCCTGTGGACGTGTGTCCAGTATGTGGCACACTTACACCTCCTGTGGACTTGTGTCCAGTATGTGGCACACTTACACCTCCTGTGGACTTGTGTCCAGTAAGCGGCACACTTACACCTCCTGTGGACTTGTGTCCAGTATGCGGCACACTTACACCTCCTGTGGACTTGTGTCCAGTATGTGGCACACTTACACCTCCTGTGGACTTGTGTCCAGTATGCGGCACACTTACACCTCCTGTGGACCTGTGTCCAGTATGTGGCACACTTACACCTGTGGACTTGTGTCCAGTATGTGGCACACGTACACCTCCTGTGGACTTGTGTCCAGTATGCGGCACACTTACACCTCCTGTGGACTTGTGTCCAGTATGTAGCACACTTACACCTCCTGTGGACTTGTGTCCAGTATGTGGCACACTTACACCTCCTGTGGATTTGTGTCCAGTATGTGGCACACGTACACCTCCTGTGGACTTGTGTCCAGTATGCGGCACACTTACACCTCCTGTGGACTTGTGTCCAGTATGTAGCACACTTACACCTCCTGTGGACTTGTGTCCAGTATGTGGCACACTTACACCTCCTGTGGATTTGTGTCCAGTATGTGGCACACGTACACCTCCTGTGGACTTGTGTCCAGTATGCGGCACACTTACACCTCCTGTGGACTTGTGTCCAGTATGTGGCACACTTACACCTCCTGTGGATTTGTGTCCAGTATGAGGCACACTTACACCTCCTGTGGACTTGTGTCCAGTATGTGGCACACTTACACCTCCTGTGGATTTGTGTCCAGTATGTGGTACACTTACACCTCCTGTGGACTTGTGTCCAGTATGTGGCACACTTACACCTCCTGTGGACTTGTGTCCAGTATGTGGCACACTTCCATCTCCTGTGGACTTGTGTCCAGTATGTGGCACACTTACACCTCCTGTGGATTTGTGTCCAGTATGCGGCACACTTACACCTCCTGTGGACTTGTGTCCAGTATGTGGCACACTTACATCTCCTGTGGATTTGTGTCCAGTATGTGGCACACTTACACCTCCTGTGGACTTGTGTCCAGTATGTGGCACACTTACACCTCCTGTGGATTTGTGTCCAGTATGTGGCACACTTACATCTCCTGTGGATTTGTGTCCAGTATGTGGCACACTTACACCTCCTGTGGACTTGTGCCCAGTATGTAGCACACTTACACCTCCTGTGGACTTGTGTCCAGTATGTGGCACACTTACACCTCCTGTGGACTTGTGTCCAGTATGTGGCACACTTACACCTCCTGTGGATTTGTACCCAGTATGTGGCACACTTACATCTCCTGTGGACTTGTGTCCAGTATGTGGCACACTTACACCTCCTGTGGATTTGTGTCCAGTATGTGGCACACTTACACCTCCTGTGGACTTGTGTCCAGTATGTGGCACACTTACACCTCCTGTGGACTTGTGTCCAGTATGTGGCACACGTACACCTCCTGTGGATTTGTGTCCAGTATGTGGCACACTTACAGCTCCTGTGGACTTGTGTCCAGTATGTGGCACACTTACAACTCCTGTGGATTTGTGTCCAGTATGTGGCACACTTACACCTCCTGTGGATTTGTGTCCAGTATGCGGCACACTTACACCTCCTGTGGACTTGTGTCCAGTATGTGGCACACTTACACCTCCTGTGGACTTGTGTCCAGTATGTGGCACACTTACACCTCCTGTGGATTTGTGTCCAGTATGCGGCACACTTACACCTCCTGTGGACTTGTGTCCAGTATGTGGCACACTTACACCTCCTGTGGATTTGTGTCCAGTATGTGCTACACTTACACCTCCTGTGGACTTGTGTCCAGTATGTGGCACACTTACACCTCCTGTGGACTTGTGTCCAGTATGTGGCACACTTCCATCTCCTGTGGACTTGTGTCCAGTATGTGGAACACTTACACCTCCTGTGGATTTGTGTCCAGTATGTGGCACACTTACACCTCCTGTGGACTTGTGTCCAGTATGTGGCACACTTACACCTCCTGTGGATTTGTGTCCAGTATGTGGCACACTTACACCTCCTGTGGACTTGTGTCCAGTATGTGGCACACTTCCATCTCCTGTGGACTTGTGTCCAGTATGTGGCACACTTACACCTCCTGTGGATTTGTGTCCAGTATGCGGCACACTTACACCTCCTGTGGACTTGTGTCCAGTATGTGGCACACTTACATCTCCTGTGGATTTGTGTCCAGTATGTGGCACACTTACACCTCCTGTGGACTTGTGTCCAGTATGTGGCACACTTACACCTCCTGTGGATTTGTGTCCAGTATGTGGCACACTTACATCTCCTGTGGATTTGTGTCCAGTATGTGGCACACTTACACCTCCTGTGGACTTGTGCCCTGTATGTAGCACACTTACACCTCCTGTGGACTTGTGTCCAGTATGTGGCACACTTACACCTCCTGTGGACTTGTGTCCAGTATGTGGCACACTTACACCTCCTGTGGATTTGTACCCAGTATGTGGCACACTTACACCTCCTGTGGACTTGTGTCCAGTATGTGGCACACTTACACCTCCTGTGGATTTGTGTCCAGTATGTGGCACACTTACACCTCCTGTGGATTTGTGTCCAGTATGTGGCACACTTACACCTCCTGTGGACTTGTGTCCAGTATGTGGCACACTTACACCTCCTGTGGACTTGTGTCCAGTATGTGGCACACGTACACCTCCTGTGGATTTGTGTCCAGTATGTGGCACACTTACAGCTCCTGTGGACTTGTGTCCAGTATGTGGCACACTTACAACTCCTGTGGATTTGTGTCCAGTATGTGGCACACTTACACCTCCTGTGGATTTGTGTCCAGTATGTGGCACACTTACACCTCCTGTGGACTTGTGTCCAGTATGTGGCACACTTACACCTCCTGTGGACTTGTGTCCAGTATGTGGCACACTTACACCTCCTGTGGATTTGTACCCAGTATGTGGCACACTTACACCTCCTGTGGACTTGTGTCCAGTATGTGGCACACTTACACCTCCTGTGGATTTGTGTCCAGTATGTGGCACACTTACACCTCCTGTGGATTTGTACCCAGTATGTGGCACACTTACACCTCCTGTGGACTTGTGTCCAGTATGTGGCACACTTACACCTCCTGTGGACTTGTGTCCAGTATGTGGCACACGTACACCTCCTGTGGATTTGTGTCCAGTATGTGGCACACTTACAGCTCCTGTGGACTTGTGTCCAGTATGTGGCACACTTACAACTCCTGTGGATTTGTGTCCAGTATGTGGCACACTTACACCTCCTGTGGACTTGTCTCCAGTATGTGGCACAGTTACACCTCCTGTGGACTTGTGTCCAGTATGTGGCACACTTACACCTCCTGTGGATTTGTGTCCAGTATGTGGCACACTTACACCTCCTGTGGACTTGTATCCAGTATGTGGCACACTTACACCTCCTGTGGATTTGTGTCCAGTATGTGGCACACTTACACCTCCTGTGGACTTGTGTCCAGTATGTGGCACAGTTACACCTCCTGTGGACTTGTGCCCAGTATGTAGCACACTTACACCTCCTGTGGACTTGTGTCCAGTATGTAGCACACTTACACCTCCTGTGGACTTGTGTCCTGTATGTGGCATACTTACACCTCCTGTGGACTTGTGTCCAGTATGTAGCACACTTACACCTCCTGTGGATTTGTGTCCAGTATGTGGCACACTTACACCTCCTGTGGACTTGTGTCCAGTATGTGGCACACTTACACCTCCTGTGGACTTGTGTCCAGTATGTAGCACACTTACACCTCCTGTGGACTTGTGTCCTGTATGTGGCACACTTACACCTCCTGTGGATGTGTCCAGTATGTGGCACACTTACAACTCCTGTGGATTTGTGTCCAGTATGTGGCACACTTCCACCTCCTGTGGAAATGTGTCCAGTATGTGGCACACTTACACCTCCTGTGGACTTGTGTCCAGTATGTGGCACACTTACATCTCCTGTGGACTTGTGTCCAGTATGTGGCACACTTACACCTCCTGTGGATTTGTGTCCAGTATGTGGCACACTTACATCTCCTGTGGACTTGTGTCCAGTATGTGGCACACTTACACCTCCTGTGGACTTGTGTCCAGTATGTGGCACACTAACACCTCCTGTGGATTTGTGTCCAGTATGTGGCACACTTACATCTCCTGTGGATTTGTGTCCAGTATGTGGCACACTTACACCTCCTGTGGATTTGTGTCCAGTATGTGGCACACTTACATCTCCTGTGGATTTGTGTCCAGTATGTGGCACACTTACACCTCCTGTGGACTTGTGTCCAGTATGTGGCACAGTTACACCTCCTGTGGACTTGTGCCCAGTATGTAGCACACTTACTCCTCCTGTGGACTTGTGCCCAGTATGTAGCACACTTACACCTCCTGTGGACTTGTGTCCAGTATGTGGCACACTTACACCTCCTGTGGATTTGTGTCCAGTATGTAGCACACTTACACCTCATGTGGACTTGTGTCCAGTATGTGGCACACTTACACCTCCTGTGGACTTGTGTCCAGTATGTGGCACACTTACACCTCCTGTGGATTTGTGTCCAGTATGTGGCACACTTACACCTCCTGTGGACTTGTGTCCAGTATGTGGCACACTTACACCTCCTGTGGACTTGTGTCCAGTATGTGGTACACTTACACCTCCTGTGGACTTGTGTCCAGTATGTGGCACACTTACACCTCCTGTGGACTTGTGCCCAGTATGTAGCACACTTACACCTCCTGTGGACTTGTGTCCAGTATGTGGCACACTTACACCTCCTGTGGACTTGTGTCCAGTATGTGGTACACTTACACCTCCTGTGGATTTGTGTCCAGTATGTGGCACACGTACACCTCCTGTGGACTTGTGTCCAGTATGTAGCACACTTACACCTCCTGTGGACTTGTGTCCAGTATGTGGCACACTTACACCTCCTGTGGACTTGTGTCCAGTACGTGGCACACGTACAGCTCCTGTGGACTTGTGTCCAGTATGCGGCACACTTACACCTCCTGTGGACTTGTGTCCAGTATGTGGCACACTTACACCTCCTGTGGACGTGTGTCCAGTATGTGGCACACTTACACCTCCTGTGGACTTGTGTCCAGTATGTGGCACACTTACACCTCCTGTGGACTTGTGTCCAGTATGCGGCACACTTACACCTCCTGTGGACTTGTGTCCAGTATGCGGCACACTTACACCTCCTGTGGACTTGTGTCCAGTATGTGGCACACTTACACCTCCTGTGGACTTGTGTCCAGTATGCGGCACACTTACACCTCCTGTGGACTTGTGTCCAGTATGTGGCACACTTACACCTGTGGACTTGTGTCCAGTATGTGGCACACGTACACCTCCTGTGGACTTGTGTCCAGTATGCGGCACACTTACACCTCCTGTGGACTTGTGTCCAGTATGTAGCACACTTACACCTCCTGTGGACTTGTGTCCAGTATGTGGCACACTTACACCTCCTGTGGATTTGTGTCCAGTATGTGGCACACGTACACCTCCTGTGGACTTGTGTCCAGTATGCGGCACACTTACACCTCCTGTGGACTTGTGTCCAGTATGTAGCACACTTACACCTCCTGTGGACTTGTGTCCAGTATGTGGCACACTTACACCTCCTGTGGATTTGTGTCCAGTATGTGGCACACGTACACCTCCTGTGGACTTGTGTCCAGTATGCGGCACACTTACACCTCCTGTGGACTTGTGTCCAGTATGTGGCACACTTACACCTCCTGTGGATTTGTGTCCAGTATGAGGCACACTTACACCTCCTGTGGACTTGTGTCCAGTATGTGGCACACTTACACCTCCTGTGGATTTGTGTCCAGTATGTGGTACACTTACACCTCCTGTGGACTTGTGTCCAGTATGTGGCACACTTACACCTCCTGTGGACTTGTGTCCAGTATGTGGCACACTTCCATCTCCTGTGGACTTGTGTCCAGTATGTGGCACAATTACACCTCCTGTGGATTTGTGTCCAGTATGCGGCACACTTACACCTCCTGTGGACTTGTGTCCAGTATGTGGCACACTTACATCTCCTGTGGATTTGTGTCCAGTATGTGGCACACTTACACCTCCTGTGGACTTGTGTCCAGTATGTGGCACACTTACACCTCCTGTGGATTTGTGTCCAGTATGTGGCACACTTACATCTCCTGTGGATTTGTGTCCAGTATGTGGCACACTTACACCTCCTGTGGACTTGTGCCCAGTATGTAGCACACTTACACCTCCTGTGGACTTGTGTCCAGTATGTGGCACACTTACACCTCCTGTGGACTTGTGTCCAGTATGTGGCACACTTACACCTCCTGTGGATTTGTACCCAGTATGTGGCACACTTACACCTCCTGTGGACTTGTGTCCAGTATGTGGCACACTTACACCTCCTGTGGATTTGTGTCCAGTATGTGGCACACTTACACCTCCTGTGGACTTGTGTCCAGTATGTGGCACACTTACACCTCCTGTGGACTTGTGTCCATTATGTGGCACACGTACACCTCCTGTGGATTTGTGTCCAGTATGTGGCACACTTACAGCTCCTGTGGACTTGTGTCCAGTATGTGGCACACTTACAACTCCTGTGGATTTGTGTCCAGTATGTGGCACACTTACACCTCCTGTGGATTTGTGTCCAGTATGCGGCACACTTACACCTCCTGTGGACTTGTGTCCAGTATGTGGCACACTTACACCTCCTGTGGACTTGTGTCCAGTATGTGGCACACTTACACCTCCTGTGGATTTGTGTCCAGTATGCGGCACACTTACACCTCCTGTGGACTTGTGTCCAGTATGTGGCACACTTACACCTCCTGTGGATTTGTGTCCAGTATGTGCTACACTTACACCTCCTGTGGACTTGTGTCCAGTATGTGGCACACTTACACCTCCTGTGGACTTGTGTCCAGTATGTGGCACACTTCCATCTCCTGTGGACTTGTGTCCAGTATGTGGAACACTTACACCTCCTGTGGATTTGTGTCCAGTATGTGGCACACTTACACCTCCTGTGGACTTGTGTCCAGTATGTGGCACACTTACACCTCCTGTGGATTTGTGTCCAGTATGTGGCACACTTACATCTCCTGTGGATTTGTGTCCAGTATGTGGCACACTTACACCTCCTGTGGACCTGTGTCCAGTACGTGGCACAGTTACACCTCCTGTGGACTTGTGCCCAGTATGTAGCACACTTACACCTCCTGTGGACTTGTGCCCAGTATGTAGCACACTTACACCTCCTGTGGACTTGTGTCCTGTATGTGGCATACTTACACCTCCTGTGGACTTGTGTCCAGTATGTGACACACTTACACCTCCTGTGGATTTGTGTCCAGTATGTGGCACACTTACACCTCCTGTGGATTTGTGTCCAGTATGTGGCACACTTACACCTCCTGTGGATTTGTGTCCAGTATGTGGCACATTTACACCTCCTGTGGACTTGTGTCCAGTATGTGGCACACTTACACCTCCTGTGGACTTGTGTCCAGTATGCGGCACACTTACACCTCCTGTGGACTTGTGTCCAGTATGCGGCACACTTACACCTCCTGTGGACTTGTGTCCAGTATGTGGCACACTTACACCTCCTGTGGACTTGTGTCCAGTATGCGGCACACTTACACCTCCTGTGGACCTGTGTCCAGTATGTGGCACACTTACACCTGTGGACTTGTGTCCAGTATGTGGCACACGTACACCTCCTGTGGACTTGTGTCCAGTATGCGGCACACTTACACCTCCTGTGGACTTGTGTCCAGTATGTAGCACACTTACACCTCCTGTGGACTTGTGTCCAGTATGTGGCACACTTACACCTCCTGTGGATTTGTGTCCAGTATGTGGCACACGTACACCTCCTGTGGACTTGTGTCCAGTATGCGGCACACTTACACCTCCTGTGGACTTGTGTCCAGTATGTAGCACACTTACACCTCCTGTGGACTTGTGTCCAGTATGTGGCACACTTACACCTCCTGTGGATTTGTGTCCAGTATGTGGCACACGTACACCTCCTGTGGACTTGTGTCCAGTATGCGGCACACTTACACCTCCTGTGGACTTGTGTCCAGTATGTGGCACACTTACACCTCCTGTGGATTTGTGTCCAGTATGAGGCACACTTACACCTCCTGTGGACTTGTGTCCAGTATGTGGCACACTTACACCTCCTGTGGATTTGTGTCCAGTATGTGGTACACTTACACCTCCTGTGGACTTGTGTCCAGTATGTGGCACACTTACACCTCCTGTGGACTTGTGTCCAGTATGTGGCACACTTCCATCTCCTGTGGACTTGTGTCCAGTATGTGGCACACTTACACCTCCTGTGGATTTGTGTCCAGTATGCGGCACACTTACACCTCCTGTGGACTTGTGTCCAGTATGTGGCACACTTACATCTCCTGTGGATTTGTGTCCAGTATGTGGCACACTTACACCTCCTGTGGACTTGTGTCCAGTATGTGGCACACTTACACCTCCTGTGGATTTGTGTCCAGTATGTGGCACACTTACATCTCCTGTGGATTTGTGTCCAGTATGTGGCACACTTACACCTCCTGTGGACTTGTGCCCAGTATGTAGCACACTTACACCTCCTGTGGACTTGTGTCCAGTATGTGGCACACTTACACCTCCTGTGGACTTGTGTCCAGTATGTGGCACACTTACACCTCCTGTGGATTTGTACCCAGTATGTGGCACACTTACACCTCCTGTGGACTTGTGTCCAGTATGTGGCACACTTACACCTCCTGTGGATTTGTGTCCAGTATGTGGCACACTTACACCTCCTGTGGACTTGTGTCCAGTATGTGGCACACTTACACCTCCTGTGGACTTGTGTCCAGTATGTGGCACACGTACACCTCCTGTGGATTTGTGTCCAGTATGTGGCACACTTACAGCTCCTGTGGACTTGTGTCCAGTATGTGGCACACTTACAACTCCTGTGGATTTGTGTCCAGTATGTGGCACACTTACACCTCCTGTGGATTTGTGTCCAGTATGCGGCACACTTACACCTCCTGTGGACTTGTGTCCAGTATGTGGCACACTTACACCTCCTGTGGACTTGTGTCCAGTATGTGGCACACTTACACCTCCTGTGGATTTGTGTCCAGTATGCGGCACACTTACACCTCCTGTGGACTTGTGTCCAGTATGTGGCACACTTACACCTCCTGTGGATTTGTGTCCAGTATGTGCTACACTTACACCTCCTGTGGACTTGTGTCCAGTATGTGGCACACTTACACCTCCTGTGGACTTGTGTCCAGTATGTGGCACACTTCCATCTCCTGTGGACTTGTGTCCAGTATGTGGAACACTTACACCTCCTGTGGATTTGTGTCCAGTATGTGGCACACTTACACCTCCTGTGGACTTGTGTCCAGTATGTGGCACACTTACACCTCCTGTGGATTTGTGTCCAGTATGTGGCACACTTACACCTCCTGTGGACTTGTGTCCAGTATGTGGCACACTTCCATCTCCTGTGGACTTGTGTCCAGTATGTGGCACACTTACACCTCCTGTGGATTTGTGTCCAGTATGCGGCACACTTACACCTCCTGTGGACTTGTGTCCAGTATGTGGCACACTTACATCTCCTGTGGATTTGTGTCCAGTATGTGGCACACTTACACCTCCTGTGGACTTGTGTCCAGTATGTGGCACACTTACACCTCCTGTGGATTTGTGTCCAGTATGTGGCACACTTACATCTCCTGTGGATTTGTGTCCAGTATGTGGCACACTTACACCTCCTGTGGACTTGTGCCCTGTATGTAGCACACTTACACCTCCTGTGGACTTGTGTCCAGTATGTGGCACACTTACACCTCCTGTGGACTTGTGTCCAGTATGTGGCACACTTACACCTCCTGTGGATTTGTACCCAGTATGTGGCACACTTACACCTCCTGTGGACTTGTGTCCAGTATGTGGCACACTTACACCTCCTGTGGATTTGTGTCCAGTATGTGGCACACTTACACCTCCTGTGGATTTGTGTCCAGTATGTGGCACACTTACACCTCCTGTGGACTTGTGTCCAGTATGTGGCACACTTACACCTCCTGTGGACTTGTGTCCAGTATGTGGCACACGTACACCTCCTGTGGATTTGTGTCCAGTATGTGGCACACTTACAGCTCCTGTGGACTTGTGTCCAGTATGTGGCACACTTACAACTCCTGTGGATTTGTGTCCAGTATGTGGCACACTTACACCTCCTGTGGATTTGTGTCCAGTATGTGGCACACTTACACCTCCTGTGGACTTGTGTCCAGTATGTGGCACACTTACACCTCCTGTGGACTTGTGTCCAGTATGTGGCACACTTACACCTCCTGTGGATTTGTACCCAGTATGTGGCACACTTACACCTCCTGTGGACTTGTGTCCAGTATGTGGCACACTTACACCTCCTGTGGATTTGTGTCCAGTATGTGGCACACTTACACCTCCTGTGGATTTGTACCCAGTATGTGGCACACTTACACCTCCTGTGGACTTGTGTCCAGTATGTGGCACACTTACACCTCCTGTGGACTTGTGTCCAGTATGTGGCACACGTACACCTCCTGTGGATTTGTGTCCAGTATGTGGCACACTTACAGCTCCTGTGGACTTGTGTCCAGTATGTGGCACACTTACAACTCCTGTGGATTTGTGTCCAGTATGTGGCACACTTACACCTCCTGTGGACTTGTCTCCAGTATGTGGCACAGTTACACCTCCTGTGGACTTGTGTCCAGTATGTGGCACACTTACACCTCCTGTGGATTTGTGTCCAGTATGTGGCACACTTACACCTCCTGTGGACTTGTATCCAGTATGTGGCACACTTACACCTCCTGTGGATTTGTGTCCAGTATGTGGCACACTTACACCTCCTGTGGACTTGTGTCCAGTATGTGGCACAGTTACACCTCCTGTGGACTTGTGCCCAGTATGTAGCACACTTACACCTCCTGTGGACTTGTGTCCAGTATGTAGCACACTTACACCTCCTGTGGACTTGTGTCCTGTATGTGGCATACTTACACCTCCTGTGGACTTGTGTCCAGTATGTAGCACACTTACACCTCCTGTGGATTTGTGTCCAGTATGTGGCACACTTACACCTCCTGTGGACTTGTGTCCAGTATGTGGCACACTTACACCTCCTGTGGACTTGTGTCCAGTATGTAGCACACTTACACCTCCTGTGGACTTGTGTCCTGTATGTGGCACACTTACACCTCCTGTGGATGTGTCCAGTATGTGGCACACTTACAACTCCTGTGGATTTGTGTCCAGTATGTGGCACACTTCCACCTCCTGTGGAAATGTGTCCAGTATGTGGCACACTTACACCTCCTGTGGACTTGTGTCCAGTATGTGGCACACTTACATCTCCTGTGGACTTGTGTCCAGTATGTGGCACACTTACACCTCCTGTGGATTTGTGTCCAGTATGTGGCACACTTACATCTCCTGTGGACTTGTGTCCAGTATGTGGCACACTTACACCTCCTGTGGACTTGTGTCCAGTATGTGGCACACTAACACCTCCTGTGGATTTGTGTCCAGTATGTGGCACACTTACATCTCCTGTGGATTTGTGTCCAGTATGTGGCACACTTACACCTCCTGTGGATTTGTGTCCAGTATGTGGCACACTTACATCTCCTGTGGATTTGTGTCCAGTATGTGGCACACTTACACCTCCTGTGGACTTGTGTCCAGTATGTGGCACAGTTACACCTCCTGTGGACTTGTGCCCAGTATGTAGCACACTTACTCCTCCTGTGGACTTGTGCCCAGTATGTAGCACACTTACACCTCCTGTGGACTTGTGTCCAGTATGTGGCACACTTACACCTCCTGTGGATTTGTGTCCAGTATGTAGCACACTTACACCTCATGTGGACTTGTGTCCAGTATGTGGCACACTTACACCTCCTGTGGACTTGTGTCCAGTATGTGGCACACTTACACCTCCTGTGGATTTGTGTCCAGTATGTGGCACACTTACACCTCCTGTGGACTTGTGTCCAGTATGTGGCACACTTACACCTCCTGTGGACTTGTGTCCAGTATGTGGTACACTTACACCTCCTGTGGACTTGTGTCCAGTATGTGGCACACTTACACCTCCTGTGGACTTGTGCCCAGTATGTAGCACACTTACACCTCCTGTGGACTTGTGTCCAGTATGTGGCACACTTACACCTCCTGTGGACTTGTGTCCAGTATGTGGTACACTTACACCTCCTGTGGATTTGTGTCCAGTATGTGGCACACGTACACCTCCTGTGGACTTGTGTCCAGTATGTAGCACACTTACACCTCCTGTGGACTTGTGTCCAGTATGTGGCACACTTACACCTCCTGTGGACTTGTGTCCAGTACGTGGCACACGTACAGCTCCTGTGGACTTGTGTCCAGTATGCGGCACACTTACACCTCCTGTGGACTTGTGTCCAGTATGTGGCACACTTACACCTCCTGTGGACGTGTGTCCAGTATGTGGCACACTTACACCTCCTGTGGACTTGTGTCCAGTATGTGGCACACTTACACCTCCTGTGGACTTGTGTCCAGTATGCGGCACACTTACACCTCCTGTGGACTTGTGTCCAGTATGCGGCACACTTACACCTCCTGTGGACTTGTGTCCAGTATGTGGCACACTTACACCTCCTGTGGACTTGTGTCCAGTATGCGGCACACTTACACCTCCTGTGGACTTGTGTCCAGTATGTGGCACACTTACACCTGTGGACTTGTGTCCAGTATGTGGCACACGTACACCTCCTGTGGACTTGTGTCCAGTATGCGGCACACTTACACCTCCTGTGGACTTGTGTCCAGTATGTGGCACACTTACACCTCCTGTGGATTTGTGTCCAGTATGTGGCACACTTACACCTCCTGTGGATTTGTGTCCGGTATGTGGCACACTTACACCTCCTGTGGACTTGTGTCCAGTATGTGGCACACTTACACCTCCTGTGGATTTGTGTCCGGTATGTGGCACACTTACACCTCCTGTGGACTTGTGTCCAGTATGTGGAACACTTACACATCCTGTGGACTTGTGTCCAGTATGTGGCACACTTACACCTCCTGTGGACTTGTGTCCAGTATGTGGCACACTTACACCTCCTGTGGACTTGTGTCCAGTAAGTGGCACACTTACACCTCCTGTGGACTTGTGTCCAGTATGTGGCACACTTACACCTCCTGTGGACTTGTGTCCAGTATGTGGCACACTTACACCTCCTGTGGACTTGTGTCCAGTATGTGGCACACTTACACCTCCTGTGGACGTGTCCAGTATGTGGCACACTTACATCTCCTGTGGATTTGTGTCCAGTATGTGGCACACTTACACCTCCTGTGGATTTGTACCCAGTATGTGGCACACTTACACCTCCTGTGGACTTGTGTCCAGTATGTGGCACACTTACACCTCCTGTGGACTTGTGTCCAGTATGTGGCACACTTACACCTCCTGTGGACTTGTGTCCAGTATGTGGCACACTTACACCTCCTGTGGACTTGTGTCCAGTATGTGGCACACGTACACCTCCTGTGGATTTGTGTCCAGTATGTGGCACACTTACAGCTCCTGTGGACTTGTGTCCAGTATGTGGCACACTTACAACTCCTGTGGATTTGTGTCCAGTATGTGGCACACTTACACCTCCTGTGGACTTGTGTCCAGTATGTGGCACAGTTACACCTCCTGTGGACTTGTGTCCAGTATGTGGCACACTTACACCTCCTGTGGATTTGTGTCCAGTATGTGGCACACTTACACCTCCTGTGGACTTGTGTCCAGTATGTGGCACACTTACACCTCCTGTGGATTTGTGTCCAGTATGTGGCACACTTACACCTCCTGTGGACTTGTGTCCAGTATGTGGCACAGTTACACCTCCTGTGGACTTGTGCCCAGTATGTAGCACACTTACACCTCCTGTGGACTTGTGTCCAGTATGTAGCACACTTACACCTCCTGTGGACTTGTGTCCTGTATGTGGCATACTTACACCTCCTGTGGACTTGTGTCCAGTATGTAGCACACTTACACCTCCTGTGGATTTGTGTCCAGTATGTGGCACACTTACACCTCCTGTGGACTTGTGTCCAGTATGTGGCACTCTTACACCTCCTGTGGACTTGTGTCCAGTATGTAGCACACTTACACCTCCTGTGGACTTGTGTCCAGTATGTGGCACACTTACACCTCCTGTGGATGTGTCCAGTATGTGGCACACTTACAACTCCTGTGGATTTGTGTCCAGTATGTGGCACACTTCCACCTCCTGTGGAAATGTGTCCAGTATGTGGCACACTTACACCTCCTGTGGACTTGTGTCCAGTATGTGGCACACTTACATCTCCTGTGGACTTGTGTCCAGTATGTGGCACACTTACACCTCCTGTGGATTTGTGTCCAGTATGTGGCACACTTACATCTCCTGTGGACTTGTGTCCAGTATGTGGCACACTTACACCTCCTGTGGACTTGTGTCCAGTATGTGGCACACTTACACCTCCTGTGGATTTGTGTCCAGTATGTGGCACACTTACATCTCCTGTGGATTTGTGTCCAGTATGTGGCACACTTACACCTCCTGTGGATTTGTGTCCAGTATGTGGCACACTTACATCTCCTGTGGATTTGTGTCCAGTATGTGGCACACTTACACCTCCTGTGGACTTGTGTCCAGTATGTGGCACAGTTACACCTCCTGTGGACTTGTGCCCAGTATGTAGCACACTTACACCTCCTGTGGACTTGTGCCCAGTATGTTGCACACTTACACCTCCTGTGGACTTGTGTCCAGTATGTGGCATACTTACACCTCCTGTGGACTTGTGTCCAGTATGTGGCACACTTACACCTCCTGTGGATTTGTGTCCAGTATGTAGCACACTTACACCTCATGTGGACTTGTGTCCAGTATGTGGCACACTTACACCTCCTGTGGACTTGTGTCCAGTATGTGGCACACTTACACCTCCTGTGGATTTGTGTCCAGTATGTGGCACACTTACACCTCCTGTGGACTTGTGTCCAGTATGTGGCACACTTACACCTCCTGTGGACTTGTGTCCAGTATGTGGTACACTTACACCTCCTGTGGATTTGTGTCCAGTATGTGGCACACGTACACCTCCTGTGGACTTGTGTCCAGTATGTAGCACACTGACACCTCCTGTGGACTTGTGTCCAGTATGTGGCACACTTACACCTCCTGTGGACTTGTGTCCAGTACGTGGCACACGTACACCTCCTGTGGACTTGTGTCCAGTATGCGGCACACTTACACCTCCTGTGGACTTGTGTCCAGTATGTGGCACACTTACACCTGTGGACTTGTGTCCAGTATGTAGCACACTTACACCTCCTGTGGATTTGTGTCCAGTATGTGGCACACGTACACCTCCTGTGGACTTGTGTCCAGTATGCGGCACACTTACACCTCCTGTGGACTTGTGTCCAGTATGTGGCACACTTACACCTCCTGTGGATTTGTGTCCAGTATGCGGCACACTTACACCTCCTGTGGACTTGTGTCCAGTATGTGGCACACTTACACCTCCTGTGGATTTGTGTCCAGTATGTGGTACACTTACACCTCCTGTGGACTTGTGTCCAGTATGTGGCACACTTACACCTCCTGTGGACTTGTGTCCAGTATGTGGCACACTTCCATCTCCTGTGGACTTGTGTCCAGTATGTGGCACACTTACACCTCCTGTGGATTTGTGTCCAGTATGCGGCACACTTACACCTCCTGTGGACTTGTGTCCAGTATGTGGCACACTTACATCTCCTGTGGATTTGTGTCCAGTATGTGGCACACTTACACCTCCTGTGGACTTGTGCCCAGTATGTAGCACACTTACACCTCCTGTGGACTTGTGTCCAGTATGTGGCACACTTACACCTCCTGTGGATTTGTGTCCAGTATGTAGCACACTTACACCTCCTGTGGACTTGTGCCCAGTATGTGGCACACTTACACCTCCTGTGGACTTGTGTCCAGTATGTGGCACACTTACACCTCCTGTGGACTTGTGTCCAGTATGTGGCACACTTACACCTCCTGTGGACTTGTGTCCAGTATGTGGCACACTTACACCTCCTGTGGACTTGTGCCCAGTATGTAGCACACTTACACCTCCTGTGGATTTGTGTCCAGTATGTAGCACACTTACACCTCATGTGGACTTGTGTCCAGTATGTGGCACACTTACACCTCCTGTGGACTTGTGTCCAGTATGTGGCACACTTACACCTCCTGTGGATTTGTGTCCAGTATGTGGCACACTTACACCTCCTGTGGACTTGTGTCCAGTATGTGGCACACTTACACCTCCTGTGGATTTGTGTCCGGTATGTGGCACACTTACACCTCCTGTGGACTTGTGTCCAGTATGTGGAACACTTACACATCCTGTGGATTTGTGTCCAGTATGTGGCACACTTACACCTCCTGTGGACTTGTGTCCAGTATGTGGCACACTTACACCTCCTGTGGATTTGTGTCCAGTATGTGGCACACTTATACCTCCTGTGGACTTGTGTCCAGTATGTGGCACACTTACACCTCCTGTGGACTTGTGTCCAGTATGTGGCACACTTACACCTCCTGTGGACTTGTGTCCAGTATGTGGCACACTTACACCTCCTGTGGACTTGTGTCCAGTATGTGGCACACTTACACCTCCTGTGGATTTGTGTCCAGTATGTGGCACACTTACACCTCCTGTGGATTTGTGTCCAGTATGTGGCACACTTACACCTCCTGTGGACTTGTGCCCAGTATGTGGCACACTTACACCTCCTGTGGACTTGTGTCCAGTATGTGGCACACTTACACCTCCTGTGGATTTGTGTCCAGTATGTGGCACACTTACACCTCCTGTGGATTTGTGTCCGGTATGTGGCACACTTACACCTCCTGTGGACTTGTGTCCAGTATGTGGCACACTTACACCTCCTGTGGATTTGTGTCCGGTATGTGGCACACTTACACCTCCTGTGGACTTGTGTCCAGTATGTGGAACACTTACACATCCTGTGGACTTGTGTCCAGTATGTGGCACACTTACACCTCCTGTGGACTTGTGTCCAGTATGTGGCACACTTACACCTCCTGTGGACTTGTGTCCAGTAAGTGGCACACTTACACCTCCTGTGGACTTGTGTCCAGTATGTGGCACACTTACACCTCCTGTGGACTTGTGTCCAGTATGTGGCACACTTACACCTCCTGTGGACTTGTGTCCAGTATGTGGCACACTTACACCTCCTGTGGACGTGTCCAGTATGTGGCACACTTACATCTCCTGTGGATTTGTGTCCAGTATGTGGCACACTTACACCTCCTGTGGATTTGTACCCAGTATGTGGCACACTTACACCTCCTGTGGACTTGTGTCCAGTATGTGGCACACTTACACCTCCTGTGGACTTGTGTCCAGTATGTGGCACACTTACACCTCCTGTGGACTTGTGTCCAGTATGTGGCACACTTACACCTCCTGTGGACTTGTGTCCAGTATGTGGCACACGTACACCTCCTGTGGATTTGTGTCCAGTATGTGGCACACTTACAGCTCCTGTGGACTTGTGTCCAGTATGTGGCACACTTACAACTCCTGTGGATTTGTGTCCAGTATGTGGCACACTTACACCTCCTGTGGACTTGTGTCCAGTATGTGGCACAGTTACACCTCCTGTGGACTTGTGTCCAGTATGTGGCACACTTACACCTCCTGTGGATTTGTGTCCAGTATGTGGCACACTTACACCTCCTGTGGACTTGTGTCCAGTATGTGGCACACTTACACCTCCTGTGGATTTGTGTCCAGTATGTGGCACACTTACACCTCCTGTGGACTTGTGTCCAGTATGTGGCACAGTTACACCTCCTGTGGACTTGTGCCCAGTATGTAGCACACTTACACCTCCTGTGGACTTGTGTCCAGTATGTAGCACACTTACACCTCCTGTGGACTTGTGTCCTGTATGTGGCATACTTACACCTCCTGTGGACTTGTGTCCAGTATGTAGCACACTTACACCTCCTGTGGATTTGTGTCCAGTATGTGGCACACTTACACCTCCTGTGGACTTGTGTCCAGTATGTGGCACACTTACACCTCCTGTGGACTTGTGTCCAGTATGTAGCACACTTACACCTCCTGTGGACTTGTGTCCAGTATGTGGCACACTTACACCTCCTGTGGATGTGTCCAGTATGTGGCACACTTACAACTCCTGTGGATTTGTGTCCAGTATGTGGCACACTTCCACCTCCTGTGGAAATGTGTCCAGTATGTGGCACACTTACACCTCCTGTGGACTTGTGTCCAGTATGTGGCACACTTACATCTCCTGTGGACTTGTGTCCAGTATGTGGCACACTTACACCTCCTGTGGATTTGTGTCCAGTATGTGGCACACTTACATCTCCTGTGGACTTGTGTCCAGTATGTGGCACACTTACACCTCCTGTGGACTTGTGTCCAGTATGTGGCACACTTACACCTCCTGTGGATTTGTGTCCAGTATGTGGCACACTTACATCTCCTGTGGATTTGTGTCCAGTATGTGGCACACTTACACCTCCTGTGGATTTGTGTCCAGTATGTGGCACACTTACATCTCCTGTGGATTTGTGTCCAGTATGTGGCACACTTACACCTCCTGTGGACTTGTGTCCAGTATGTGGCACAGTTACACCTCCTGTGGACTTGTGCCCAGTATGTAGCACACTTACACCTCCTGTGGACTTGTGCCCAGTATGTTGCACACTTACACCTCCTGTGGACTTGTGTCCAGTATGTGGCATACTTACACCTCCTGTGGACTTGTGTCCAGTATGTGGCACACTTACACCTCCTGTGGATTTCTGTCCAGTATGTAGCACACTTACACCTCATGTGGACTTGTGTCCAGTATGTGGCACACTTACACCTCCTGTGGACTTGTGTCCAGTATGTGGCACACTTACACCTCCTGTGGATTTGTGTCCAGTATGTGGCACACTTACACCTCCTGTGGACTTGTGTCCAGTATGTGGCACACTTACACCTCCTGTGGACTTGTGTCCAGTATGTGGTACACTTACACCTCCTGTGGATTTGTGTCCAGTATGTGGCACACGTACACCTCCTGTGGACTTGTGTCCAGTATGCGGCACACTTACACCTCCTGTGGACTTGTGTCCAGTATGTAGCACACTTACACCTCCTGTGGACTTGTGTCCAGTATGTGGCACACTTACACCTCCTGTGGATTTGTGTCCAGTATGTGGCACACGTACACCTCCTGTGGACTTGTGTCCAGTATGCGGCACACTTACACCTCCTGTGGACTTGTGTCCAGTATGTGGCACACTTACACCTCCTGTGGATTTGTGTCCAGTATGAGGCACACTTACACCTCCTGTGGACTTGTGTCCAGTATGTGGCACACTTACACCTCCTGTGGATTTGTGTCCAGTATGTGGTACACTTACACCTCCTGTGGACTTGTGTCCAGTATGTGGCACACTTACACCTCCTGTGGACTTGTGTCCAGTATGTGGCACACTTCCATCTCCTGTGGACTTGTGTCCAGTATGTGGCACACTTACACCTCCTGTGGATGTGTCCAGTATGTGGCACACTTACAACTCCTGTGGATTTGTGTCCAGTATGTGGCACACTTCCACCTCCTGTGGAAATGTGTCCAGTATGTGGCACACTTCCATCTCCTGTGGACTTGTGTCCAGTATGTGGCACACTTACACCTCCTGTGGATGTGTCCAGTATGTGGCACACTTACAACTCCTGTGGATTTGTGTCCAGTATGTGGCACACTTCCACCTCCTGTGGAAATGTGTCCAGTATGTGGCACACTTACACCTCCTGTGGACTTGTGTCCAGTATGTGGCACACTTACATCTCCTGTGGACTTGTGTCCAGTATGTGGCACACTTACACCTCCTGTGGACTTGTGTCCAGTATGTGGCACACTTACACCTCCTGTGGATTTGTGTCCAGTATGTAGCACACTTACACCTCATGTGGACTTGTGTCCAGTATGTGGCACACTTACACCTCCTGTGGACTTGTGTCCAGTATGTGGCACACTTACACCTCCTGTGGATTTGTGTCCAGTATGTGGCACACTTACACCTCCTGTGGACTTGTGTCCAGTATGTGGCACACTTACACCTCCTGTGGACTTGTGTCCAGTATGTGGTACACTTACACCTCCTGTGGATTTGTGTCCAGTATGTGGCACACGTACACCTCCTGTGGACTTGTGTCCAGTATGCGGCACACTTACACCTCCTGTGGACTTGTGTCCAGTATGTAGCACACTTACACCTCCTGTGGACTTGTGTCCAGTATGTGGCACACTTACACCTCCTGTGGATTTGTGTCCAGTATGTGGCACACGTACACCTCCTGTGGACTTGTGTCCAGTATGCGGCACACTTACACCTCCTGTGGACTTGTGTCCAGTATGTGGCACACTTACACCTCCTGTGGATTTGTGTCCAGTATGAGGCACACTTACACCTCCTGTGGACTTGTGTCCAGTATGTGGCACACTTACACCTCCTGTGGATTTGTGTCCAGTATGTGGTACACTTACACCTCCTGTGGACTTGTGTCCAGTATGTGGCACACTTACACCTCCTGTGGACTTGTGTCCAGTATGTGGCACACTTCCATCTCCTGTGGACTTGTGTCCAGTATGTGGCACACTTACACCTCCTGTGGATTTGTGTCCAGTATGCGGCACACTTACACCTCCTGTGGACTTGTGTCCAGTATGTGGCACACTTACATCTCCTGTGGATTTGTGTCCAGTATGTGGCACACTTACACCTCCTGTGGACTTGTGTCCAGTATGTGGCACACTTACACCTCCTGTGGATTTGTGTCCAGTATGTGGCACACTTACATCTCCTGTGGATTTGTGTCCAGTATGTGGCACACTTACACCTCCTGTGGACTTGTGCCCAGTATGTAGCACACTTACACCTCCTGTGGACTTGTGTCCAGTATGTGGCACACTTACACCTCCTGTGGATTTGTGTCCAGTATGTAGCACACTTACACCTCCTGTGGACTTGTGCCCAGTATGTGGCACACTTAAACCTCCTGTGGACTTGTGTCCAGTATGTGGCACACTTACACCTCCTGTGGACTTGTGTCCAGTATGTGGCACACTTACACCTCCTGTGGACTTGTGTCCAGTATGTGGCACACTTACACCTCCTGTGGACTTGTGCCCAGTATGTAGCACACTTACACCTCCTGTGGATTTGTGTCCAGTATGTAGCACACTTACACCTCATGTGGACTTGTGTCCAGTATGTGGCACACTTACACCTCCTGTGGACTTGTGTCCAGTATGTGGCACACTTACACCTCCTGTGGATTTGTGTCCAGTATGTGGCACACTTACACCTCCTGTGGACTTGTGTCCAGTATGTGGCACACTTACACCTCCTGTGGACTTGTGTCCAGTATGTGGTACACTTACACCTCCTGTGGATTTGTGTCCAGTATGTGGCACACGTACACCTCCTGTGGACTTGTGTCCAGTATGTAGCACACTGACACCTCCTGTGGACTTGTGTCCAGTATGTGGCACACTTACACCTCCTGTGGACTTGTGTCCAGTACGTGGCACACGTACACCTCCTGTGGACTTGTGTCCAGTATGCGGCACACTTACACCTCCTGTGGACTTGTGTCCAGTATGTGGCACACTTACACCTGTGGACTTGTGTCCAGTATGTAGCACACTTACACCTCCTGTGGATTTGTGTCCAGTATGTGGCACACGTACACCTCCTGTGGACTTGTGTCCAGTATGCGGCACACTTACACCTCCTGTGGACTTGTGTCCAGTATGTGGCACACTTACACCTCCTGTGGATTTGTGTCCAGTATGCGGCACACTTACACCTCCTGTGGACTTGTGTCCAGTATGTGGCACACTTACACCTCCTGTGGATTTGTGTCCAGTATGTGGTACACTTACACCTCCTGTGGACTTGTGTCCAGTATGTGGCACACTTACACCTCCTGTGGACTTGTGTCCAGTATGTGGCACACTTCCATCTCCTGTGGACTTGTGTCCAGTATGTGGCACACTTACACCTCCTGTGGATTTGTGTCCAGTATGCGGCACACTTACACCTCCTGTGGACTTGTGTCCAGTATGTGGCACACTTACATCTCCTGTGGATTTGTGTCCAGTATGTGGCACACTTACACCTCCTGTGGACTTGTGTCCAGTATGTGGCACACTTACACCTCCTGTGGATTTGTGTCCAGTATGTGGCACACTTACACCTCCTGTGGATTTGTGTCCAGTATGTGGCACACTTACACCTCCTGTGGACTTGTGTCCAGTATGTGGCACACTTACACCTCCTGTGGACTTGTGTCCAGTATGTGGCACACTTCCATCTCCTGTGGACTTGTGTCCAGTATGTGGCACACTTACACCTCCTGTGGATTTGTGTCCAGTATGTAGCACACTTACACCTCCTGTGGATTTGTGTCCATTATGTGGCACACTTACACCTCCTGTGGACTTGTGTCCAGTATGAGGCACACTTACACCTCCTGTGGATTTGTGTCCAGTATGTGGCACACTTACATCTCCTGTGGACTTGTGTCCAGTATGTGGCACACTTACACCTCCTGTGGATTTGTGTCCAGTATGTGGCACACTTATACCTCCTGTGGACTTGTGTCCAGTATGTGGCACACTTACACCTCCTGTGGACTTGTGTCCAGTATGTGGCACACTTACACCTCCTGTGGACTTGTGTCCAGTATGTGGCACACTTACACCTCCTGTGGACTTGTGTCCAGTATGTGGCACACTTACACCTCCTGTGGATTTGTGTCCAGTATGTGGCACACTTACACCTCCTGTGGACTTGTGCCCAGTATGTGGCACACTTACACCTCCTGTGGACTTGTGTCCAGTATGTGGCACACTTACACCTCCTGTGGATTTGTGTCCAGTATGTGGCACACTTACACCTCCTGTGGATTTGTGTCCGGTATGTGGCACACTTACACCTCCTGTGGACTTGTGTCCAGTATGTGGCACACTTACACCTCCTGTGGATTTGTGTCCGGTATGTGGCACACTTACACCTCCTGTGGACTTGTGTCCAGTATGTGGAACACTTACACATCCTGTGGACTTGTGTCCAGTATGTGGCACACTTACACCTCCTGTGGACTTGTGTCCAGTATGTGGCACACTTACACCTCCTGTGGACTTGTGTCCAGTAAGTGGCACACTTACACCTCCTGTGGACTTGTGTCCAGTATGTGGCACACTTACACCTCCTGTGGACTTGTGTCCAGTATGTGGCACACTTACACCTCCTGTGGACTTGTGTCCAGTATGTGGCACACTTACACCTCCTGTGGACGTGTCCAGTATGTGGCACACTTACATCTCCTGTGGATTTGTGTCCAGTATGTGGCACACTTACACCTCCTGTGGATTTGTACCCAGTATGTGGCACACTTACACCTCCTGTGGACTTGTGTCCAGTATGTGGCACACTTACACCTCCTGTGGACTTGTGTCCAGTATGTGGCACACTTACACCTCCTGTGGACTTGTGTCCA
The DNA here is from genome assembly GCF_048418815.1 of Hemitrygon akajei. Classification (NCBI taxonomy): domain Eukaryota; kingdom Metazoa; phylum Chordata; class Chondrichthyes; order Myliobatiformes; family Dasyatidae; genus Hemitrygon; species Hemitrygon akajei. The sequence continues at coordinate 38,540,124 of NC_133147.1, read as the reverse complement.
GTATGTGGCACACTTACACCTCCTGTGGACTTGTGTCCAGTATGTGGCACACGTACACCTCCTGTGGATTTGTGTCCAGTATGTGGCACACTTACAGCTCCTGTGGACTTGTGTCCAGTATGTGGCACACTTACAACTCCTGTGGATTTGTGTCCAGTATGTGGCACACTTACACCTCCTGTGGACTTGTGTCCAGTATGTGGCACAGTTACACCTCCTGTGGACTTGTGTCCAGTATGTGGCACACTTACACCTCCTGTGGATTTGTGTCCAGTATGTGGCACACTTACACCTCCTGTGGACTTGTGTCCAGTATGTGGCACACTTACACCTCCTGTGGATTTGTGTCCAGTATGTGGCACACTTACACCTCCTGTGGACTTGTGTCCAGTATGTGGCACAGTTACACCTCCTGTGGACTTGTGCCCAGTATGTAGCACACTTACACCTCCTGTGGACTTGTGTCCAGTATGTAGCACACTTACACCTCCTGTGGACTTGTGTCCTGTATGTGGCATACTTACACCTCCTGTGGACTTGTGTCCAGTATGTAGCACACTTACACCTCCTGTGGATTTGTGTCCAGTATGTGGCACACTTACACCTCCTGTGGACTTGTGTCCAGTATGTGGCACACTTACACCTCCTGTGGACTTGTGTCCAGTATGTAGCACACTTACACCTCCTGTGGACTTGTGTCCAGTATGTGGCACACTTACACCTCCTGTGGATGTGTCCAGTATGTGGCACACTTACAACTCCTGTGGATTTGTGTCCAGTATGTGGCACACTTCCACCTCCTGTGGAAATGTGTCCAGTATGTGGCACACTTACACCTCCTGTGGACTTGTGTCCAGTATGTGGCACACTTACATCTCCTGTGGACTTGTGTCCAGTATGTGGCACACTTACACCTCCTGTGGATTTGTGTCCAGTATGTGGCACACTTACATCTCCTGTGGACTTGTGTCCAGTATGTGGCACACTTACACCTCCTGTGGACTTGTGTCCAGTATGTGGCACACTTACACCTCCTGTGGATTTGTGTCCAGTATGTGGCACACTTACATCTCCTGTGGATTTGTGTCCAGTATGTGGCACACTTACACCTCCTGTGGATTTGTGTCCAGTATGTGGCACACTTACATCTCCTGTGGATTTGTGTCCAGTATGTGGCACACTTACACCTCCTGTGGACTTGTGTCCAGTATGTGGCACAGTTACACCTCCTGTGGACTTGTGCCCAGTATGTAGCACACTTACACCTCCTGTGGACTTGTGCCCAGTATGTTGCACACTTACACCTCCTGTGGACTTGTGTCCAGTATGTGGCATACTTACACCTCCTGTGGACTTGTGTCCAGTATGTGGCACACTTACACCTCCTGTGGATTTGTGTCCAGTATGTAGCACACTTACACCTCATGTGGACTTGTGTCCAGTATGTGGCACACTTACACCTCCTGTGGACTTGTGTCCAGTATGTGGCACACTTACACCTCCTGTGGATTTGTGTCCAGTATGTGGCACACTTACACCTCCTGTGGACTTGTGTCCAGTATGTGGCACACTTACACCTCCTGTGGACTTGTGTCCAGTATGTGGTACACTTACACCTCCTGTGGATTTGTGTCCAGTATGTGGCACACGTACACCTCCTGTGGACTTGTGTCCAGTATGTAGCACACTGACACCTCCTGTGGACTTGTGTCCAGTATGTGGCACACTTACACCTCCTGTGGACTTGTGTCCAGTACGTGGCACACGTACACCTCCTGTGGACTTGTGTCCAGTATGCGGCACACTTACACCTCCTGTGGACTTGTGTCCAGTATGTGGCACACTTACACCTGTGGACTTGTGTCCAGTATGTAGCACACTTACACCTCCTGTGGATTTGTGTCCAGTATGTGGCACACGTACACCTCCTGTGGACTTGTGTCCAGTATGCGGCACACTTACACCTCCTGTGGACTTGTGTCCAGTATGTGGCACACTTACACCTCCTGTGGATTTGTGTCCAGTATGCGGCACACTTACACCTCCTGTGGACTTGTGTCCAGTATGTGGCACACTTACACCTCCTGTGGATTTGTGTCCAGTATGTGGTACACTTACACCTCCTGTGGACTTGTGTCCAGTATGTGGCACACTTACACCTCCTGTGGACTTGTGTCCAGTATGTGGCACACTTCCATCTCCTGTGGACTTGTGTCCAGTATGTGGCACACTTACACCTCCTGTGGATTTGTGTCCAGTATGCGGCACACTTACACCTCCTGTGGACTTGTGTCCAGTATGTGGCACACTTACATCTCCTGTGGATTTGTGTCCAGTATGTGGCACACTTACACCTCCTGTGGACTTGTGCCCAGTATGTAGCACACTTACACCTCCTGTGGACTTGTGTCCAGTATGTGGCACACTTACACCTCCTGTGGATTTGTGTCCAGTATGTAGCACACTTACACCTCCTGTGGACTTGTGCCCAGTATGTGGCACACTTACACCTCCTGTGGACTTGTGTCCAGTATGTGGCACACTTACACCTCCTGTGGACTTGTGTCCAGTATGTGGCACACTTACACCTCCTGTGGACTTGTGTCCAGTATGTGGCACACTTACACCTCCTGTGGACTTGTGCCCAGTATGTAGCACACTTACACCTCCTGTGGATTTGTGTCCAGTATGTGGCACACTTACACCTCCTGTGGACTTGTGTCCAGTATGTGGCACACTTACACCTCCTGTGGATTTCTGTCCAGTATGTAGCACACTTACACCTCCTGTGGACTTGTGCCCAGTATGTAGCACACTTACACCTCCTGTGGACTTGTGTCCAGTATGCGGCACACTTACACCTCCTGTGGACTTGTGTCCAGTATGTAGCACACTTCCACCTCCTGTGGATTTGTGTCCAGTATGTGGCACACTTACACCTCCTGTGGATTTGTGTCCAGTATGTTGCACACTTACACCTCCTGTGGACTTGTGTCCAGTATGTGGCACAGTTACACCTCCTGTGGACTTGTGCCCAGTATGTGGCACACGTACACCTCCTGTGGACTTGTGTCCAGTATGTAACACACTTACACCTCCTGTGGACTTGTGTCCAGTATGTAGCACACTTACACCTCCTGTGGATTTGTGTCCAGTATGTGGCACACTTACACCTCCTGTGGACTTGTGTCCAGTATGTGGCACACTTACACCTCCTGTGGACTTGTGTCCAGTATGTGGCACACTTCCATCTCCTGTGGACTTGTGTCCAGTATGTGGCACACTTACACCTCCTGTGGATTTGTGTCCAGTATGTAGCACACTTACACCTCCTGTGGATTTGTGTCCATTATGTGGCACACTTACACCTCCTGTGGACTTGTGTCCAGTATGAGGCACACTTACACCTCCTGTGGATTTGTGTCCAGTATGTGGCACACTTACATCTCCTGTGGACTTGTGTCCAGTATGTGGCACACTTACACCTCCTGTGGATTTGTGTCCAGTATGTGGCACACTTATACCTCCTGTGGACTTGTGTCCAGTATGTGGCACACTTACACCTCCTGTGGACTTGTGTCCAGTATGTGGCACACTTACACCTCCTGTGGACTTGTGTCCAGTATGTGGCACACTTACACCTCCTGTGGACTTGTGTCCAGTATGTGGCACACTTACACCTCCTGTGGATTTGTGTCCAGTATGTGGCACACTTACACCTCCTGTGGACTTGTGCCCAGTATGTGGCACACTTACATTTCCTGTGGACTTGTGTCCAGTATGTGGCACACTTACACCTCCTGTGGATTTGTGTCCAGTATGTGGCACACTTACACCTCCTGTGGATTTGTGTCCGGTATGTGGCACACTTACACCTCCTGTGGACTTGTGTCCAGTATGTGGCACACTTACACCTCCTGTGGATTTGTGTCCGGTATGTGGCACACTTACACCTCCTGTGGACTTGTGTCCAGTATGTGGAACACTTACACATCCTGTGGACTTGTGTCCAGTATGTGGCACACTTACACCTCCTGTGGACTTGTGTCCAGTATGTGGCACACTTACACCTCCTGTGGACTTGTGTCCAGTAAGTGGCACACTTACACCTCCTGTGGACTTGTGTCCAGTATGTGGCACACTTACACCTCCTGTGGACTTGTGTCCAGTATGTGGCACACTTACACCTCCTGTGGACGTGTCCAGTATGTGGCACACTTACATCTCCTGTGGACTTGTGTCCAGTATGTGGCACACTTACACCTCCTGTGGATTTGTGTCCAGTATGTGGCACACTTACAGCTCCTGTGGACTTGTGTCCAGTATGTGGCACACTTACAACTCCTGTGGATTTGTGTCCAGTATGTGGCACACTTACACCTCCTGTGGATTAGTGTCCAGTATGCGGCACACTTACACCTCCTGTGGACTTGTGTCCAGTATATGGCACACTTACACCTCCTGTGGACTTGTGTCCAGTATGTGGCACACTTACACCTCCTGTGGATTTGTGTCCAGTATGCGGCACTCTTACACCTCCTGTGGATTTGTGTCCAGTATGCGGCACTCTTACACATCCTGTGGACTTGTGTCCAGTATGTGGCACACTTACACCTCCTGTGGACTTGTGTCCAGTATGTGGCACACTTCCATCTCCTGTGGACTTGTGTCCAGTATGTGGCACACTTCCATCTCCTGTGGACTTGTGTCCAGTATGTGGCACACTTACACCTCCTGTGGACTTGTGTCCAGTATGCGGCACACTTACACCTCCTATGGACTTGTGTCCAGTATGTGGCACACTTACATCTCCTGTGGATTTGTGTCCAGTATGTGGCACACTTACACCTCCTGTGGACTTGTGTCCAGTATGTGGCACACTTACACCTCCTGTGGATTTGTGTCCAGTATGTGGCAAACTTACATCTCCTGTGGATTTGTGTCCAGTATGTGGCACACTTACACCTCCTGTGGACTTGTGTCCAGTATGTGGCACACTTACACCTCCAGTGGACTTGTGTCCAGTATGTGGCACACTTACACCTCCTGTGGATTTGTGTCCAGTATGTGGCACACGTACACCTCCTGTGGACTTGTGTCCAGTATGTAGCACACTTACACCTCCTGTGGACTTGTGTCCAGTATGTAGCACACTTACACCTCCTGTGGACTTGTGTCCAGTATGTAGCACACTTACACCTCCTGTGGATTTGTGTCCAGTATGTGGCACACGTACACCTCCTGTGGACTTGTGTCCAGTATGTAGCACACTTACACCTCCTGTGGACTTGTGTCCAGTATGTAGCACACTTACACCTCCTGTGGACTAGTGTCCAGTATGTGGCACACTTACACCTCCTGTGGATTTGTGTCCAGTATGTGGCACACTTACACCTCCTGTGGACTTGTGTCCAGTATGTGGCACACTTACACCTCCTGTGGATTTGTGTCCAGTATGTGGCACACTTCCATCTCCTGTGGACTTGTGTCCAGTATGTGGCACACTTACACCTCCTGTGGACTTGTGTCCTGTATGTGGCATACTTACACCTCCTGTGGACTTGTGTCCAGTATGTGGCACACTTACACCTCCTGTGGATTTGTGTCCAGTATGTAGCACACTTACACCTCATGTGGACTTGTGTCCAGTATGTGGCACACTTACACCTCCTGTGGACTTGTGTCCAGTATGTGGCACACTTACACCTCCTGTGGATTTGTGTCCAGTATGTGGCACACTTACACCTCCTGTGGACTTGTGTCCAGTATGTGGCACACTTACACCTCCTGTGGACTTGTGTCCAGTATGTGGCACACGTACACCTCCTGTGGATTTGTGTCCAGTATGTGGCACACGTACACCTCCTGTGGACTTGTGTCCAGTATGTAGCACACTTACACCTCCTGTGGATTTGTGTCCAGTATGTAGCACACTTACAACTCCTGTGGATTTGTGTCCAGTATGTGGCACACTTACACCTCCTGTGGACTTGTGTCCAGTATGTGGCACACTTCCATCTCCTGTGGACTTGTGTCCAGTATGTGGCACACTTACACCTCCTGTGGATTTGTGTCCAGTATGTAGCACACTTACACCTCCTGTGGATTTGTGTCCATTATGTGGCACACTTACACCTCCTGTGGACTTGTGTCCAGTATGTGGCACACTTACACCTCCTGTGGACTTGTGTCCAGTATGTGGCACACTTACACCTCCTGTGGACTTGTGTCCAGTATGTGGCACACTTACATCTCCTGTGGACTTGTGTCCAGTATGTGGCACACTTACACCTCCTGTGGATTTGTGTCCAGTATGTGGCACACTTACACCTCCTGTGGACTTGTGTCCAGTATGTGGCACACTTACACCTCCTGTGGACTTGTGTCCAGTATGTGGCACACTTACACCTCCTGTGGACTTGTGTCCAGTATGTGGCACACTTACACCTCCTGTGGACTTGTGTCCAGTATGTGGCACACTTACACCTCCTGTGGATTTGTGTCCAGTATGTGGCACACTTACACCTCCTGTGGACTTGTGCCCAGTATGTGGCACACTTACACCTCCTGTGGACTTGTGTCCAGTATGTGGCACACTTACACCTCCTGTGGATTTGTGTCCAGTATGTGGCACACTTACACCTCCTGTGGATTTGTGTCCGGTATGTGGCACACTTACACCTCCTGTGGACTTGTGTCCAGTATGTGGCACACTTACACCTCCTGTGGAAATGTGTCCAGTATGTGGCACACTTACACCTCCTGTGGATTTGTGTCCAGTATGTGGCACACTTACACCTCCTGTGGATTTGTGTCCGGTATGTGGCACACTTACACCTCCTGTGGATTTGTGTCCAGTATGTGGCACACTTACACCTCCTGTGGAAATGTGTCCAGTATGTGGCACACTTACACCTCCTGTGGATGTGTCCAGTATGTAGCACACTTACACCTCCTGTGGACTTGTGTCCAGTATGTAGCACACTTACACCTCCTGTGGACATGTGTCCAGTATGTGGCACACCTACACCTCCTGTGGATGTGTCCAGTATGTAGCACACTTACACCTCCTGTGGATTTGTGTCCAGTATGTGGCACACTTCCATCTCCTGTGGATTTGTGTCCAGTATGTCGCACACTTCCATCTCCTGTGGACTTGTGTCCAGTATGTAGCACACATACACCTCCTGTGGACTTGTGTCCAGTATGTGGCACACTTACACCTCCTGTGGACGTGTCCAGTATGTGGCACACTTACACCTCCCGTGGACTTGTGTCCAGTATGTAGCACACTTACACCTCCTGTGGACTTGTGTCCAGTATGTAGCACACTTACACCTCCTGTGGACTTGTGTCCAGTATGTAGCACACTTACACCTCCTGTGGACTTGTGTCCAGTATGTAGCACACTTACACCTCCTGTGGACTTGTGTCCAGTATGTGGCACACTTACATCTCCTGTGGACATGTACCCAGTATGTGGCACACTTACAACTCCTGTGGACTTGTGTCCAGTATGTGGCACACATACACCTCCTGTGGACGTGTGTCCAGTTTGTGTCACACTTACACCTCCTGTGGAAATGTGTCCAGTATGTGGCACACTTACACCTCCTGTGGACTTGTGTCCAGTATGTGGCACACTTACACCTCCTGTGGAAATGTGTCCAGTATGAGGCACACTTACACCTCCTGTGGAAATGTGTCCAGTATGTGGCACACTTACACCTCCTGTGGATTTGTGACCAGAATGTGGCACACTTACACCTCCTGTGGAAATGTGTCCAGTATGTGGCACACTTACACCTCCTGTGGATGTGTCCAGTATGTGGCACACTTACACCTCCTGTGGATGTGTCCAGTATGTGGCACACTTACACCTCCTGTGGACTTGTGTCCAGTATGTGGCACACTTACACCTCCTGTGGATTTGTGTCCAGTATGCGGCACTCTTACACATCCTGTGGACTTGTGTCCAGTATGTGGCACACTTACACCTCCTGTGGATTTGTGTCCAGTATGTGGTACACTTACACCTCCTGTGGACTTGTGTCCAGTATGTGGCACACTTACAACTCCTGTGGACTTGTGTCCAGTATGTGGCACACTTCCATCTCCTGTGGACTTGTGTCCAGTATGTGGCACACTTACACCTCCTGTGGATTTGTGTCCAGTATGCGGCACACTTACACCTCCTATGGACTTGTGTCCAGTATGTGGCACACTTACATCTCCTGTGGATTTGTGTCCAGTATGTGGCACACTTACACCTCCTGTGGACTTGTGTCCAGTATGTGGCACACTTACACCTCCTGTGGATTTGTGTCCAGTATGTGGCAAACTTACATCTCCTGTGGATTTGTGTCCAGTATGTGGCACACTTACACCTCCTGTGGACTTGTGTCCAGTATGTGGCACACTTACACCTCCAGTGGACTTGTGTCCAGTATGTGGCACACTTACACCTCCTGTGGATTTTTGTCCTGTATGTGGCACACGTACACCTCCTGTGGACTTGTGTCCAGTATGTAGCACACTTACACCTCCTGTGGACTTGTGTCCAGTATGTAGCACACTTACACCTCCTGTGGACTTGTGTCCAGTATGTAGCACACTTACACCTCCTGTGGATTTGTGTCCAGTATGTGGCACACGTACACCTCCTGTGGACTTGTGTCCAGTATGTAGCACACTTACACCTCCTGTGGACTTGTGTCCAGTATGTAGCACACTTACACCTCCTGTGGACTAGTGTCCAGTATGTGGCACACTTACACCTCCTGTGGATTTGTGTCGAGTATGTGGCACACTTACACCTCCTGTGGACTTGTGTCCAGTATGTGGCACACTTACACCTCCTGTGGATTTGTGTCCAGTATGTGGCACACTTCCATCTCCTGTGGACTTGTGTCCAGTATGTGGCACACTTACACCTCCTGTGGACTTGTGTCCTGTATGTGGCATACTTACACCTCCTGTGGACTTGTGTCCAGTATGTGGCACACTTAAACCTCCTGTGGATTTGTGTCCAGTATGTAGCACACTTACACCTCATGTGGACTTGTGTCCAGTATGTGGCACACTTACACCTCCTGTGGACTTGTGTCCAGTATGTGGCACACTTACACCTCCTGTGGATTTGTGTCCAGTATGTGGCACACTTACACCTCCTGTGGACTTGTGTCCAGTATGTGGCACACTTACACCTCCTGTGGACTTGTGTCCAGTATGTGGCACACTTACACCTCCTGTGGACTTGTGTCCAGTATGTGGCACACTTACACCTCCTATGGACTTGTGTCCAGTATGTGGCACACATACACCTCCTGTGGATTTGTGTCCAGTATGTGGCACACGTACACCTCCTGTGGACTTGTGTCCAGTATGTAGCACACTTACACCTCCTGTGGATTTGTGTCCAGTATGTAGCACACTTACAACTCCTGTGGATTTGTGTCCAGTATGTGGCACACTTACACCTCCTGTGGACTTGTGTCCAGTATGTGGCACACTTCCATCTCCTGTGGACTTGTGTCCAGTATGTGGCACACTTACACCTCCTGTGGATTTGTGTCCAGTATGTAGCACACTTACACCTCCTGTGGATTTGTGTCCATTATGTGGCACACTTACACCTCCTGTGGACTTGTGTCCAGTATGTGGCACACTTACACCTCCTGTGGATTTGTGTCCAGTATGTGGCACACTTACATCTCCTGTGGACTTGTGTCCAGTATGTGGCACACTTACACCTCCTGTGGATTTGTGTCCAGTATGTGGCACACTTACACCTCCTGTGGACTTGTGTCCAGTATGTGGCACACTTACACCTCCTGTGGACTTGTGTCCAGTATGTGGCACACTTACACCTCCTGTGGACTTGTGTCCAGTATGTGGCACACTTACACCTCCTGTGGACTTGTGTCCAGTATGTGGCACACTTACACCTCCTGTGGATTTGTGTCCAGTATGTGGCACACTTACACCTCCTGTGGACTTGTGCCCAGTATGTGGCACACTTACACCTCCTGTGGACTTGTGTCCAGTATGTGGCACACTTACACCTCCTGTGGATTTGTGTCCAGTATGTGGCAAACTTACATCTCCTGTGGATTTGTGTCCAGTATGTGGCACACTTACACCTCCTGTGGACTTGTGTCCAGTATGTGGCACACTTACACCTCCAGTGGACTTGTGTCCAGTATGTGGCACACTTACACCTCCTGTGGATTTGTGTCCTGTATGTGGCACACGTACACCTCCTGTGGACTTGTGTCCAGTATGTAGCACACTTACACCTCCTGTGGACTTGTGTCCAGTATGTAGCACACTTACACCTCCTGTGGACTTGTGTCCAGTATGTAGCACACTTACACCTCCTGTGGATTTGTGTCCAGTATGTGGCACACGTACACCTCCTGTGGACTTGTGTCCAGTATGTAGCACACTTACACCTCCTGTGGACTTGTGTCCAGTATGTAGCACACTTACACCTCCTGTGGACTAGTGTCCAGTATGTGGCACACTTACACCTCCTGTGGATTTGTGTCCAGTATGTGGCACACTTACACCTCCTGTGGACTTGTGTCCAGTATGTGGCACACTTACACCTCCTGTGGATTTGTGTCCAGTATGTGGCACACTTCCATCTCCTGTGGACTTGTGTCCAGTATGTGGCACACTTACACCTCCTGTGGACTTGTGTCCTGTATGTGGCATACTTACACCTCCTGTGGACTTGTGTCCAGTATGTGGCACACTTACACCTCCTGTGGATTTGTGTCCAGTATGTAGCACACTTACACCTCATGTGGACTTGTGTCCAGTATGTGGCACACTTACACCTCCTGTGGACTTGTGTCCAGTATGTGGCACACTTACACCTCCTGTGGATTTGTGTCCAGTATGTGGCACACTTACACCTCCTGTGGACTTGTGTCCAGTATGTGGCACACTTACACCTCCTGTGGACTTGTGTCCAGTATGTGGCACACATACACCTCCTGTGGATTTGTGTCCGGTATGTGGCACACGTACACCTCCTGTGGACTTGTGTCCAGTATGTAGCACACTTACACCTCCTGTGGATTTGTGTCCAGTATGTAGCACACTTACAACTCCTGTGGATTTGTGTCCAGTATGTGGCACACTTACACCTCCTGTGGACTTGTGTCCTGTATGTGGCACACTTCCATCTCCTGTGGACTTGTGTCCAGTATGTGGCACACTTACACCTCCTGTGGATTTGTGTCCAGTATGTAGCACACTTACACCTCCTGTGGATTTGTGTCCATTATGTGGCACACTTACACCTCCTGTGGACTTGTGTCCAGTATGTGGCACACTTACACCTCCTGTGGATTTGTGTCCAGTATGTGGCACACTTACATCTCCTGTGGACTTGTGTCCAGTATGTGGCACACTTACACCTCCTGTGGATTTGTGTCCAGTATGTGGCACACTTACACCTCCTGTGGACTTGTGTCCAGTATGTGGCACACTTACACCTCCTGTGGACTTGTGTCCAGTATGTGGCACACTTACACCTCCTGTGGACTTGTGTCCAGTATGTGGCACACTTACACCTCCTGTGGACTTGTGTCCAGTATGTGGCACACTTACACCTCCTGTGGATTTGTGTCCAGTATGTGGCACACTTACACCTCCTGTGGACTTGTGCCCAGTATGTGGCACACTTACACCTCCTGTGGACTTGTGTCCAGTATGTGGCACACTTACACCTCCTGTGGATTTGTGTCCAGTATGTGGCACACTTACACCTCCTGTGGATTTGTGTCCGGTATGTGGCACACTTACACCTCCTGTGGACTTGTGTCCAGTATGTGGCACACTTACACCTCCTGTGGAAATGTGTCCAGTATGTGGCACACTTACACCTCCTGTGGATTTGTGTCCAGTATGTGGCACACTTACACCTCCTGTGGACTTGTGTCCAGTATGTGGCACACTTACACCTCCTGTGGACTTGTGTCCAGTATGTGGCACACTTACACCTCCTGTGGACTTGTGTCCAGTATGTGGCACACTTACACCTCCTGTGGATTTGTGTCCAGTATGTGGCACACTTACACCTCCTGTGGACTTGTGCCCAGTATGTGGCACACTTACACCTCCTGTGGACTTGTGTCCAGTATGTGGCACACTTACACCTCCTGTGGATTTGTGTCCAGTATGTGGCACACTTACACCTCCTGTGGATTTGTGTCCGGTATGTGGCACACTTACACCTCCTGTGGACTTGTGTCCAGTATGTGGCACACTTACACCTCCTGTGGAAATGTGTCCAGTATGTGGCACACTTACACCTCCTGTGGATTTGTGTCCAGTATGTGGCACACTTACACCTCCTGTGGATTTGTGTCCGGTATGTGGCACACTTACACCTCCTGTGGATTTGTGTCCAGTATGTGGCACACTTACACCTCCTGTGGAAATGTGTCCAGTATGTGGCACACTTACACCTCCTGTGGATGTGTCCAGTATGTAGCACACTTACACCTCCTGTGGACTTGTGTCCAGTATGTAGCACACTTACACCTCCTGTGGAAATGTGTCCAGTATGTGGCACACTTACACCTCCTGTGGATGTGTCCAGTATGTAGCACACTTACACCTCCTGTGGATTTGTGTCCAGTATGTGGCACACTTCCATCTCCTGTGGATTTGTGTCCAGTATGTCGCACACTTCCATCTCCTGTGGACTTGTGTCCAGTATGTAGCACACATACACCTCCTGTGGACTTGTGTCCAGTATGTGGCACACTTACACCTCCTGTGGACTTGTGTCCAGTATGTGGCACACTTACATCTCCTGTGGACATGTACCCAGTATGTGGCACACTTACAACTCCTGTGGACTTGTGTCCAGTATGTGGCACACTTACACCTCCTGTGGACGTGTGTCCAGTTTGTGTCACACTTACACCTCCTGTGGAAATGTGTCCAGTATGTGGCACACTTACACCTCCTGTGGACTTGTGTCCAGTATGTGGCACACTTACACCTCCTGTGGATTTGTGTCCAGTATGTGGCACACTTACACCTCCTGTGGAAATGTGTCCAGTATGAGGCACACTTACACCTCCTGTGGAAATGTGTCCAGTATGTGGCACACTTACATCTCCTGTGGATTTGTGACCAGTATGTGGCACACTTACACCTCCTGTGGAAATGTGTCCAGTATGTGGCACACTTACACCTCCTGTGGATGTGTCCAGTATGTGGCACACTTACACCTCCTGTGGATGTGTCCAGTATGTGGCACACTTACACCTCCTGTGGACTTGTGTCCAGTATGTGGCACACTTACACCTCCTGTGGATTTGTGTCCAGTATGTGGCACACTTACACCTCCTGTGGATTTGTGTCCGGTATGTGGCACACTTACACCTCCTGTGGACTTGTGTCCAGTATGTGGCACACTTACACCTCCTGTGGAAATGTGTCCAGTATGTGGCACACTTACACCTCCTGTGGATTTGTGTCCAGTATGTGGCACACTTACACCTCCTGTGGATTTGTGTCCGGTATGTGGCACACTTACACCTCCTGTGGATTTGTGTCCAGTATGTGGCACACTTACACCTCCTGTGGAAATGTGTCCAGTATGTGGCACACTTACACCTCCTGTGGATGTGTCCAGTATGTAGCACACTTACACCTCCTGTGGACTTGTGTCCAGTATGTAGCACACTTACACCTCCTGTGGAAATGTGTCCAGTATGTGGCACACTTACACCTCCTGTGGATGTGTCCAGTATGTAGCACACTTACACCTCCTGTGGATTTGTGTCCAGTATGTGGCACACTTCCATCTCCTGTGGATTTGTGTCCAGTATGTCGCACACTTCCATCTCCTGTGAACTTGTGTCCAGTATGTAGCACACATACACCTCCTGTGGACTTGTGTCCAGTATGTGGCACACTTACACCTCCTGTGGACTTGTGTCCAGTATGTGGCACACTTACATCTCCTGTGGACATGTACCCAGTATGTGGCACACTTACAACTCCTGTGGACTTGTGTCCAGTATGTGGCACACTTACACCTCCTGTGGACGTGTGTCCAGTTTGTGTCACACTTACACCTCCTGTGGAAATGTGTCCAGTATGTGGCACACTTACACCTCCTGTGGACTTGTGTCCAGTATGTGGCACACTTACACCTCCTGTGGATTTGTGTCCAGTATGTGGCACACTTACACCTCCTGTGGAAATGTGTCCAGTATGAGGCACACTTACACCTCCTGTGGAAATGTGTCCAGTATGTGGCACACTTACACCTCCTGTGGATTTGTGACCAGTATGTGGCACACTTACACCTCCTGTGGAAATGTGTCCAGTATGTGGCACACTTACACCTCCTGTGGATGTGTCCAGTATGTGGCACACTTACACCTCCTGTGGATGTGTCCAGTATGTGGCACACTTACACCTCCTGTGGATTTGTGTCCAGTATGTGGCACACTTACACCTCCTGTGGAAATGTGTCCAGTATGAGGCACACTTACACCTCCTGTGGAAATGTGTCCAGTATGTGGCACACTTACACCTCCTGTGGATTTGTGACCAGTATGTGGCACACTTACACCTCCTGTGGAAATGTGTCCAGTATGTGGCACACTTACACCTCCTGTGGAAATGTGTCCAGTATGTGGCACACTTACACCTCCTGTGGATGTGTCCAGTATGTCGCACACTTCCATCTCCTGTGGACTTGTGTCCAGTATGTAGCACACTTACACCTCCTGTGGACTTGTGTCCAGTATGTGGCACACTTACACCTCCTGTGGACTTGTGTCCAGTATGTGGCACACTTACACCACCTGTGGACTTGTGTCCAGTATGTAGCACACTTACACCTCCTGTGGACTTGTGTCCAGTATGTAGCACACTTACATCTCCTGTGGATTTGTGTCCAGTATGTGGCACACCTACACCTCCTGTGGACTTGTGTCCAGTATGTGGCACACTTACACCTCCTGTGGACTTGTGTCCAGTATGTGGCACACTTACACCTCCTGTGGATTTGTGTCCAGTATGTGGCACACTTACACCTCCTGTGGAAATGTGTCCACTATGTGGCACACTTACACCTCCTGTGTACTTGTGTCCAGTATGTGGCACACTTACACCTCCTGTGGATTTGTGTCCAGTATGTGGCACACTTACACCTCCTGTGGAAATATGTCCAGTATGTGGCACACTTACACCTCCTGTGGACTTGTGTCCAGATAGAGTTGACGTGAATAGGCTGTTTCCATTGAGAGTAGGGGAGATTCAAACGAGAGGACATGATTTGAGAGTTAGGGGGCAAAAGTTTAAAGGAAACATGAGGGGATATTTCTTTACTCAGAGAGTGATAGCTGTGTGGAATGAGCTTCCTGTAGAAGTAGTAGAGGCCAGATCAGTTGTGTCATTTAAGGTAAAATTGGATAGGTATATGGATAGGAAAGGAGTGGAGGGTTATGGGCTGAGTGCGGGTAGGTGGGACTAGGTGAGATTAAGAGTTCGGCACGGACTAGGAGGGCCGGAATGGCCTGTTTCCGTGCTGTGATTGTTATATGGTTATATGGTTATGTGGCACACTTACACCTCCTGTGGACTTGTGTCCAGTATGTAGCACACTTACACCTCCTGTGGACTTGTGTCCAGTATGTAGCACACTTACACCTCCTGTGGACTTGTGTCCAGTATGTAGCACACTTACACCTCCTGTGGACTTGTGTCCAGTATGTGGCACACTTACACCTCCTGTGGACTTGTGTCCAGTATGTGGCACACTTACATCTCCTGTGGACTTGTACCCAGTATGTGGCACACTTACATCTCCTGTGGACTTGTGTCCAGTATGTGGCACACTTACACCTCCTGTGGACGTGTGTCCAGTATGTGTCACACTTACACCTCCTGTGGAAATGTGTCCAGTATGTGGCACACTTACACCTCCTGTGGACTTGTGTCCAGTATGTGGCACACTTACATCTCCTGTGGATTTGTGTCCAGTATGTGGCACACTTACACCTCCTGTGGAAATGTGTCCAGTATGTGGCACACTTACACCTCCTGTGGAAATGTGTCCAGTATGTGGCACACTTACACCTCCTGTGGATTTGTGTCCAGTATGTGGCACACTTACACCTCCTGTGGAAATGTGTCCAGTATGTGGCACACTTACACCTCCTGTGGATGTGTCCAGTATGTCGCACACTTCCATCTCCTGTGGATTTGTGTCCAGTATGTCGCACACTTCCATCTCCTGTGGACTTGTGTCCAGTATGTAGCACACTTACACCTCCTGTGGAAATGTGTCCAGTATGTGGCACACTTACACCTCCTGTGGATGTGTCCAGTATGTCGCACACTTCCATCTCCTGTGGATTTGTGTCCAGTATGTCGCACACTTCCATCTCCTGTGGACTTGTGTACAGTATGTAGCACACTTACACCTCCTGTGGACTTGTGTCCAGTATGTGGCACACTTACACCTCCTGTGGACTTGTGTCCAGTAAGTGGCACACTTACACCACCTGTGGACTTGTGTCCAGTATGTAGCACACTTACACCTCCTGTGGACTTGTGTCCAGTATGTAGCACACTTACATCTCCTG